>NC_092629.1:83661158-84261158 GCF_039555335.1 Amphiura filiformis
TTTTTAAGACATTTTGAGGGGGTATGTTTAGACACCCCCAGAGCCAAATGATAGGGGTTGGTTGAATGTCAATTGTTCCCTGTAATGCCCGGGGTACGTGTTTCCTACACATACTTAATTTACCTAAATAACTTCAACCACTTGTGAAAAAATGAGAATACAAAATTGTCCTAAATTCAGGAAAAATTCATCCATTTTAAGGGGGTAGATTGTACCAAAACAAATAAGGCTATAAACCCTTAACAAGGGGGGGGGTCAGAATCCTGAAAAAGTTTCAGTGAGAATGTTTCATCAAACACCCCTACTACACCAAATATGGGCAATTTCGGTCAACCTTGATGTTCCTGCCACTGCCTGCTTTTCTCCGGCACGATCAATTAATTGTATTTCAGTATTTTACATTTTGTTTCATAATAAATATATTATCTATGGAGTTGACGTTAAAGGGGCATTTCATGATCCGTTATATCCTCACCCCGCACTTTTTGTATTAATGTTCTGTTTGAACAGTATTTTATGTGGGACATGAGAGCACACCAGACATCCATCATTTGAAAATGTTGACCTTCCGTATTGAAGACTATACATTTTCCCCCAAAATACCCATAGTGCAGTTTAGGTCCACGGCAAATTCACCGCGACCTTTCCAGCCATAAACCCGCTTAGTGAAGATTAAACCGATATATGCAGTACTAAACCATTATAGTAATCTATTGTCCAATGCAAATTTATTACCACGTAATAATATTAATCCAATGAGTGATCGAATTGTCCGCTACGGTCGACTAATCCAATCGATAATGACGCTATTGACATGTACGAGCGGAGCTCCACTGACCGAGTGTTGGGGTATTTTTCACTGGTTTGCTGTCATTTACTCATCAAGGCGGTCCCCCGTTATTATAAGGACTATGTTAATTATTTAAAGATTAACATGTAGAGAATAAACGATACTTGATTGACAGAAAGTACTAAATGTGTACCTATAACGGTTTCGTGACACCAATCTTCCAAATACGACCAAGCCCGGTGAAGCAAAATGTGCATTGGGATAACACGTGAGTTTGGATAGATGGTAGGATTTCTTTCTCATAAAAATGTATGGTCCCCCGTTATTAAAGCTTGTACCGAGTTGAAAATTCAGATATTTTGAAAAGAATAAGTAATTGAAACATAGACCTAGTACTAAAATCATAGCTTTTATACTTTTTGATATATGACGCTAACTAGTACATCTCCTATATCTACAACACAGCGCTACCAGTAGGGTTCAATTGCCTATTGTGAGTGCCCCTGTGTTGTGTGCATACATGTAGTTAACAATAACTGCATGATGCTACAAATTTACATTTATTCTGTTTGCTGAAATAATATAGTAATACTTGTCATGAAGGGTTTATGTGCCCTCCGGTGGATGTAAAATATGTCACCTGTACTGTAATTGTAATACCCATTCCTTCATGCCTGACTACACATGTTCATCTTATAATCATTCATTCCCCATATTTAATAAAGCATGCCCCTGGCTATTTGACAAGTGTTTACCTGATCAATCATAGTGACATGGCAAGAATTGTTATGGGAGTTCTTTACTTTGTGTGAAGAGAGAATGGTGAAGATCAATGTCACACGTTTGTGTCTCCTGGGACCAAAAATATCCAGAATATAATTTTGGTCGAAAACTATCTTTGAATGTATTTGCACTGGTCTAAACAATCATGTTGGTATCTGTAGGTAATTAATATTCCAAACAAAACCTAAAAAATACCACCCCCCCAAAAAAAAAAAAAAAAAACCAAAACAAAACCAAAACAAAACCAAAAACAAACAAAACATATAAACAAACAAACAGGTGCATACTTTTTATTTTTGGCAGTATCGTATTACTTACTTATTTGTTTGTTTGACGGAGGAACACAACAAAAATAAATAAACGCCCAACTACGCTCAAATACACGTATCTGCCGGCATACAGGGACATTGTACTTAAAGACTCATTCAGCGATCCCAGCAAAAGTGTAAAAAAAATAAAAGATTGTTTATAAATTGGTTAAAAGTGAAGGATAAGTCATTCAAATTGTCATTTGGTATTTTTGAATTAATTTTTTTGTGCAAAAAACGAAGAAAACAGCAGTATTGACGAAGCTAATTTATGTACTGTCAGTATCTAAATTACAGATTAATGCAAAATGTCTTCTTTTGTTTTAAATACACGGCTTTTGGCTGAACCACTCGCATGCTATGTTAGCACATCTATGACAATGTCAAAGGTATCAAAGTATAAATTTTGATGGTTTCTACGAGCATCCGGATTAGCAAATCACTGAATGGGCCTTTAACTATCCAAAAACGCGGACGTGTTTTTCTTTTCTTTTTTTGCGATTTGCACAAATTTTATTGTTTGCATTTGAACCTATCAACCGATGACGAATACTTATATATATCAGAACAGTGAACAGTGAACGTACTCTCAAATGCATTATTAGGCTGTTTGAAGTAAATACCACACCTACAAAATAACGGTTGAAATGTGAAGTTCCATAAAAACACCACCGTGTGCTGGCAAACACCCCACTCACCTTATCACAAACACACCCCCTACACCTAAGTTACCCCACCAACAACAGAAAAACGCTATCAGCTAAGGTAATATATTAACTCAATTTTTGCATTTTGAATAATGAGCACGATAAATATTTTATCCGTAATTGCAAATTAGAATATTTGAAATTCGCTTCCATAAAATAAAATAAAAATATACCAACATCATTTTCCAATGTTTTAGCAACAGTATCATCTATATTACGATCTACTGCAATATTTACGAAACTATAAGCAGCAGTCCCAAGGCGTAATAAGTCAACAATACGCTTTTAACTTGATACCCGATATAGTGTGAACATGCCATGTTTCAGCTTTTTTTTATTTTCTTAATACATTTCTTTCACCCAACTAAATTAATTGACTTTATTCAACTTTGTTTTGGCAGGGAGGGCAACAAAGCATGTATAAATGATGATAATGTGGAGACCACTTTCCCAAACACACTCCCCTGTTTTTTGTTTGCCAATGTACTTTGTTTAATTGAAGATTTATTTATTCATGTATTATTCTATTAAAACCTAAAAAAAGACATCAACATGCATTGATGCTTTTTCCACATGACTAACTTCTCCTACTTGGATATCGCAAGGAGCACGGACTGTATCATGATAATTGTTTTAATAACATAATAATATCTAATTGAAATTTACAGACATAAAGCTGCTTTCTTTATCTACATCACTGTAAATATTTGATATAATTATAATAATGCTAATTCGAATAATATGTGCTGTTCCAGTTGAAACCATGCATCCCTACACATCTCACACACAGAGAGTGAGAATTTCAATGGGGTTACCTGAATGGGTGACTCCATTTGAAACATACATATCCTCTGTGTGGGAGATTAAAGTCTTGTCTTCCATAGGGGGTGATTGATTTTAACAGGAATAGCCCATTTCATATATAGTTGATACACATTAATTGTATTTTGCTATATCCCGTGTCATAAACTCACGCTAAATTGTATCATTAGGCTGAGTTCACACAGAAGTATACGGTATACGGTATTCGCTATACGAAATACGCTCATTCGATCAGGCTGAGTTCATGTAGGAGTATACTATGTGAACTCCGCCTGGTCAAATGAGCGTATTTCGTATAGCTAATAACGAGTATACATTTGTAGGTCAGTTTACCAATTTTCTGCGTCTAATCAAATGCTTGTAACTTTACTTCTGGAGGTCACATTGCATTGAATGAGGTGTCATAATGTGCAGAATTAGATAGTGCATCTATTACAAAAAAATGAATTTACCCACATATGGTTTAGTTTTAAAATTAGGACGGTATACGCTGCACTAAAATCGAGCACGCACGATTCCCACTATACTAGACTATACGCAGGTATACATGGTATACGGCCTTTTCGAATAGTGCCTTATGTGACCCGGTACTATGAAATTACATTGCCCGATTTAAGCTATACGCGTGCACCTGCAAAACGTGCACCGTATACCCGAATAGTATACTTCTATCTGATCGTAGCCTTATGTGACCCGGTACTATGGAATTGCATTGCTCGATTTAAGCTATACGCGTGTACCTGCAAAACGTGCACCGTATACCCGAATAGTATACTTCTATGTGAACGCAGCCTTACGGTGGCAATACTACACAACTCAACTCAGTTAATACGAGTGTCTATGTCTCCGTGTGGAGTGATTGATTCTATATCTTACCTTAAATAACAAGACGTGACATACAACACGATTTTCGCCTTGCTCTGGAAAAAGGCAATATCTACTAACAAATTATGAAACAGATACTGCCTTTTTATTTGGGAAAATTTGTCTTGTATTTCAGATTTCGTTGTCCTTTTTTTTGCATGTTCTGTTTTCTGTCTTACATCGAGGCTTACAATTGGAGCAATAATTTCCAGATTTTTTAGTTGTATTACAATCTGATATCCGCCATATTCAGTAGATAGCAACCTTAATATATTTGATATCAGTCATCATCAGTAAATAGTAACATTAAAACAATCTGACATTAGTCATCTTCAGTAGATAGCAACATGGAAGCAATCCGATATCAACTATCTTCGGCAGAGAGCAACATTAAAACAAGTAGATATCAATATTAAAGCAACCTGATATCAGTTATCTTCAGAAGATAGCAACATTCAAATAATATGTTATCAGCCATCGTCAGTAAATAGCAACATTACAACGTGCATTTTATCCATATGTTTAAAAATTTGTAACATAGGGCCTGCACTTTGGCTCGTTTTTTGCAGGTTTACATGGTCCAATAATCACAAGATGACTGACATGTGGTAACAAAGGAAGCAGTCACTGCAATTTGATTATGTCCCATATGATTGGCCATTCAAGACACCCCTGTGAATATACTATAGCGGCCTTTTCAAAATATAATACCTGTTTGCTTGACTGTATTGACAATACCCGGGAACAATACACACAGTATAAGCATTGGACAAACTTTTTACAATAAGAGCTAATAAGCATGATAAGTGATGATGTGACCTCCAGATTTATACATCGTTCGTCTCGCACACTGACAACATTTGATTGAATGGACTGTAGGCTACTGCGCCGTGATTACGGTGAAGGACACCGGTTCAAATCCTTTGTTTGGAGCCAATCGATAAAAGCATGCTGGGCCTCTATACCCATGTACAGTTTATCCCTACATAACCTATGTCTTGAATACGCTGGCAAAGTTATGTAATAATCGGATTAATACTATATAGCAGTAGGTAAAAACAAGTTTTGAATAATCCGCGCTATAAAGTCCCATTCAGTGATCCCAGCGAAAGTGAAAAAAAAAAATCAAATTGTTACGTTTATAAATTTTTTAATGAAAACAAATAGCAAAAAAACAAAACAGGAAAACGACAGTATTGACGAAGTTGAAGCCCCATTCAAATACATGTAGCTAATTTATATACTGTCAGTACCGGTATATAAATTACAGACTCACGTAAATGCATTATTTTTTGTCTTAGACACACGGCACAGTGTCGACTTCCTATTCGATAAATATAAATTTAATACTCCGTTGGTGAGCGACGGGCGACTGGTATTTCACCGAACGCAAGAAAAGGAGTTCTATCTGATTGGCTAGCAATCGATCGCTTAGGTCGCTTAGTAGTCAACTACAAACTCAAAACTGAGCATCGTATTCAATTCGATTGAAATCGATATTCTATTATTGCCGTAGATAAAGAGGGTGATAGTGTGTCAATAATGTACATTGTATTGCAGCTGGATTTTGCATGCATTCTTTTATATAAATTTTTTCTCAAAGAGTTGAATATGATTAAAATTTTTACTCAGGATTTCAAATTTTTACCCGCAAATTGCAGTTAAACATATCCACAGCAAAATACCGGTCCTCACTAATTAGTGTATTTAATTTCCAGTTAGTGTATTTAAGATAAAACCTGACAACAAATAAAATTTTCTTGCAATAGAAATATCATATGGGATACTGATATGGTAGGCCGCAACCGCCACAACGTGGAGCTGGATATACGCGTAGCTGACTTTTTGCTCCGTGGAGCCAAATTGACCAATCATGATCATGTTAGAGTTTTTCATTACTCGGAGGTAAAACTGACTAATTAAGTACCGGTACGACTTACTCATTACGTGAAGCGAATTTATTCATTAAGAATTTGCCAGACGAGCGTCACGCAGTTGCAAGATATCCTCGGTCACGAAAGTTATGATTCAAAAAGTAGTTTATGAAAAGTACGAACTGACTTATTTTTAAGATGGACATGCACTCATAAGAAACTCATACAGTATTGTACATAACTATATAGCTAGGCAGAGTGGTGGTAAACTATGCACACAGTTCTGCGATCTGCAGTGTATCGCCGGGAGCTAATTTGTATAACTTGCGCGGTGTCCCTGCGGAATTCGACCTTCAGCAAACTGCAAACCAGTTCGGATTTACTTTATATACTAGTAGTAGGCCATACATACTGTAGTTACTGTCCGTTTTCCTATACACAATACTCAGTGCGCTCACCATTGACGCGTGACCTCTACAAATAGTGTATGTTAGAAGTATAGGCCATTGCCTAGTTGACGTCACTACTGTGTAAAAAATAACCGACCAATATTTAAAGTATTCTCTGAAATTCTAGAAAATATAGTTTTGTAACATGTCCTAAATTTTTAGCTAATTTAGGTGTTTGGAAATATTGGTACTTTTGTACAAAAAATATGAAGAAATTATTTCTAAACCGTGTTAAGTCATTAAGCTTCTCATTTTCAAGAACGCTGGTTAACAATAAGCAGACTATTGTCTCATTTCGTAAACAAAAGCCCACAGTATTGTTACCTTGCGTTCACTTTGTAATCGTTCACCCAACTGAAACTATAATACCAGCTCATTGCTCATTGCACAGGTAAAACAGACACAAGTGCAGTGTGTATTTAACCAGAGAAGATCTGATGTAACATAGTTGAGCCGTTTTCATTGAGTGTTATCTTGGTTTAATAGCTTTTATTAGGGTTTAAGTCCTTCAAAGGTCGTGGTGAGTTCTACTGTAGACATGACTGCATCATGATTATTTTAAAGTCAACAACATTCAACAATATGATCACCGTGATAGTATGAGAGTATCAGTACCGTGGGTGTCAGTGATCCTGGCCTGACACAGTAGACAAACAAACAAACACGCCACACACATGGCACATGCATGCAAGGTAACATTGACTATACACTAATCAAACAATGGTATTGATCCTGTACAACTGTTTGTGGTTTATTTACAATCGATTCATTTAAAATCCCCATAGTAAACATTAATTTTGGCAAGAGTTTTCTTTCTGGAACGAGGATGCATCCACTGGCTCCGCGTAATGAAAAGATCTAACATGATTGGTCAATTTAGCTCCGCGAAGCGAAAAGTAAGCTACGCGTAGCAGCTCCACGTTGTGGCGGTTACGGCCAGCCATATATTGATCATGCGAAAATCGTAAAACATAGAATAGAAACAGTGTGGCAGTCTCAAATTGTATGCTTAGCCTGAGTTGCACGGCCTATCTCGAATAAAATCACCATGCGTAGTTGTTGAAAAACGTGAGGATTCATCGTACTATCACGGCAATTTTAACACGAAGATATAGGGATGATGACGGTGTGCACGGCGCGGCTTTCGGCTGAACCACTGCACTAGCAAGCTATGTTAGCACATCTATGACAATGACGAAAGGTACAAAATCAGCCATAGGCCTTTAGATAGCAGAAGACACAAAAGTGGTGTTTTATGACCTTTGACATTCTTTTGTGGCGAGTGACATGGTCTTTCAATTCACGCCGAGTGTCCTTGACAGGTTTGACTATGCTTCAGTGGTCATGAAAGAATTCAAAAGATAACCTCTGCCCCAATAATCCCAAGCAATTGTCTGAAACTGCTCCTCGGATCATAATAATGTCCAAAATATAAAAATTACTGACTATCATTGAAGACTGAGTTCCGCAGTCTAGTATCCAAAATCTGAATTTTGATGATTTTTACGATCGTCGGGATGAAAAAAAATCAAAAAATCACTGAATGGGCCTTTAGTTCCTCCTCTCCTTACCCTGGCAATATAAATCAAAGAAAAATAAAGAAAAAATAAAGAAAACAAGAAAAGAAAATTAACCAAATTAAGGGATCCGTTTTGAGCGTTTCGATAGTATTTTTTGTGGGACATGAGAGCACATCAGACATATCGAATTGCATTCTGAATACGAAGAATGTCTTTCTGATATCAAATAAATTTCATTGTTTGAAATTCACGATATAATACAAATTTTATGACAAATTATTAAAATTTGATATTTTTCACATTTTTGATTTTCGAAGTAAATATCATAAATCTAATGTTATATTCTTAAACAGTCCCTGGCATACAGATACCATACATGTATAGGCCTATGTAAAGTAAATTTGTCTGCTTTATCTGTTTTGTGCTGTTTAAGCAAATAGTTAAACATAATTTCCATAAAATGTAAGCTTTTACTGTCAGATATGTCCCCTTTAATTTTGAGCAGAACAAGTGAGGTAAAGCAAAGAAAATTGAAATTTACTACTACTAGCGCCAATGAATGTTATACGATTGTAAAACGGTACGATCCTCTGGGTGTGTGGGGGTGTGTGCGTATGTGTGTCCTGCACGCGTATTGTTTTTCTGCAACTATAACGGGACGCAATACGATACCGGTATGTTATAAGAATCAAACTTACAAGAAAGATGGCTCTTGTCAAATCCTACAATTCTGTCAGAGAAAATATGCATATTTGCATTAAATCTTTAATTAATCGACATAATTGATTAATTAATAAATATTTTATTTAATGATTTACCATAATTCCAAATATGTCAAACAATATGTCAAATTAAAGCTAATGAAATGCTTTATAAATTGGTCAGAGCGCATTTTGCAGAATGCATTTAGTACTTTAGTTACATGATTCCAAACATTCTATTCCAATTTTTTGCTATACACGCATAGGAGCTGTACTTTTAAAATCCGCGCCTAATCAATAATAATAGTCTTTCACTCCATTGTCAAAGTACTGTGCTCCCTGTAGCATTATGGAGTGACCAGGTCCTAGAGCACACCACTCCACGCCATCATTTTGCCAGTCACATTTCCCCAATATGAAATTTAAAAAAAGTTAAATTTTAATTCTTTTAAAGTTTGGCAGAGGCGGGGTTCGAACTCACGGCGCACCACGCCGCTTTGGAGATGCTCTATGAGCCTAGCGCCTTAGACCACTCGGCCACTTGTCTTGATGGAATCTTTTATGAAACGTATTTGAAGATATAATCGCAACTTCAATATAGGCCTACCACGTGACAAGCAAAAGCAGAAAACGTACCATATTTTGGAATTTTATTTGCCTAAAAACATTAATGTGTATTAATAGCGCTCAATTGTTGTTAATCCGACAATAAACATGATAAATGCGCGTCTATATGGACAATACATTATATCGATTTTGACATGTGCTCGCACGGTGTCAGTACATGTCCATGGTCAGTAAAATACTATAGAGGAACCTACCATTTTCTTGTATACACGTTCGATGTTTTTATCAATTACATAAAAATCCATTTTAGACCCCAAATGTTTCTTCAGGAAATAAAAGATTAGATTACCATAAAAACGAAACAGTAATCTTTTGCCGGGTCTAATGTTATTTATACATAGAATTTTCAACGTTTTTCTATCCTTATTCTTGCTCAATTAAAACAATATTTTGGCGTATATAAAATTGAAATAAAATTCTCTGCCTCATAAACGACCTCAAATGTGCCACAATTGGGTATCACGAATCGTTATATATGATGTGCAGTTAATATTCACATTTTCTTTTATACAGAGGATGCTTCAGTTTTGACAGGAAAAATATTTTCTTGAAAACCCTCTCACTCGGTTATTTCAAAACGGTAACCACGCTTCCCTAGAATGTGCAATAATTTAGCATTAAACTTTTTCTTATTCTAACAGCAAGCGTTTCTAGAATGCAGTATGGCGAAATGTGGTGTAGTCCTAGAGTGTGATGGTTTTGTAGCAGATGACAGTGCTCATTCAAGCCTGTCAGGTCAGTTAGTAGCCACTTGCTGAATGGATGGCCATGATCAGCTATCAAAGAGATGCCTTGTGCAGCTGCCAATCACAGTAGAGGTTTGATAACATTTTGTTAAAAACCCAAATGTGATATAAGGACAAAGCTGTGCATGTTGGTACTTAATTGTTTGGATTCTTACGTTGAAATTCCCTTGTATTAGTATTTTTATGTGTAGTGTATAGTGGTCATAAATTATATAGCTTTTAAATTTTGGGAATTTTTGCTCTGTTGCACTGTACCATTATGGAATTTGAGCAAATCAATTACCGACACAAGCAGGTATACAGTGTATTATTTTATTTTTATTTCGTATCTCAGGAGCACTGCTCACTTGGTAAGGCATCAGAATTTGGTACACTAGCTCTTCGAACTTCGAAGTTGGTGAGTTCGAGCCTCATCACGGTCACATTAATTTTATAAACCAAATATTGTTCGAACTTTTCATATTTGTTTTTCTTTTATTGTTTCTTTTCTTTGTCTTTTTTTTTTCTTGTTTTCTTTATTTTTTTTTTTTTTCTTTGATCCATATTGCCAGTGTAAGGAGAGGAGGAACTAACGGCCCATTCAGTGATTTTTTTCATCCGGACGATCGTAAAAATCATCAAAATTCAGATTTTGTACAAGACTGCGGAACTCAGTCTTCAATGATATAGTCAGTAATAATCTTTTGGTCATTATATGACTATCATCATTTGACGACTGAGTTCTTATGATACATCATCCGAAGAGCAGTTTCAGACAATTGCTTGGGATTGTTGGGGCAGAGGTTATCTTTTGAATTCTTTCATGACCACCGAAGCAGAGTTAAACCTGTCAAGGACACTCGGCGTGAATTGAACTGACCATGTCACTCGCCACAAAAGAATGTCAAAGGTCATAAAACATCAACTTGGTGTCTTCTGCTAGTGGTTCAGCCCTAAGCCGTGTAGGCCTATTTAAGACAAAAATAATGCATTTACGTGAATCTGTAATTTATATACTGACAGTATATATAAATTAGCTACATGTATTTGAATGGGGCTTCAACTTCGTCAATACTGCCGTTTTCTTAGTTTTGTGCCAATTTTGTTCATTAAAAAAATGTTATAAAAGTAACAATTTGATTTTTTTTCACTTTCGCTGGGATCACTGAATGGGGCTTTGCAACGCGATATATTCAAAACTTGTATTCACCTACTGTTGTAGCATTAATCCGATTATTACACAACCTCGCCAGCGTATTCAAGACATCCAATGCAAATAATCACCTAGATTATGACGTATCATACCGTAAATATGGCGGAGTACTCAAATTCATTCAACAAAAGCATGATTACAAGCTATTGCAATCTACCGCGACAGCTCGTCTCACACACATAACAAATGCACAAATACGATCAAATAGGTTGACGACAACGTTTGATTGAATGCACTGCATTGTGCCATGATTACGGTGAAGGACACCGGTTCAATTCCTTTGTATGGAGCCAATCAATAATTTCACGCACATCCTCTATTATTGGCCAATTATTGCCCGGGATGATTGCACACTGTAAAAGAGCTATTGTTATAATGTTTGATGAAATCGTGTTTAACTACCGTATTTGCTTAAGAACGGCACAATACAGATAAAGCAGACAGATTGACTACATGTGGTACATGTATATACATATAGGGAATGTGTGTGAGTCGAGTATTACCTAATTATAATAGGGGCGTATCCAAAAATGAATTCACGCCCCTTTCAAATGTCGAGCCAAAGTGCAGGCCCTATGTACTTGATTTGGAGTTTTTTTCTGTGAACAACAACAGTATACGTTCTGTCCATTCCCTCATTTCAAATATATAGTTTTGGTTTCTCTTTTGTTCAGAAACCAAAAATCAAGGGATTAAAAAGTAGCTGCAATCATAACACTATTATGCTGGGAGGACACAGTATAGGGTATATAACCAGAAGTATACAATAGCCTATTGTGCTAACATAATTATTATCATGATTGATATCGGAAATCTATCCTGCGGACGACAGTTGATGCTCTCTGTCGAAGGTGGCATATTACACTCACGAGTTCTAGGCCTAGAAATCATATACATGCGCGTATATTGAAGGATGGGGTGGGATGGGGAATTTGTTTGTTTGTATGAAACATAAACGATGCATGGAGATGATTTGATTATGAATTAGTTTATTATCCCCAGGAAGCACAACCCATACCCCTCCCCTCCCTATATAACCACATCTTCCCTAAATTACCCCTTTCCCCCTCCTCCTCCCCTACATTCGATATCTTCATCTCGAGCTCTCCGCCCCCTTCTCTTTCACTTCCAATGCTCTCTCTCATATGTTTCTCTCTCTCCCGGCCCATATCCCCCTTGCCCTCCAACCCCTCTCCCCCACACACACACACACATCACACAATCTCTTCTCCCCTCTATCTTCTATTTTTTGCAGTAAAAATTGCTTCAGTAAAAGTCATTAGGTTATTAGAGGTCATATAGTGGCCTTCCATCGATTCTGGTACATGGGATTATGGACATGAAGCGATTTTGTTTATAGCACCTATACAATTACAATAGTGGCCCTTTTGTAATGTCGAATGCAAATATTTCGATGGTCTATATATTTTCACAGTGAAATCAGCTTAGGCTATTTCGTAGTCTCAAGTCAATGTAGACTGCTTTGTTCGACTTCTCTGCTCGTGAATATTGCACTGCGAAATTTAAACATTTCTTTTGTATACTTAGATCAGGTAACTCGAAAATCCTGTAATTTTATTCGTCACACCACTTATAAGAAACTGAAACCAAAACCGAAACTACCTGTCACAAATGTTTAGTTTTAAACAAAAGGTAGAAACAATGAGTTCGATATCTTGTGATTCAAGTGGTTAGGCAGGACAATAGAAAACCACGTGACCAAAACCAAAACCAAAACTAAAACTCAATATTTGAAATGAGGCATTGAGAGCGTTCCTTTTCTCAAAGCGGGCATATCTCATTTCATGACGTCACCTTTTTTTCTAGGCCAAATCTGTCTCGTTCGAAGGAACTCACCGCTTAAGTTGGTTTTTGCGGAATATCAATTTTAAACGTCAAAAAAAAAAAAAAAGGAGTCATTTTCATTGATTTGGAGTTTTTTTCTGTGAACAACAACAGTATACGTTCTGTCCATTGAGAGCGTTCCTTTTCTCAAAGCGGGCATATCTCATTTCATGACGTCACCTTTTTTCTAGGCCAAATCTGTCTCGTTCGAAGGAACTCACCGCTTAAGTTGGTTTTTGCGGAATATCAATTTTAAACGTCTTATTTTCTCAAAAGGGAGTCATTTTCATTGTCCTTATAATATTTCCAATGATATGATGTTGTTTTTGCAATAGACCTGCCCTTTAAACCAAACTGATACCAGACAATAACAGTAGATAGCAACATCAAAACAGTCTGATAAGCCATATTCAGTAGATAGCAACGTCAATAGTTTAATATCTTCAGTGTATTGATTTCCCAGACATGCAGGAAGGGCAACAAAGCTTGACTCACACACAAATGTTTGAAGGGATTACTTTGGAAGGATATTAATAATATTTACTGCTCTCGGCCAATTTGAGCATTTTACTCTCAATCTCAATAACAAACACGCTGTTAGAAGTTTTGAAATTCGCTTCGACAAAAGATCGACATGCTTTTCCAATGTTTTAGCAACAGTATCATCTATTACATTTTATTTCCATCTTTACAAACTATAAACAACAGTCCCATGGTGCAATAGATCATCAATATGCTTTTAACTTGATACCTGATATGATGTGAACATGCAATGCTTCAAATCACTACGTGCTGTGTTTGTATTTTTTTTTTAATTTGATTCACTTAGCTAAATTTGACTTACTTCAGCTTTTGCAGGAAGGGCAACAAAGCTTGAATAATGTGGGGAATACTTCCCCAACCAGGCGCTGCCGCTGGTTTTAGTTTGCCAATATACTTTTTGTATGGAATATTAATAAATTTATCTAAAGCTAAAACGAGACATTAACATGCATTGATGGCTTTTCCACGAGGATACGTTATTTCATGACTAACTAGCCCTACTTCATGTACGTGTATATCGTAAAGAGCACGAACTGTGTCATGAAAATTGTTTTAATAACATTATAAAACCAATAATATCAAAAATGAAATTTAAATTTAAAGACATAAAGCGGCTATCTTGATCTACATTACTGTAAATTATGTGATATAATAAATTATGTCAATTACTAAACATGCTAAACATGTTTCTTTTTCGAATGATTTGTGCTGTTCCAGTTGAAACTCATACATTCCTCGACAATGATGGAAGGCATGACCTTGATATCTAATAGAAATTTAAAGACATAAATCTGCTTTATCTATATCTACATTACTGTAAATTATGTGATATAATTATGTCAATTACTAAACATACTTCTTTTTCAAATGATTTGTGCTGTTCCAGTTGTAATTTCATACATCCACCTACGGAAGGCATGACCTTAATCTTCCACACAGGGAGTGTGAATTTCAAATAGTGTTTCCTGAATGGGTGACTCGATTTAAAAAAAAATCTACACCCTGTGTGTGTAAGGTCGTGTCTTCATAGGGGGCTTTTGATTTCAACTGGAATAGCCCATTTCATAGTTGATACACATTAATTGTATTTTGCTATATGCCGTGTCATAAACTCACAGTAAATTGTATCATTACGGTGGCAATACTACGCAACTCAACTCAGTTAATACGAGTGTCTATGTCTCCCTGTGGAGTGATTGATTCTTTATCGTATCTTTAATAACAGAACGTGACATACAACACGATTTTGCCCTGCTTAGGAAAAAGGGAATATCTGCTTACAAATTACGAAACAGATACTGAATTCTTATTTGGGAATTTGTCTAGATTTTAGACACATTATTATAAAATCATATGTAGTATCTAAAAAGTAAAAAATAATAATTCTTTCATGTTTAGTTTTCTGTCTTGCATTGAGGCCTACAATTAAAACAATAATTTTTAGTTGTCAGCCATTTTCAGTAGATATCAACATTAAGGTTAGCCGAGAGTTTTTCATGCGCTTGATTTCAGAGGGGCGTAAGTTCATAACAGAAACAGCCATGCAGAAAATGAACAAGCGTACCGGGACGTATATGGAAGCATAAGTGTATCATTTTGAGCAAAACCCAAGAATCGGTTGCTATACCCTGGTTTTGCCAGCCCATTCTTAGGTTTTGCTCCCCAAACTAAGGAATAGCTCAGCAAAACTCAAATCGGGTAGCGATTCTAGGGTTTTGCTAGGCCATGCTTAAGGATGGGCAGCAATACTATGGATAGCCGCCGAATCTTGGGTTTAGCCAGGCAAAACTCAAATCCGGGTAGCTATTCTAAGGTTTTGAAGCCCATTCCTAGGAATAGCCCGCAAAACCAGGGTATAGCACCCGAATCTTAGGTTTGGCTCGGTAAAACTCGGGGAGCAATTTTAGAGTTTTGAAGCCCATTCGTAGGAATAGCAAGCAAAACCCAAGAATGGGCTATTGAAACCCAGGTATAGCGACCAATTCTTGGGTTTTGCTCCCCAAACCAAGGAATAGGTAGCAATACCACGGTTTGGCTCGAAAATGATACACTTGTGTCGCTAAACCCAGGTTTTGGTGGCGAATCTAGGGTTTCGTGGCTAAACCCAAGAATGGGTAGCAAAACCACAGTTTTGCTCGTAAATGATACACTTGTGCCGCTAAACCCCGGATTCGCAGCTGAAAAGAAGTTTTGCTCGTAAAGCCGAAAATGCCGAAGGACTTCTAATTATATTAATACGAGTTTACGAGATATGGTAAAATTCCGCAAATGTCATTAATGCTCTGCGTGCTGGCCATTGCCTTCCGCATAAAAAGTCCAAGTTTTGAGATATTTTCTCAAAATATCAAGAGCTATCTCAAGAACCACTGAACCAATACTAGACTTGCTTGTACTCATTTCAATGCATTTTTCATGCTGATTGCTGATATGGTCATGAAAATTTACAGTTCGGAAATTTTTTTAAATTTGTTTTAATATACCTGTCGTCTGAAGTCGACTCGACACCCGCGTGGAGAGGGTTAATTCCCGGGGGAGGCACTCCCTATCTGAAATGGCAGGGATGTGCCTCGGCCATGTTAAAAGTAGGGGCATTCAGGTCAAATGTACAATTACAAAAATATGGGGTCATTCAGTACACAACCTGAATAAAAATGGGGTCATTCGGTATGAAACTTTGAAAAAAGGATGGTCATTGGGGTAGCAAAAAGTAAAATGGGAGTCATTGAGTACAGGATTGCCAAAAGAGTATCATTAAGTACACATAAATAAGTGCCAAACTGCGTAAAAACAACTTGGCCACCTTGGAAATGTGAAAAATCTCATTATTTCTGGAGGAGAACACAAATACCATCTAAATTTGGGAATTAAAAGGGGGGTCATTGGGTACAGCAGGAAATAGAAAAAGGGGGTCATTGAGTATGTGAATTTTTAAAGGGGGTCATTGGGTAATAGGTAGGACCATAACACAAAAAAGGGGTCATTGGGTACAAGCCGGTTTTGAAAAGGGGTCTATCCTGAGGCACATGATGCATATCTGTCATGGAAGTGCCCCCCCGGGGGTTAATTAACTAACCTTGTAGTGACATAAATGTTACCATGTGGTAAAAAGTGTATTAAAAAGCCATGCCTAGTAAATAATCAAGTAAAATACATGTTTTCAAAACACATGAAAGTGAATTGTTGGATTGTCTTCACGATATTGTTTTTATCATGTTCATCACTACCAAGACGGCCTGCTATCTTTCTTTCTTTTTTCTTTCTTTCTTTCTTTCTTTCTTTCTTTCTTTCTTTCTTTCTTTCTTTCTTTCTTTCTTTCTTTCTTTCTTTCTTTCTTTCTTTCTTTCTTTCTTTCTTTCTTTCTTTCTTTCTTTCTTTCTTTCTTTCTTTCTTTCTTTCTTTCTTTCTTTCCTATTTATTTACGTATGTAAATAAAGAAATAAAGAAATAAAGAAATAAAGAAATAAAGAAATAAAGAAATAAAGAAATAAAGAAATAAAGAAATAAAGAAATAAAGAAATAAAGAAATAAAGAAATAAAGAAATAAAGAAATAAAGAAATAAAGCAATAAAGAAAGAAAGAAAGAAAGAAATAAAGAAATACCTGTGTCATAAATGATTACACCCCTCCCTATTTTCTACTGTAAACAATATTTATTTTCAAAATACACTTTTTAATAGACTATTTTATTTTCACTTCAGCTCAATTTAGCTGTTGTATTTGTAATTGCAATTAGATACTGTGCGTGTAAAAACATGATTTTAAATATATGTATATTAAAGCCATATTATAACATTTCTGTAAAAATAGATTAGTATCATATATACACGCTGTTCGACACTGACACCGTATAAACAAGATAAAATGTATACGGTACCGTATCAAATTGCGGAATCACAACTGATTCAGTGTTTTATGACCCGATTCAGGGTTTTCAAGCCCGATTCAAGGTTTCCATAGCTAAACCCTGGAATGGGGAGCGAAACTAGGGTTTTGCGGCTAAACCCTGGTTTTGCTCGCTATTCTTAGGAATAGCCCAAAACCATAGAATCGCTACCCGATTTGAGTTTTACCGAGCTAAACCTAAGATTCGGAGGCTATACTATGGTTTTGCTAGCTATTCCTAGGAATGGGCTTCAAAACTCTAGAATTGCTCCCCGATTTGAGTTTCACCGTGCTAAACCTAAGATTCGGGGCTATACCCGTGGTTTTGCGGCTATTCCTAGGAATGGGCTTCAAAACCTTAGAATAGCTACCCAGATTTGAGTTTTGCTTGGCTAAACCCAAGATTCGGAGGCTATACTATAGTATTGCTGCCCATTCTTAGGAATGGCCTGCAAAACCCTAGAATTGCTACCCGATTTGAGTTTTGGTGAGCTATTCCTTAGTTTGGGGAGCAAAACCCAAGAATGGGCTGGCGAAACCCGGGTATAGCGACCGATTCTTGGGTTTTGCTCAAAATGATACACATATGTAGTAGATAAAGGGTGAGAAACAGACTATTACCATAGATAATCGGTGTCTTGTTGAGGTATGGTGAGCATGTTAGTCGCTCGAAGGCGAGACCCCGAAGGGTCGAGCCTTCCGAGCGACTAACATGCGAACCATACCTCAACAAGACACCGATTATCTATGGTAATGGTCTGTTTTGAACCGTTTATCTTACGGTGAGCCAAAATAAACGAAATTGTTGTTATGGTTTATTCATTTTCCAAAAGACAAAAAGAAAAGCTGATATGATTATCTTGTGTAAGTTTAGGGTTTTTCCAAAATAAAAACACACTGGGACAGTGTAATATTCTCCTCATGTGTCCTGCGTTCGAGTCTATGAGTCTTATTGTAAGTGATTTAATCAAATCAATACAGCATTGATTTCAATCTATTTAACGCGTTAAACGGGAGATTCTATTCAATTCACTCGATAGCCTTATTAATTCTTTATACATATATTCGTAATATTAATAATGAATATGTAAATAGTTCAAAGGTCAAATTAAAAAGTGGGTGTGTTTTACCTAGATATGACGGTAACTCATTTAACACCATAGAATATATATTTATCTTTAATATACTTATACAACAAATGTCCTGAACAAATTCAACGCATATTCCTGGGTACCCTCCTCGACCTATTTTGGTTGGGGTTAGGCCGCGGATTGTTGTAGTTACTAGTTTTTCTACATCTAGTCTTGTGGCCTGTAATGTACTGCATTTTAGGTGCAAAATATCCTTGGTTGAACTTAATTTGTAAGACCTCATGGCTATGTTTTGTTACCTACTTTGTCGGAATCTGCGTTAGTTGGGAAAGGGGGACAAAGGTAGATTGACATCCCCGTCCTAATTATACAGGCTTTAAGAGACATAATACAAACTAATTTGCATTATTCAATAGAGGTGTTCTTGGTGTCATTCAATACACACAAGTATTGTTTACCATCTTCATTTAAATCTAATATGCATAAACTTGCATAATAATTTATGCTGATCGTGTAAAATATGTAAAGGTCAAAATTAGAGCCCTCTCTTGTTTGACCACGTCATAATGTAATGTGATGCATTTTAAGTTTGTTGAAATGTCCAAAAAATCAAATAATGTGGCCAGTGTCTAAATATGAACATGTACGTCTCTTGTTCAAAATTTATTGACCTGACCAAGATTATCTTGACCTGACCAAGATTATCTTGACCTGACCAAGATTATCTTGACCTGTCCAGATTATCTTGACCTGTCCACATTACTTGATATAATCAACAGTTGACCAGACTTTGAACAAAAGAAATACAATAGATAATGGAACAAAAGAAGAGGGCTAGACGTATATGCTTCCATAGACGTAGGCCTACTTACAATAGAATATTGATCCACGGTCAAGACATGAAAAGGCTATGAAACTTGGCTTAGCTCGTAGGCCCGGAGCTCGGATGCCGGGGGGTGGCACAAGCCGTTTTCGGCAATTTTCACAAGGATTTTATAAATTTTAAAATTGATTGGGGCATTTTGAATTTATAGCTTTGATGAAATCAATGCTGCTATTCCCCTGATTACAATGTAAGGGTAGGCAACAACAACAATATCAAAAAGCAATTATTTGTAAATCGAATTTGGGATGAAAATCAACAAGACAGACTTAGCAGGCCTACAAATTTCTGAATTATATAAAGTGAAAAACAATCAATCACGATTCACTGCACTCAGCGAATCAATCAAATAAAACTAAAAAGAAAGGAGCAAGAAAGAATAAAGAAATAGTGAAAAAGAGAAAAAAAGAGAGAGAAAGAAAATGAACGAAAAGAAAGAAAGAAAGAAAGAAATGAAAAAAAAGAAATGAAAAAGAAAGGAGAAAGAAAAGAGGAAACAAAGGAAGTAAAAATGAGAAAAGAGAAAAAAAGGAAATTCAGCCACACGGAGACTCGAACCCACAAAAATAGTTCATATTAGATTCCCAGTCCAACGCTCTATCCACTCGGCCATAGATCAGCTTACGCAATTCACTGTTCTCAAAGCGGATGATTTAACTGTAATTGGATGCAATTACATGATTACAATCGCGTCCGCATTATGGCTCTTAGAATAAACACGCATGTCGGCTCTGAAATTTTGAACGAACTGATGGAGGAAAACCTCGTTTTTTGCAAAACTAGCTTCAATTTGGAGTGAAAATCAAATGGAATAGCAATTGGCAGAATGTTGAGAAATAATGTAGGTATTCAGATGTCTAAATTAACGTCTCGTAATCAAGATATCGATAATTTCACAAACCAGCTTTTTCTCAAGCAAATTCTCCAAAATTTTCCCCCAAAACGGGCTTTTAAAATTTAATCGGTACTGTATTTGGTTCTTCCCCATTGCAACATTATTTCTTTGATCGATTTGTAATACAATACGAAAAAGAAGAAAACAATCCCTCGGTGTGGATTTATACGGAGCGCACATTTGAAAAAAACCTCATGGAATGTGTTTTTGATCTTGTGAACATGGTGGGTAAAAATGCTTTAAACGAAGGATTTTCAAATTTATTCTAATAATTTGTATATAACACACACAAAATGTTAAGCTACATCCAATGCACCAACATTTCACTCGCTGCGATATTTGATTACTGAGAAAACTCTGTTTTAGAGAACAACTTTATACGTCTTTTATACGTTTTTTATACGTCTCTTTGTGTAACCTTAACAGCAATATTAGAATAATAATCTAGTATCAACATTAAACAATCTGATATTAGCCATCTTCAGCAGATAGCAACATTCAAATAATCCGATATCAGCTATCGTCAGTAAATAGTAACATTAAAATGATCAAAGCAATCCGATATCAGCATCCTCAGTAGATAGCAACATTAAAACAATCTGATATCAGTCATCTTCAGTAGATAGCAAAATTAAAACAAAACAATCTGATATCAGTCATCTCCAGTAGATAGCAACATTAACACAATCTGAGATCAGCCATCTTCAGTAGATAGCAACACCAATAGTTATCTTCAGTATATCGAATCCCTGGACATGAATTAAATTCAAAACGACTCATACAAAAATGTTTGAAGTGATTACTTTGGAAGGATATGGTAATAATATTTACCGCTCTCATCAAATTTTAACATTTTACTCTCAATCTGAATAAAAAGCAAAATATATGTGCTTTTAGAATGTTTGAAATTCGCTCCCATATTATCCGTATTGTTGTGCTTTTAGAATGTCTAAAATTCGCGCCCGGGAATTATAGGTCAACATATTTTTTCAATGTTTTAGCAACAGTATCATATCTATTGCATATTATTTACATCTTTAAAATACTATAAACAACAGCAATAGATCATCAATATGCTTTTAACTTGATACCTGATATGATGTGAACATGCAATGCGTCAGATCATTATATGCTGAGTTTGTATTTGTTTTTAAATTAGTTTTACTCAACGTTTTTTACTTAATTCAACTTTATTTTTTGCAGGAAGGGCAACAAAGCTTGACTAATGTGGGGCTACTTTCCCAACCAGGCGCTGCCGCGGGTTGTCGCTTGTCATATATATTAATGGACGATTAATTAATGTATACATTATTCGAAAGCTAAAACGAGACATTAACATGCATTGATGGCTTTTCCACGAGGATACGTTATTTCTTGACTAACTGGTCCTACTTCATGTACGTGTATATCTAAAGAGCACGAACTGTGTCACGATAATTGTTTTAATAACTATGTGGAACGAAAGTTGTAACTCTGAGTTTCACGCTAATGCGATCATCAGACAACTGTCTGATGATCGCATTAGCATTTGTCTGAAGATCGCATTTGCGTGAAACTCAGAGTTACAACTTTCGTTCCACACGTTCTACTCGTAATAATAAAGTAGATATAAATAATATAAAAGTAATAAAATGTTTGTAATTATGATTGTAATTGCCAGGTATATATTTTTGTTAGTAATTCTTTTACACATCGCACCTTGAAAAACAATAAAATACATTAAAATTTCAATTGCATGTATAAGAATAGGAATCGAACGAATGTTACCATATTTCTTGACACCTGTTCACTTCAAATAGCCGAAACTTTGCAATGCAACATCCGATTTAATGGGGTAAAATATTTTAAAGCTAAAACTCTGCTGAATTTAATAAGTTGCAAAAATTAAATTACACATAATAAAATACTCATTTTAGTAATTTTACTCTAAATCTTAATAACAAACACGATAAAGCATTTATCCGTATTATTGTGCAATTAGAATGTTTGAAATTCGCTCCCGACAATACGTATATCAACATATTTAAATAACAGTCCCATGGCTCAAGAATAAGTTATCAATATGTTTTTAACTTGATACCCGATATGATGTGAACATGCAATGCTTCAACTCATAGCAACTCAATTGGACATCGTACATTATGGCTTTAAGATAATATCTTCAATAGGGAGATTTCAACTGCAATAGCACGGTATCCCTCAAGGCTCGGTTATCGGTCCACTTATGTTCATCATCTATACACTGCCCATCGGTGAGATTATACATAAACACAGACTCAGTTACCATGAATTCGCAGATGATACGCAACTATACATATCGTTCAATCCAAGGGATCCTAACGCTCACAAGATGGCTCTTCACAAACTTGAATCCTGTATCTCAGAACTCAAAGACTGGATGTGCGTGAACAAACTGAAACTTAACAACAATAAAACTGAATTCTTCATAGCCGGTACTTCTCAAGGTCTTAGTAAACTTCCGCCATTGCAACTTAATGTGGGAGACAGCGTCATTAAACCATCTGATAATGTTCGGAACTTGGGCACAGTGTTTGACTCTCGCCTAACGATGACTCCTCACATTAATAGCATGATTTCTTCAATCAATTTCCAGCTCCGTAATATTCGCCGTATTCGTCGCTTTTTGGACCACAAAACACTTCACACAGTTGTGCAAGCTCTCGTGATATCACGCCTTGACACCGGGAATGCTCTCCTCTATGGAGCAAAATCAAAAGACCTTGATCGTTTGCAGTCCCTCCAACACAAAGCAGCCAAACTCATATTCTATGCCGCCAGACTTGACAGCCCCACACCATTAATGCATGACCTTCACTGGTTGCCAGTAAGAGATCGAATCAAATTCAAACTCTGTCTGTACATCTTCAAATGTTTGCATGAATCTGCTCCTTCATACCTCACAGAATTACTCTCATACAGAACGCGCTCATCTGGACCCGTCACAAGATCCTCTATGGATACCAGTCTTCTGAACACTCACATCGGTAAAAATCGCAGTGGTGACATGTCTTTTCGTTCTGCTGGTCCAGCGTTGTGGAACTGCCTCCCGCGCAACATCAGGGAGGCAACCTCAGTGGCAACATTTAAAAAATTCTCTTAAGGCTCATTATTATCCTTTTTGACTCTTTGCTTTTGTTCATTCTCTTGTTTTTGCAGTGTATCACTTAGCGCTTTGATCTTTTTGTAATAGCGCTTTATAAGCTCTAATATGTATGTATGTATGTAGCCCAATTATGTAAATCCTATTTGAAAGTCACACATCTGTTTGATTAAGATTAAGGTCGTGTCTTACATAGGGGTGTATGGATTTCAAATAGAATAGCCCATTTCATAGCTGATACACACTGATTGTGTTTTGCAATACCAAACATCAACACAATCTGATATCAGCACTCTAAAGTAGAGAGCAACATTAAAACAATCTGATAACAGGCATCTTCAGCAGACAGCAACATCAAAACAATCTGACATACGCCCTCTTTAGTAGATAGGTAGATAGCAACATTTAAAAAAATCTGATATCTATTAGAAGAATGTTTGAAATTCGCTCCAGAAAATAAATCAACATGCTTTTTATAGTTTTTGCAGCAGTATCGTCTATTACATTTTATTTCCATCTTTACAAATCTATAAACAACAGTCCCGTAGAGTAATTATAGGTCATCAATACGATTTTAACTTGATACCTGATATGATGTGAACATGCAATGCTTCACCTCATTAAGTTATAATATTCTTAGTTTGTATTTGTCTTTAAATGTCCAATCAACTAAATTTGACTTAATTCAACTTCATTTTTGCAGAAAGGGCAAAAAGTTTGAGTAATGTGCGGTCTACTTCCCCATTCCGACACCGCCGCTGGTTTTGGTGTGCAATATTCTTTTTTAATGGAAGATTAATTTCTTTATGTATTATTCTAAACCTAAAAAAGACATTAACATGCATTGATGTTTTTTCCACGAGGATACGTGATCTCATGGCTAATTGGTCCCACTAGTATATCATAAAGAGCACGAACTGTATCATGGTAATTGTCTTGAAGGAGTATTCTCTTTTTATGACATTTTTCAGTAGATATCCATGAAATAAGCTTGTTCCCAAAATTCCAGGTGATTCCGATTTTGCGTTTGCGAGTTATGCATGATTATGTGTATTACACTGCTCCATAGGACACTGATATACCAGAACGAAATTGTGATAAACAAACATCTAATCACCGATTTTAAAAGTAGGAGGAAACCGGAGATCCCGGCGAAAACTTGCGAGAGCGTGCATGGATCGGGATAAACCAAGTGCATAATGCAGTCCTTGGACACAATCTTTGGGAACACGTCTTACTAGTCGCTTTGTTCATAAAATCACAAGTTCAAAGGTCGAGTCCAATTTTGTCATGTTCCGTTTTCTGTTTTACATTGCGGCTTACAATTCATTTCCAAATTTTTATTAGTTGTATTACAATCTTCAGTAGATAGCAACATTAAAAAATCTGATATCTGCCATCTTCAGTAGATAGCAATATTTAGTAGCCTAAATCTAATATCAGCCATTAACAACATCAAAACAATCTGATATCAGCCATCTTCAGTGGATATCAATATCAATAAGAAATCCTCAGTGTATTGATCCCGGGCATGAATGAAATAAAAAATGACCCATGTAAAAAATGTTTGAAGGGATTATTAAGTTCAGAATTGAATACCTGAGTGGAAGAAGGGCCCAACTCCAAATTTTTACAAAAATGAGTTTGACCCAACATTCTATTGCCAACAGACTGTTCTTCCTTGTGTGTGAAAGATGAGTCAAAATCCACTCTCCAAATAGTCTTCCATGTACACTTAAGCATGGTTTTATGGAAGAAAGGCCCAACTCCATGGAGTTGGGCCCTTCTTCCACAAATATTGGAATGTAAGAGAAATTTTGTTCACCCATGAAATCTGCTTTTCACTACAATAAACTTTCTTGCTAACATATTACATGCTTCTACTTGTGCAATTAATGGATAATTATCAAATTTATGTGGCTATTTATACCATATCTGCTCACGGAACTGGCACTTGCAGGATATTAGTGGAAGAAGGGCCCAACTCCAGCTCGTATTAAGACCTGTACCGTTGCCATGGAAACATCATATTTAATTTCGAATGTATGTAGTATTGTATGTTCATGTATTAAAGGTCCTCTGAAGATGAAAACATTCTGTCTATAAAACTTTTCCAAATATTAAGTTTTTTCTTAATATCTCAAAAACAGTTTTGATGGAGTTGGGCCCTTCTTCCACTCAGGTATTCAATTCTTAAAGCAAATCCAATTTTGATGTTACCTACCTCGATCAATGACAGTTTCGTGCTAACACTTAGCACTTTCTCAAATTGAATGACCAATCCCTGCACCTCGACGGCTGCTACCTGCTGGAGCTGACGTTGGTGGCGCTGTTGGTTTTAGGACTTGGTCATATATATGCGGAAGAAAGTAGTTCCCTTCGTCTCTGTTGAGTGTTTTGGCCCCCCTCTTCCTTATCCAAATGGCTTCTTTGATAAATCTCTTCTTTCTGTTCTGTTCTCTGTCTTTGATTTCTGATTTGTCCCATCCAATAACATGATTTTCCTCAGAGACATGGTCAGTTATTGCTGATTTATTATCCTCCCCTGTAATGGAGGCCTGTCTCTGAGAACGGGTGAAGGCTTTCTTGGAAGCTTTTTCAGCTTCTGTTTTATGTTCTTTGAGTCTGGTGCCGAAAAGTCTGGATGTTTCACCTATATAGGACTTGTCACAATTGAGACAAGGAATTTCGTACACGCAGTCTGATGTTTGAGTAACTTCCCGTTTATCTTTTGGATGGACCAAGAAATTTCTAAGTGTCTGATGTGGTTTAAAGGCGGTTCGGATGCCATGTTTGTTGAACACACGCCGTACACGTTGGGAGAGCCCTTCTTTATATGGAAGAACTGCCATCCCCCTGGTTTTTGACTCAGTTTGTTTCTTGTCTTCTAGTTTCTTTTTACTTGGCGTTTGCTTAAAGGCCCATTCGGGGTAGCCACATGCTTTGAGAGCTTCCTTTATTTTTTGAACTTCTTCCTTTTTGTCTTCCTCCTCTGTGATTACTTTGTCTTTCCTGTCCATTAATGTTCTTATGACGCTGAGTTTATGCTCTAATGAGTGATGCGAATTGAAGTGCAAATATTGGTCGGTATGTGTCTTTTTCCGATAAACCAGTAGTTTGATGGATCCGTTTTGCTTTTTCACGATTTGAAGGGATTATTTTGGATATTAATAATAATATATACCGCTCTCACCCAATTTTAGCATTTTACCTTCAATCTGAATTTATCCCTATTATTATGCTATTAGAAGTTTTGAAATTCGCTCCCGACAATATATCAACATAATATGCAAATGTTTTAGAGGTTAATTAGGCTTGTAGAAACTCATAATATACATTTCATCTTGTCAAAAACAATTATGTCTTACTGACCTGACTGTTTCGAGCAACTTGGGCGATGGCCATCTTCAGCGTGATGTTTTTCGATCCATCTCCTGTACACCAACAGAGGGCGCACCAGCGCCCAGAAATAGATCGGATATGTGACTAAATACAGTTACATCTATTACATCCTATCCTATTCCATCTTTACAATACTATAAACAACAGTCCCATGGCGCAATAGATCATCAATACGCTTTTAACTTGATACCTGATATAATGTGAACACGCATTGCTTCAACTCACACCGTGACGTGTTTGTATTTTTGAAATTTGTTTCACTCAACATGCTCAACTAAATTCAACAATCTGATATCAGAAATCTTCAGTAGATAGCAACTTTAAAACAATCTGATATCAGATATATTCAATAGTAATATTAAAGTAATCTGATATCAATCATCTTCAGTAGAAAGCAACATTAAAACAATCTAATATCAGCCATCTTTTGAATGAAAATTTAAAATGACTCATACAAAAAGTTCTTGAAGGGCTTATTATTGGAAGGATATGGTAATATTATTTACCGCTTTCACCCAATGTTAGATTTTTTCATAACAAACACGATGAAGCATGTATCCGTATTATTATGATTATTGTGTTATTAAAATTTTTGGAATTCGCTCTCGACAATAGATCAACATATTTTCAAATGTTTTAGCAACCGTCTATTACATTTTATTTTCCATCTTTACAATACTATAAACAACAGTCCCATGGCGCAATATAGATCATCAATATGATTTGAACTTGATACCTAATATGGCTTTAACTAAATTCAACAATGATTCAGCCATCTTCAGAAGATAGCAATATTAAAAAAATCTGATATCAACCCTCTTCAGTAGCAACATTAAAACAATCCGCCATCTCCAGTAGATAGCAAAATCAATATTGATCTTTAGTGTATTTTATTCCCCGAGCATGAATTAAACTTATACAAAAAGTGTTTAAAGGATTATTTTGGGAGGATATTAATAATATTTACCGCTCTCACCCAATTTTAGCATTGCTATTAGAATGTTTGAAATAGATCAACACACTTTGTCAATGTTTTAGCAGCAGTATCATAGCTTACATTTTATTTCCATCTTTACAATACTATAAACAACAGTCCCATGGCGCAATAGATCATCAATATGCGTTTAACTTGATACCTGATATGATGTGAACATGCAATGCTTCAAATCATTATATGCTGTGTTTGTATTTGTTTTAAATTTGTTCCACTCAACTAAACTTGACTTAATTCAACTTTATTTTTTGCAGGAAGGGCAACAAAGCTTGAATAATGTGGGGATTACTTCCCCAACCCGGCGCTGCCGCTGGTTTTAGTTTGCCAATATACTTTTTGTATGGAAGATTAATTTATTTATGTATTTAATATTCTAAAGCTAAATCAAGACATTAAAATGCATTGATGCTTTTTTCCACGAGGATACGTGATTTTATGGCTAACTTGTCCTATTTGTATATCGTAAAGAGCACGAACTGTATCATGGTAATTGTCTTAATAATATAATAAAACCAATAATATCAAATTGAAATTTAAAGTCATAAAGCTGCTTTCTCTATCTACATCACTGTAAATTATGTGATATAATTATGTCAATTACGAAACATGCTAAACACTTTACTTTTTCGAATGATTTGTGCTGTTCCATTTAGAATAAATACACACCCCTATGGAAGGTACGACCTTAATCTTCCACATAGGAAGTGTGGATTTCAAATGAGGATACCTAACTGGGTGACTCCATTTGAAATCTAAATCCCCTATGTGAGACATTAATGTCGTTTCTTCCATAGGGGTTGATTGATTTCAACTGGAATAGCCTATTTCATAGTTGATACACATTAATTGTATTTTGCTGTATCACGTGTCATAAACTCACACTAAATTGTATCATTACGGTGGCAATACTACACAACTCAACTCAAATAATTCGAGTATACAGGGTGTAACAATAAAATGTATACAATTGCATTTTGACTTCTCAGGAAAAAACTAAAAGAGTTATGGCACAAATGTTATATGTAATACAATGTGTAATATCTTGGCTAAAAGAAGACGTTTAGTTGGTTTCTTTACTAGCTTGGGTTCAAAAGTTATGTCCGATTAATTAAAACGTCCAGAAAACGTGTTGGGCCACTTTTGCCATGTTTGCGCACATCAAGTTTGTACAGCGTAGATATGCTTATCGTGCATTAAACATCAAAGAACTGACACAAAATAATTATAAGTCGTGTTTCTTCATATAATTAACATGAACTTAATGATAATCATCATTCTTTAAAATATATAAACATGATAAATGAAGTCATTAAATTTCTTTCAAATTATCTTATAAATAAAGTAATTTCTCATATCCCTGAGATATCGTTGGTGAAACTGAGAACAGTTTTTGCATCCATAAGTACAAAACAATAGGATTTTGAAATTAAGTTCAGCTTGGCTTTTAGCTGTTCTGGGGCGACCACTATTGCCAGTATTTCTGTTAACAAATTCCACATACTTCTCATAGTTATATGTAATTGTATGCCTTGATGGAAGACATGAGTTTGGAAAATGAGCTATAAACAATCTTATGGTTTCTGCTTGACTCCATGTGCTACCGAATGTCACAACCATAAAAATACGCTCTTCCAACGTGAATTGGGGTTGAAGTTGTTGAGCTGCAGCCACGATTTCAAGTAAATTAGGTTGTTATGTCAGTGATCAGTTGTGACTTTCACAAACGCAATGAGATATTCTATTATGTAATCATTTCTACCACTTCGAATACCCCATTGTTTAAAACTACCTATCATAAGAGCATCGTCCATGGTTCCAACTCTATTCAGTCACTTTTGTAACAGTTTAGACAAAAGTGGCCCAAGCGCTTTTAAGAATAGGTTACATAATTTGCTATATCTTCACTTTTATACCGTCGATTTGATTGAAACAAAGCTTAGCTGGTGGCTAAAAAAATTATCTTGATAGACATATAAATATCAAACAACAACATAAGCGGCATACTTGTGTCATTCTATTTTCAAAATTGTACAAATGTTATTGTTACACCCTGTATATGTCTCCCTGTGGAGTGATTGATTCTTTCAACTTCTTATGCTAAGCGTGCCTTCTCAGTTGCCGCTCCCACACTATGGAATAAGTTACCAATTCATATTCGTCACGCACATTCTCTGAACTCATTCAAATCGCAACTCAAAACTCACTTATTTATTTCAAATGTCATTTAATATGTATTTATTGTTTGTAGTGTAAGTTTGTAGTTTAAGATAGCATTTATTTTCTTGTTTGTAAAGGGCATAGAGACATGTTTTGTTTATGCACTTAAAAGCGCCTCCATATTATTATTATTATTATTATCTGATCTTAAATACCAAGACGTGACATACAACACGATTCTCACCTTGCTCTGGAAAAATGCAATATCTACTAACAAATTATGAAACAGCTACTGCCTTTTTATTTGGGAATTTGTCTTGTATTTAAGACACATGCTTCATAAATCATATACAGTATCTACAAGTTAAAAGGTCGTTGTCCATTTTCTTTTCATGTTCTGTTTTCTGTCTTACATTGAAGCAATAATTTCTAGATTTTTTTGGTTGTATTACAATCAGATATCAGCCATCTTCAGTAGATAGCAACCTTAATTATATTTGATATCATCAGTAAATAGCAGCATTAAAACAATCTGATATTAGCAATCTTCAGTAGATAGCAACATGGAAGCAATGTGATATCAACTATCTTCGGTAGATAGCAACATTAAAACAATCTGATATCAGTCATCGTCAGTAAATAGCAACATTACAACAATCTGATATTAGACATCTTCAGTATATAGCAATATAACATTCTGATATCAACCATCTTCAGTAGATAGCAACATTAGAGCAATCTGATACCAGACATTAACAGTAAACATGCAGCAACATCAAAACAGTCTGATATAAGCCTTCTTCAGTAGATAGCAACATTATTACAACAATCTGATTTCAGTCATCTTCAGTAGATAGCAATATCAATGGCGATCTTCAGTACATTGAATCCCGGGGCATGAATGCAATTCGAAACGACTCATACAAAAAATATTTGAAAGGATTACTTTGGAAGGATCATAATGTGAATATGCAATGCTTCAGCTCATTGCATGATGTGTTTGTGTTATGTGATTAAATTTGTATTATTCAGCTAAATTTGACTACAATACAGTATCATCTATTACATAATATTTCCATCTTTTAAATACTATAAACAACAGTCCCATGGCGCAATAGATCATCAATATGCTTTTAACTTGATACCCGATATGATGTGAACATGCAATGCTTCAAATCATTATGCTGTGTTTGTATTTGTTTTTAAATTTGTTCCACTCAACTAAATTTGCCTTAATTAAACTTTATTGTTGCAGGATGGGCAACAAAGCTTGAATTATGTGGGACTAATTCCCCAACCCTGCGCTGAGGCTGGTTTTAGTTTGCCAATAGTTTTAATGGGATATTAATTTATTTAATGTATTATTCTAAAACTAAAACGATACATTAACATGCATTGATGCTTTTTTCTACGAGGATACGTGATTCCACGACTAACTTGTCCTGCTAAAGAGCACGAACTATATGATGATAATTGTTTTAATAACCAATAATATCTAAAGCTGTTTTCTCAATCTTCATTACTGTAAATTATGTAATATAATTATGCCAATTACTAAACATGTTTCTTTTTCGTATGATTCGCGCTGTTTTAGTTGAATTCCATACACCTGATATGGAAGGCATGATCTCAATTTTTCACACAGGGAGTGTGGGTTTTAAATAGGTTACCTGAATAGGTGACTCCGTTGAAAAAATTAGATCCGATGTGTAGGAGATTAAGGTCGTGTCTTCATAGGTTTGAGTTTCAACTGGAATAGCCCATTTCATATTTAGAACACATTAATTGTATTTTGCCATATCCTGTGTCATAAACTCACACTAAATTGTATCATTACGGTGGCAATACTACACAACTCATTTCAAATAATACTAGTGTCTATGATTACATCTCTGTGGAGTGATTTATGTTATATCTTATCTGAAATAAGAGGGCGTGTCATGTAACACATTGTTCTCCCAAGGAAAAACGCACTAAGTTTAAAACAGATACTACTAAATTTATTTGTGAACATGTTTTGTCTTTTGGGACACATTGTTCAAAAATCAAGCGTAGTATCTAAGAAAAAAAGTCGTGATTCTTTTTTTTTCCGTGTTTCAGCTGTTTTCCTCTTACATTGAAGCCTACCAATAAAACAATATTTCCAAACTTTGATATTGCAATCTGATATCAGCCATCTTCAGAAAATAGCAAAACTAAGCAATCCGATATCAGCCATCTTCAGTGGATAAAGACATTAAAATAAGCTGACATCAGTCATCTTCAGTAGATAGCGACATTAAAACAATCTGATATTAGTCATCTTTAGTAGATAGCAACATTAAACCAATCCGATATCAGCCATCTTCAGTAGATAGCAACATTAAAACAATCTGATATCAGCCATCGTCAGTAGATAGTAACATTCAAATAATCCGATATCAGCTATCGTCAGTAAATAGTAACATAAAAATGATCAAAGCAATCCGATATCAGCCGTCTTCAGTAGATAGCAACATTAAAACAATCTGATATCAGTCATCTTCAGTAGATAGCAACATTAAAACAATCCGATATCAGCCATCTTCAGTAGATAGCAACATTAAAACAATCCGATATCAATCGTCTTCAGTAGATAACAACATTAAAACAATCTGATATCAGTCATCTTCAGTAGATAGCAATATTAAAGCAATCCGATATCAGCCATCTTCAGTAGATAGCAACATTAAAACAATCCGATATTAGACATCTTCAGTAGATAGTAACATTCAAATAATCGGATATCAGCTACGGTATCGTCAGTAAATAGTAAAATTAAAATGAACAAAGCAATCCGATATCAGCCGTCTTCAGTAGATAGCAACATTAAAACAATCTGATATCAGCCATCTTCAGTAGATAGCAACATTAAAACAACCCGATATCAGCCGTCTTCAGTAGATAGCAACATTAAAACAATCCGATATCAGCCATCTTCAGTAGATAGCAACATTAAAACAATGCGATATCAGTCATCTTCAGTAGATAGCAACATCAATGGTGATCTTCAGTGCATTGATACCCCGGGCATGAATTGAATTCAAAACGATTCATACAAAAATGTAATTACTTTGGAAGGATATTGATAATATTTACTGCTCTCATCCAATGTTAACATTTTACTCCGCATTTATCCGTATTATTATGCTATACATATTCAAGAGCACGGTGGCCTAGCGAAACGGGCACTGACTCATAATCGGAAGGTTGCGGGTTCGAGCCCCGGCGACGCCATCGTGTTGTGCCCTTGAGTAAGGCACTTTATCTCGATTACTCCTCTCCACCCAGGTGTTTAAATGGGTACCGGCATTCTTAAATGCTGGGAAGGTAGCAGACTCGCCGTAGAGGAGGTGTAGCGATCCCCATATAGCAACATTACATGGAGGAGTCTGGCCCAATCGCCAATGAAAGAGAGATGGGCACTCCGATCACTGTTTATACAGGATCGTCTCCTTTACCCCCTTATTATGCTATTAGAATTTTTGAAATTCACTCCCACGTTATCCATATTATTATTTTCAATGTTTTAGCAACAGTGTGATCTATTACATTTTATTTCCATCTTTAATATATTTTTTTCATGTTGGGCATATCTAGGCATTAACAGCTGGAATCTAGGAGATAACGCTAACGAAACTTCGGCCAGGCACAAGTGACCTGGTGAACGAAGGGGGTCGCCGTAGATAGCTGGTCGGGGTATTTTTACAGGACAGGCAAGTGTAGCCGACAATCGGCCGATACCCTGATCGGAACCGCCTGTAAACGAGGTCTTTTATCATGGGTCATCTGCCCCGCCATTACCAGATGAACCACGGGGAGATTTTTTTGGTCCTCTGGGGAATTGAACCCGGGACCTCTCGCACCAAAGGCGAAGACCTTAACCAGTATGCCACGCTGCTCCTTGTATAAATAACAGTGACATGGCGCAATTATAGGTTATTAATAGTAGATAGCAATATTAAAACAATCTGATATCAGCCATCTTCAGTACTATGATATGAGTTATCTTTCATACTGCAGTTACTGTCCGTTTTCCTATATACAATACACAGTGCTCTCACCATTGACGCGTGACCTCTACAAACAGTGTATGTTAGAAGTATAGGCCATTGCCTAGTTAACGTCACTGTGTGAAAAATAACCGGCCAATATTTAAAGTTCTCTCTGAAATTCTAGAAAATATAGTTTTGTAACATGTCCTAAATTTTTAGCTAATTTAGGTGTTTGGAAATATTCGCACTTGTGTGTTTTAGGAAGGATATGTAAACGACAGATAACACCAAAAAATATGAAGAAATTATTTCCAAACAGTTTACAACCATTATGTTTCTCATTTTCAAGAATGCTGGTTAACAATATGCACACTATTGTCTCATTTCGTAAACAAAGGCCCACAGAGTATTGTTGCCTTGCGTTTGTTTTATTATCGGTTACCCAACTGAAACTATAATACCAGCTCATTGCAATACCGCACCGGTAAAACAGAAACATGTGTAGTGTGGACTTAACCAGAGAAGATCTGATTTAACATAGTTGAGCTGTTTTCAATTAGTGTTATCTTGGTTTAATAGCTTTTAATGGGGTTTAAGTCCTGCAAAGGTCGTGGTGAATTCTAATATAGACATGATTGCATCATGTCGTATAATTTATAGCAACATTCTGCTGTCTATCTGCTATAACCAGATATGACCTCTCTTTAGAAGATTGCAGGACTTGATGTAACTTTTCCATAAACATAGATTAGTATATCTGTTTCATAAAATGTTTGCTTTTACTGTCAGATCTGATCCCTTTTAATTTTCAGCCGAACAACTGAGGTAAAGCAAAATCGCTTACGCGTTCGACTAATATTTCTATCGTAAAAAATAATTTCACCCTCTCGAATACTACTGCTTTGCATACGTACTTGCTCAATTAGCAATTTGTGCATTTTATTGCACAATTCGATGCCGTTCTTTTTCATTTTACATGTAAATTCTATAGAGATTAATAGAGAGATTTGAGAAGGCTGGAAATAGCATTATAGCCTCATTATAGACCGTTTTAGGCCACTTAAATGCCAATAAAAAAGAACAGCGAATTGTGAAACAAAAGTCGTATTGAATGCTGCTTTAAAAATACTTCTGGAGAGGGGGCTATAGCTGAAACAAAAAATGTTATACCTTAGTGGTTATGAAACAAAGGTGTACCATGGTGAATGCATTTGTAATTATGCTCTTCAGATCAACTTGTTGCTATGGTACCTACCAGTGATACAACATGAGGGGGAGAGAATGAGAGGAGATAGACAGGGGATATTTAACGAGAAAAGAGCCAAACCCATGTCATTATAAGTGAAAACGTGTAAAAACATGTAATAACACATATGGCACGACACACTATTGTCAACCCTATACGTACAATCAAACATGACTATTTTACACACAATCTTCCCATAGTAGCGTGTTATATCAGTGTGTCGATAGCTATCGAGTATGATATGGTAATATAAGATGACTGTCAATGACTTCCTGCATTTTCGTATTATCTTTCGGGGATGCGTCTATAACCAAACGGGGACGTTTTCCCGGGACGTTTGATACCATTGTTCCTTGTGATCATGGTATTTCTTAACCCTAGAACTACTGAGCCATTTTTGTAACATGGACTACGAAGGGGGTTGTTGCATCCCCCATTTTCAATTGTAAACATCATATACCATTATATTTGGCACTGATGTATAGTTATGGGTCTCATCTATCCAGTGATACTAAAATAAGTACAAACCTTCCACATAAACTGTCGCTATACGACGTCATAATGTGAGCACCCTCTTGCAAAATATCTCGCTATGTACAAAGTATAGGCAAAATGGACTTTTTGCTAAAAATTCTACAAACATGCGATTTTCACCAAATTATCTCCTAAACATAAAAGGACATGCCTATTTCAAACTAACAAAGAAGTAAGAAGTCAATTTCTCTTGAAATAATTTGACAAGAGGGAAATGATCATTTGATCTTACTGTAGAAACATATGGTGGGCCCCGAGTAAGGTGCTGAGGTAAAAATCACCAATATAAGCACAAAGGATGGATCTACAATTAGCTTAAGTCGTTTGGGCGTAAAGTCGGATAAAAAAATCGTGGGGATGTATTTATAACATTCGGCCGAAGCCAGGCAAAACCCAATAGTGCTCAGAGGCTACTAAATTCAAAGGATGCCATCCGGATATGACGGGACAGGGATATGGGAAGAGGTCCGAAACCCAAAGGTACAAAATAGCCCGGTACAGGATATACCACAACTAATTGTCACTGGATACGAAATGTATCAAAAGGTCATCATCGATGACATCGTTTCGTTTTCCTGGTTTCATTGCATATACCCATCTAAGGACATTACCTTCTTATTTCACACCGATCAGTGTTTCGATAACCAAGAAAGTACTTTTCCAAAGTAAGTTTTCACTTTTCCTTATCAATTAGCCTGATACGCGTATATGATAGACAGCTTAACTATCACTTTCATGTTTCGATAACGAGACCATCGGTATATTCACAGCACGCAGTCTTTGCATTAGGAAGAAGAACATTATCAAAACTGATGACAGGAAGCTATTATGATCATGATACCAGTTACACAATCGTATAACCTTCATTGTTTTCAAATAAAAACATCAAAACTAGAAACCATTATTACTATTCACAACCATTTAAGTGACGGGATGTCGATTATGATATTAACTATAGCAACATGATTTTGGTCTCATTTTTGAATAAATAATCTCAACTACTTTGTCCCGCAATGCGTTAGGACGTGAACCCCCTGTTATCTCTGTTATCTCTTTTAATTGTTGTGATGTTGGCTCGTATTTTATTCCAACAAGCGGCGATTGTTCTTGCCAAGTGAAACTATCCGGTATAGGTGTATGTATTATCAGATCTGGTTGTGCTGATGTGTTTCCTTCACTAGATAGGGGTTTTCACCTGTCCCTCTAGGGCATATAGAGAAAACGTTTTAAGAATTTTAAGAAGCTAATGACATGGAAAAAAGTGCTGATTGCCTCTAAGAGCTATGGCCTTTTACCTGTACTAATGGTTAAAATATATTTTATGCTTTAACTGTTTATTTTTATTTTTGTTTGTGCGTTTATTATCTTTTGTATGGGCTTTTAGATTATGTGTGTGAGGGGTGGGTGAAGAGGTGTGGGAAGTGTTACACCCATATACAACCCTACACACCATACCCCGCGTGTGCGAACACTTCACACACGTCTTCACCCACCCCTCACAGACATAATCTAAAATCCATACAAAAGATAATAAACGCACAAACAACAAATAAAAATAAACAGTTAAAGCATAAAAAATATTGCCTTATCGCCATGATCGCCAATGGGTCAGAGAGTGAATGCGTGGTTGTTGGTGCATGTAGGGTGTTTTCTTATGAACGTCCACCAAATGCATGGAATGCAAACACCCAAATGCGCGTGGTGTTGGCGTATGAGGGTGGTGGTAGTGGTGGTGTGAGGGAGTGTGGGATGCAAGAGACCCACTGGGTGGGTGTGGGTGTGTGCTTTCACTATTAGCGTATTTGTAACACACTTGGGACACTGATCTCGAGGTACATGTATGCTATCGTTATAAAATGTATATTATTTATAGATAAACACACAACCAACGGTGGACGCTTATTGTTTTTATAATTATTTAACAAGATCATTGGGGTTTTGTTTTTCAAAATATTCGACCATCTTGATAATTAGAAGTGAGTTTGAGTGAGCTGATGCCTCTTTTACTGGACGTCAGAATCAGTTTAAAATGGACTGATAGTTATATGGGGAATACATTGAGCAATCAGGCGTTAACAGTACTCGCAATGGCTTAAGAACAGTCATTTGTCACTTCCTGGAGGATGTCAGACACATCACTATGCATAAGTTATCAACACACAAATTAATTTTTTGTTGGTAGAGAATTTTAAACTATTCTGTGCTTATTATTTATTTAAGATATCTATAGGCTAGGCACATTATAAGAATACGCTGGTCAGCATGGTTTTTGGGTTGTAGATACAAGTAAGCATACAGAAAAAAAAGGCGAAAAGAAAATGATTAAACTGTGAGAGTAATGCCTTAAGGATGCACGCAGGATTGCGTTTGGCGTGAAAATATTTTCAACTTAATTTTCACTGTAACTTTAAAAAAACAACGTCAAGTACATGAAAGTATACATTTTTAGAAAGGAACGGATGAAAGGAATTGAATTATATGGTCGAACATTTTCTAAAATAGGTCCTAATACCTTTCCAAATATTATTATACATAAAAGTCTAATTACAACTTTCTCAATTTATTGAAATTGGTAAACCATTGATAAAAAAATAACAAAATGCTAATTTTGACCTATTTTGGTCCATATATTGAGAAAAAAGTAAACAACATTTCAACAATTGAAAAAATTGTAACTGTATGTTTGACTATAGACAACTATTAACACCTAATTTTTCATTACCATGTAAATGTTTAAGCGTAACTTGTTGTAGTCGACCAAATATTGTTTGACCTTTTTCAAAAATTGTAGTGAAAATAAAGTTTTAAAATTTCCCGCCAAAACGTTATAATTCTGTGGTGGACACCCTTAAGGTATATAGAAATAAAGAGAAAGTAAACACATCGTTTATCAAACATCGTTACTGCACATTGCAAGTCGGCGTGACGTCAAATGACGACATCTCAGGTGTACTCGCAAAGGCTTATGGGATTACCGAAAAGGTCAATTATATTATGTAACAATATTTTTAAAATGTTTTGAAAATCTTTTTCAACAACTCAGAGTCTTCCTATGCCTTTGTACGCTGTTTGTCGGTGACGAATCCACACGTTTACAGTGGCATAATTATACGCGAACGTAGGTTAATGGAAGCGCACCTGTCGTGCATGCGTGGTTAATATTGCTCGAACAGCTAAAGCTGCCATCGCAGACGACGCGAACGCATCGCTGTGAAACGGTGATAAACAACGGTGAAACATGATTGAATCCCTAAAATGATGTTAAACTGTTGTATGAATGCCATGGCGCTCCTGGCATGCTTTTGCACGCCCTGTAAAAATGTTCCGAACCCGTTTTAAGCTTACTGTGAAAAAGTATAATACGTGTTATTTTAGGGCAGTCTTCTCTCCGCTTTGTAAATATTTACAGTTCATAGAAACATTAAACGTATGGTTAATAGAGCTATTTATAAAAAAGAGGGAGAATTTAAAGAAACAGGTAAAGTGTTACCATAACAACGACTTTGCTTACAAACTATTATCCATTGACTCATCTCGGTTTAAGGCTCAGGTGCGTATCGCCGTCTAAGCGTTAATACGTCGTAAGCAGTAACATCAGTGTGTGTAGTGTGTGTAAATGCGTATCCCGTTAGATCGTGACAAGAATAGAAGTGTAGCTTACATTGAAGTTACTAAACTGTTTTTTAAGACTTTCAAAATAGTAATGTTTATTTTTACATGAGAAAATAATGAATCGTGCTAATGCGGAAGAGTCATGTGGATTCCTAGGGGATTTAGATGGAGTACAGACTGAGATAGGAATTAACAACTTTTTTTTCAGATGGGAAATGACACTTTGTTTTTTATATAAAGAGTAATTATGTGAATGATTGCGTGGATGTTATGTTAAAAGTCTGTTTCATGTAGGTGGCTTGAAACCCTAAATGGGAAATATGTTTTTTTTTATTAGAGTCAGAATTTTTGGTAACATATTATGCATCAAATCACTATAAATGTTTTGAAATTGAGTAGATTATATATTATAACAAATAACAAATAATAGTTTTAAAAATCATTGATATTCATCTGTTCATAGGATGCTATTTATGTGATTTCATATTGCTTAGTGAGAAACAAATCTTTTGGCACATTTAGTCATCGTGTTTTGTTGACATTTTTTCTCTCAAATTTATTAAAAAAACAAAAAAACAATGTTCAGTCAAATTGCTCCCCAAAACGAAGCTTTTTTTATTATCCTTAAGGTGTATTATAGCGACCAATTTTCACTAATTCGCACCCAAATGTTACCAGATATAAAAGTCAGTGAACAATAAGATATATGACCCATGGCGTTTCTCACATATGAGAAATGGTGTATTTCATGTTTACTTTTAAATAACCTAACATAAGGTCGCTGTGACACACCTTAACATGGTTTAAGGGGGTACTACACCCCTGCCCAATTTTGTACCTATTTTTTGCATTTTTCTCAAAAATCATAGCGTATTGGGGACAAGTAAGATATAGGGGCAAGGACTACAACTACTGCACTGGAAATTTTATTTCAGCACAGACAACAGTTGTGGAGTTACAGTCAAAAATGGGGGAAAACCAATATTTAATCAATAAATCAATAACTACTTAATTTGAGTTGCTGAATTTTCAGTACAGAAGTTGCAGTCCGTTCCCCTACAATATTTTGAAGCATTGTTATAAATTACGTGAAAGTGGCTTCATGCACAGTACCCATTACTCGAAGCAACGTGCTTAGTGGGATTCGAGTATCCCACAAGGAGCACGTATATAAGCCAACTTATTTAGTGTAGAAAATTTGAATAATTAATTTTATCACAATAAACTTGTAAATTATATAAGGAATATATTAATTGATATATTTTCAGAGAGTATAGTTATTGACATTTTACGTCCTGCGTGAGCTCATAATTATTCAAAGCGATCGTCGGATAGGCCGTATAAAATTAATATTTGGTTCTCATCTCCATCCGCCCTAATTTCTGGGATTTGTCAGATTTTTTAATTTTCAAAATGATTTTACAGATAAATAAGATTGTTAGAGAACAAGGATCACTTCCAAGTATTTTTGTGGTAATCTAAGGGAATTATCGCCCAGAATCTCACATTTGAAAAAAAACCAGTATAATCTTATACGGCCAGATATATAAGTAACAAGCTGTGAACGTAAATTGTTTCGCTTCCATTATGACGTGAGAGTCTCACCATAATGTGCTTGTATTTTGTTCAAAATAATATACATTAATGTTTCATTTTTTATTGTTAAAGTGGGTGAAGAGTAAATATATACGACATTGCCAGACGAACATATTGTTACGAGTCGTACTGACTCAAGGCCAAAATCACCTTTTACCCGAACTCACACGAATGCACAACACAAATACACTGTTTGATTAAGCTAACAAAATCTAAGTCTTTAATTGAAAATGAAGTATGCTTGGTACATATAACAACAATATACACTAAAATCACACAATCACAGTTTTATTCTATCAGTAATTAACCAGCGGTCTTCTTGTTGGTGATCCTAGAGTTCTTGCAATGTTAATGTTCTGGACGACTGATCCTTATTCACTTGCCCTGCGAAAATCTGCGAAGTCCAGTGTACTCTTGCGTTTATAAATATCCTTGTGTATGAAATCCTCACACGAAAATGATGCTGCTTGCTCCTATTACTTGTCTTCTTGCGCTGCTTTCTCCGCAATATATCTCCTTGCGCTGCTTTCTCAAATAATGGTGTTTCTGTCACCAATCACTCTTTTTCTAGGGAACAGGTTTCTTTAACACAGCCCCGCTGTTTTTGACAGATGCGTTGTCTTCAAAATACCAGCAAATTCCAGCAATTCGACAGAAGAACTTTAATCCTTCAATGAGGAAGAGCACATTTGTTTGCTCGCTATCTCCTTCGGTGCTGTATTAAAATAGCTCAATTATTGGCTACATAAACAGGTTAAAATGTACTTCTTTTTTGAAGCACGAAGACCATCACACACATGTGGAGTTTCTCAATCTCCCATGGCATTCTGTAAAGTCCAAACAAAAGCCTCAAGCTTTTATATCAGTACCGTAAAATGGGGTAACTTCGGTCAGCGGGGTAACTTTGGTCGGTCAAATTTTTTTTTTTAAATGGTCATATTTTCGTACAGCAATATTGTTTTTAGTCATATTTGGTGTCAATTTGTTAAGAAATATGTTTGGAAGAAATAATAGTCGCTCATGTGTAATTTCCTTGAAATTTACGAAAAAGCGGAATTTTGGACCAAAATCAGCATTTTTTACATTTTTTCAGAAAAAATAAAATCGATATTTGTGAGCAAGGATGTGTGTTTGATTAATTTTGCAAGGTGTCAAATGTCACAAAAAACAACAACTTGCCCATATTCAGCGAAGATCAATTTTTTTGATTTTTTTTCCTTCATGGAATGTAATACTGTGACCAAAGTTGCCCCAAAGGCGGGGTAACTTTGCTCAGGTCATTTTTAACCCCTAGGGCACCCTTAAAAAATTATTAAAAAATATGTTTCAACTTCAAGGTGTAGAAGGGAACCCTAATGTCACAAAAAAGAGTTAATTAGAAATATAATTGGTTTTGTTTGGAAGCAGTGGTCTAAAAACTCTGAAAAGTGCCCAAAGTTACCCCATTTGACGGTACTCATGCAAAAACCCATCATCTATTAATAAACCATTACTTCAATCACATTTTCATAACATTGCTGCAATCTTGGGATTTCCCAAGATTAATTATACACATTCACTATTCACATTACATCACTTCCTGGGTTTTTTTTCTGATGGTGCAATAATGAACTGGGGATTTCCAAGTTCCAAACATAGCTCTGACTTTGTTTACAATAAGTTGGGGGAAATTCCAAAATGACTTTCCACGCCATTTATTACAAGTACAAGGGGCTTTCCCATCTCATGAAATACCTTCAGCTTGTAAACAAAGTTAAATAATTAAATTAAATTACTCAGGGTACATCACAATATTACTTTGATAACATTGTCTTATCAAAAATAATAGAATATGAAATTATTGGCAATTAGTAAGTTTTTAGCGGGTTCACCATGGGACAAGTTTGGAATTGTCAAGCTTTCGTCCGGAGAAGTTTTGACTTCTTGGCATTACATTACATAGTTGGCATTGCATTTGGTACGTACTCTGTTGGTCTGAGATAAACACAGTGCATGGAAAAGACCATATAGCTTACATGGAGGAGTTAATAATATTTGCAATAACTTTCAATGCGAAAAATATTAATAATCAAACTTGCTTATAGGTGCTACAAGCTTATATCACACATATACCGTCGGTCATATCACATACAGACTTTATATAGCTTTCATACCATTTAAAATAAAATCGTTTCAAATAGAGAGATTGCATATAGATTTCACCAAAATTAAAACTTTCAGTGTCTTCTTCTTTGAGGAAAATTACTTTAGCAAGAAATAGATTTGAGGCCAATTCTAAAACCAGTATTGTGTAGCTCTGTATGTGAAACACTTTTGTCCGTTTTCGTATAGAACAGTATGTGAGTATGTGATGTGACCGATTACAACAACAACGATGTTAAACATTTGGTTTGGAAAGATTTTATGTTGTCTGTCATTGACACTGCTGTCACTGTGTACCACAATGGCCTCATCCCAATGACAAAGTGCAATAAACTCAATGAAACAATCATAGTTCAAAATTTGACCTCAAGTTGCAGAGTATGAGTTTTTGTACCCAATTTTTCAAAGGTCATTCAATGAATGTACAAATGTATTAGGGTTAAAGAACGGTGCCCTGATAGATGTTTGTTGTGGATCCTAGTGTGTATCATATTGCATTGTGTGAAACAACAGAGGGCGTCCTGGCGTCCTGAATGTAACATATGAAAAGATTTGATTACAAAAACGTTTCTCTAATAAATGCATCTACGCCCAGTTTCCACCTCGAATCACCCGAGCTCACATATATTTCCAACACAGCGAGTCTAGTCTCTACGCAGTATGTTTTATACTACACGGATGAGTGAATAGCATCATAAGAGCTGTGTGAGATCTAGTGGAAAATATGCATCTGTGATTGTTTTTTTTTTCTTCAAAACTTCAAGTGTTCCCTTCATCCAATTAGATTTTTTTATATCGAACGAAAGCTAACACCTCCCCCCCCTAAAAACACTTTTTTTTCCATTAGGTCAACATATAATGCAATTCAATGTTTATAGCAAGGCGAATGTGGTCGTTCTGTTAAAAATGACCTATCCCAGCACACTTGTTAAGCAAAATGTAGGTTTAAAAGTTAAAATTTCAAACTTTGTCATTAAATGAAAGAGAGTACTTATATTGTGTACTAACTTCATTTTAATGAGCAATGGCCAATTCTCTTTAAATTGCAAATATTGTGCAAAAAGTTACTCTTTTTACCCTTTTTGTCAGACGGATGTAAAGAGCGCTTACAAATTGATATGACATGTGATATCAAGATCAACTCAAATATAAGAACGATTTAACCGAAAATGCTTAACCATTTAGTAGTGCAGCTTTGAGGAGCATTATACTCAACTTTTCAGTCGAGTTCACACACTTGCTAGCCCTCCTCATCAATTATCTTGTTCAAAAACGCAACCCACGTAGATATTTTCACACCATGGTATATATAGCAAACGTGACAGTCTATGGATATTAATAATAGATAACACTTACACATGCATACCTAATCATTTACAGATACCCACCCGGTTTGCTAACATTAATATCCTACACACACGCACACCCACGCAAAAAACAAAAACAAAAACAAACAAAAATATTACAAAAAATTGCAATAATACCAATTGCAAATAATAATACTATTATGTTCATATGTACAGTTTTTGTACACCCCTAGAACTATGAAATTTGGTATATATGGCTAACTCACACTGCTGATTCCAAAGCCGTAATCACAGCCAGTGACGCATGTACAAAAATGTAAATAACAAGTGTCTGAAAATGGATGAAAACCCTGCCTGGACAGTATGCTTCGACTATGTTTATAAATACATATTTATAAATACGCACGTGACCACCTCCGCGCTGCCATTACAGCTTATAGACATGTGGTCTGGAAGTGGCTTGCGATACTGTACATTTGAATGCAAAGGCGGTAAACAACACCAGACTGTGCAGCAAAATTGCCTATTTTGTTCAACTTTGTGATATTATTGTAAACGTTTCCGTCGATAAATATATTTTTCCGTCGGCAAATATTTTCAAAATGTTGTTTTTGATAACGTATTATAAAAAATCTTCGTCATTGCACTGCTGATTCCAAAGCTGTAATTACAGACAGTGTAGCATGTACCAATTGGTATAAATGGGTTGTCGCACAGAAAGTAGAATATACTATTTGACATTAGAAAATAGCAAACCACAATCATTTTATCTTTCTAACTAGTGTCTAGTAGTAACATGTATAGCTAATAGAACCATGCCTTTGAAACTGTTTTCTGTATACAAATCATTATCGATATGGTAGCTGCAAAGTTGAGCACTGGCAGACAGAATGATCTCAGTGTTTTGTTACTTGGTTGCTTTCTTGTTGTTGAACCATGAAAGCAGTGGCGTTGCTAGTGGTTGTGGCGCCCTGGGCTAAGGATACATATTGGCGCCCCTCCGCCTAAAAATTCCTGAAACAATTGCGCGCGGAGCGGGAGAAAATTTGCACAAATACCATTGATTAGTTTTGGTTATAATGAAGTTGAATTTTGGTCTTAAATTGATCTAAATGGCTATTGTGCTGAAATGCGCGCGAAGCGCGCGTAAATGTTAACTTTCAGCGCTTGATGTTGAATTGGTCAATTCGGCGCCCCCCCCCCCAGGTCGCGCACAGGACAAGCCCCCCCCCCGTCGCTACGCCACTGCATGAAATCGTATCATCCTATATTAGTGTATGTTACTTTTTAAGGTTTCTTTACATACCAAAATACATTTGATTAATTTTTTTCAGAAATAGGAGAAAAAGAGGGCGCAATGAGGGTTCTGTTTTTATTGGGACACCCTGTACAATACTGCAGGTTTTTGAAGCATTTTCCTGAAGGGGCATTTTTTTTGTTCATCTTAAAGGGTATATAATATTGTTTTGTTTTTTAACAATGTCTGTCTCAATTGAATTAAATTGTTGACCATTTTATTTTCACCACTACGCTCAAGAATATAAAAAGCTGGTTGTGTGGTCGCGGACAGAAAATGTTCGCTTGTAAATGATATTTATTTGGAGTCCCCACTTTCTTCAGTCTTCGCATGAAGTAGTGCCGTCTGAGGTGGTTGAAAAGCATCCCCACTAGCTATGGCCATAATCCCATGGTTCATTCTCATATTAAGATAACACAAATTGGGGTTTTCTATGTCAAATCATCGAATGCGTAAGATTTCAAGATTTTATACGCGTTGGACATTTCGCATTTGAAGGAGAAATGCGTGAACGCGTAAATAAAAGTGATTTCGAGTGCGTTCAAGTAAACCATAACAGTAGGATATCCTTTGTTTGTTCGACACTCCACTTCTTCGAAACCCTACTCTCCATTTCAGAAAAATATAGAGCTAATTTTTGGGGATTAAAAAATATTATCAAGTTCTGCCAAATGAAACAAAGCTCAAACCTAATCATTCCTTTAGTCCTAACTGTTTTATCAATTTCTTGAAAAAGGGCAAAAAAAAAACCTAACAAAAACTTGCATTTTCGGCATGTTTTCTGACAATAGAGTCACAAAAATCAAAGACTTGGAACAAGTCTAAGCATTCAAAATTATGAGTATATGCCGAAATTTTGCTCTTATTTCCACTTTTTTGAGTTACTTCATTTAAATGGTTGGTTAATTAAGAATGAACATATCTTTTTCAAAAATTAGAATGCATGCACTGAAATTAGTCTTAGTACAAGTCTTTGCGCTTGATTGTCACAGCAAAAAAAACACACCTTAAAATCGCATGTTTTTGGCCCTTATTTCCCAAAATTGGCCAAATATTAAATTTAACTTGTATTGCTAGTTAGGATTAACTAAAGGATTAGCTATGTTTCATTTGGCAAAACAGGATAATGTTTTTTTAATCCCCAAACATTAGTTCTGTATTTTTTCTGGAATAGGGAGTAACTCTAACCACAGATCCTGTTGAAAGTCACAAGTAACTCGGCTAATTGTTGCAAGACAGGTGGTTATAGTGTCGAGCTTGTGGAATGTCGAGCAACTGGAGGAATGTGTACATACCATATCCATGACAGTCTTCAATTCGAAGCTCACAAATATCGTGGTAGGTATATCAGGATCCTTAACAGGTCTGATGTGCGAAGGTATAGAAGATTCGTTGGTTATTTTGTCTAACAAATCCAGCTCACATCGCACCACGTTATGAAATTCATTTTTAGATGAGCCTGTGAAAAACGAAAAATCAAAACAATATGATATTACTCCCTTTAATGTAAATAAAGCAAACATAAAAAGGATTTAGACAGATTTTTTTTCTGGGTGAAGGGTGATTTAGTAAAAAAAAAATTAATAGCATCAATGTCGGGTTATATAATGGTCGGAAAAAGTTTTATATGAAAAAAAACCCACTATAAAGACGTTTTTTAAAAGGTGTTCAAAATGTTATTGTAAAATATTTGTTTTACCAACATTATTTTGTTAATATCACACTTAAATAACGTTACAGTGCTTTACAACAATTGACGTTTAAAAATTAAATGCTTATTATTAAAATATTTTTATTCATTTATATAACCTGTCAGTTAAACGTTTTCTGTCAAATTTTCTAACCATTTACAAAATCGTGGCTGGAGAACACAGATTTTGAAATTTTTCAGCTGAAAATTGATGCGGGGAACGCAAATGTTTCAAATATTAAATCATGGTCATTTTATCTGTATAATGTATAATTAGGTATATTCATTGCTTTAAAGAACACAATACTTTTTCTATAGTGTGTTGACTTTATTATGAACGCTTTAGGTGACAAATTCGTAATTTTATCGTCCATTATATTTCTTTTTTTTTTTTATTATCCGCTCGTTGTAGACAAATAAATTATAAGTATTGTTAGGAAGGATCATTCCCCGTGTTTTATACCACGTGCTTTTGACACATACCACACACAGTTGCATACATTGGTCATAATTACAATGAGTGTATAGTAATTAATGTTGCATACCGTGCATATTGTATTAATTATTCACTAATGTTAATGTTAACAGAAAAAATCTATTAACAAGCTGTTAAGGGATCTGTAATGAGCGTTTCGACAGTATTTTTTGTGGGACATGAGAGCACATCAGACGTATCGAATTCCATTCTGAATACGAAGAATGTCTTTCTGATATCAAATAATTTTAATTTTTGAAAATATAATACAAATTTTATGACAAATTATTAAAATTTGGTATTTTTCACATTTTTAATCTATAACAGTCCTCGAAGTAAATTTTATAAATCCAATGATATATTCTTATTGAAAATATGGGTTTTTTTTCCCCAAAAGACCTAATTTTTTTGGTGTTTTGGGAAAAAATCCATACCTTCAATACGAAATGCCAAATGTTTCAATTGATCGTCGGCTTCTCATCCCACCTACATACACTTGAAGTATAAATCATCAGATTTATAAAGTTTACTTCGAGTACTGTTAAATATCAAAAATATCAATTTTCAATCATTCGCCATAAAATGTGTATTACATTGCGAATTTCTAAAAATCAAAATTATTTGATATCAGAAGGACATTCTTCGTATTCAGAATGCAATTCGATATGTCTGATGTGCTCTAATGTCCCACAATAAATACTGTCCAAACGTTTATACCCCATCCCTTTTAAAAGTGATTAATGAAATGAATCCACTTCTGCTTCTGCTTCTGCTTTGTCACTCCTCAACTACAATTGTAACCAGGCGAGGAGGGAGTAGTGCGCGATGCGATTCGATGAGAAGATGTTATACTTGTTGACTTTGAGAGTATTTCAGGATCTCTTGCTTAAATGACTTGGTTTCTTCTATGGTGATAATGTTTTATGGGATTATGTTCCAGTCCTTAATTGTATTTGGAAAAACATAAGTTGACCCAACAGTCTTTTCTCCCCGATGATATTTGGTAGGCTTTGATATTGGTCTTTCTTGTGAGGCGTTTCACCGGCTGCTCCGGCCGGCTGCAGATACTTTCGCTCCGGGATGGCTGCCTGACCGTTTGCGATTTTGTGCAAGAGTGTGACCCTTTTGATCTTCCTTCAAAGTTCAAGCTTATTCCATCCAAGGGATGTCAACATGTTGGAGGGAAAACTGTATCTGCTGTAGTCTCTCTTCACGAATCTTGCCGCCCGTCCTTGTACTGCTTCAATCTTTTTGATGAGCTCTTCGTTGTTTGTGTCCCATACTGTAGTGGAATACTCTAAGAGTGTTGTGTATGCAAGGGCTTTAAGCTCTTGCGGACATGATAGTTATGAGATTTCTTCTTATAAAGCCAAGTTGCCTATTGGCCTTGGCTGTAATTTTATGTACGTATGTGTTCCATTTTAGGCCATGTGTGAGTTCGACTCCCAGATAGTTGTGACTCTGGACTTCATACTGCAGTTACTGTCCGTTTTCCTATACACAATACACAGTGTTCTCACCATTGACGCGTGACCTCTACAAACAGTGTATGTTATAGGTATATGGGCATTGCCTAGTTAACATCACTGTGTGAAAAATAACCGGCCAATATTTTAACTATTCTCCAAACTTCTAGCAAATATATTTCTCTAACATGACCTAAAATTACAGCTAGGTTAGATGTTCAAAAGAGGTCGCACTTTCGTAGAATATGAGTGAGGGCAAAGCATAGCTAGCTCATAGCTAGCCAACTCCCCGTGTTAATTGAATGGAGATTTGACCGAAAATATTGAGCTAAATTGGTACGGACCGCTCCGTTCTGAAGGATGCCACAAAAAACGGTACAAGCTACATTTAAATTATTCTAAATAGGTTCTAGAAAATATAGTTTTGTAACATGTCCTAAATTTTTAGCTAATTTAGATGTTTGGAGGGGTCGCACTTTTGTGTTTTAGGTAGGATATGTAAACGACAGATAACACCAAAAATATGAAGAAATTATTTCCAAACCGTGTTAAGTCAACAATCATTATGTTGCTCATTTTGAAGAATGCTGGTTAACAAAAAGCAGGTCATTGTCTCATTTCGTGAACAAAGGTACACATACCATTGTTTCCTTTCGTTTCCTTTATAATCGGTTACCCAACTGAAGCTATAATACCAGCTTTATTGCGATGTCGCACATGTAAAACAGACACTTGTGCACAACCAGAGAAGATCTGATTTAATCAGTTGAGCTGCTTCAATGAGTGTTATCTTGGTTTAATAGCTTTTAATGGGGTTTAAGTCCTGCAAAGGTCGAGATGAATTCTACTGTAGACATGACTGCATCATGTGTTGTAGTTTGTTGCTTCCAATTGTGTAATCAATAAGGATTGGATTACGTGCATACAGAAAATGCCATTTGCCATGTATGTTGCCAACTGCCCAACATGAGCATGAAATGAGCAAGAAATGTTTGAGGGTAAAAACTAATATTCTCTTACTTAATTCATATGTTTATCGTAATGATCTATGACCTTCTCGATTATTTGCCACTTCTATAATGAAAGACAAAGATAAAAAGACTAGTTTGCGTCTGACGTCATCTGTCAATCAAATTCCGAGCACGGTTTATTTACAAGTGTCCTGATATGAGTTGCTAAACACGGCGGTAAAACCGGGCGCCTTATTGTTAATTTTGCACCTTTAAACATACAAACCATCTCAAAAGTTAGGTCTTTATACTAGGAAACTTTCTTTGGTGAAGGCACCATGTCAACAATGCCTAGAAAAGTTGCTTTTTGCCTTGTAAGAGTACGTAATTTTTCGAATTTTTCGCCATTCACTGCTATTCCTTTTCTCCGATCGGCATCAGTCAGATGAATCGACCTTCCTTATACGCGCTATTAGCCAATCAAGGATCGTAGAGAATTTGATTGACAGATGACGTCAGACGCAAACTAGTCTTTTTATCTTTGTCTTTCATTATAGTAATCACTTTTGACGGCCATTTTGGCTTCCATACAGGGTGTATCATAATGATTGTTACCCATCAGGTTTGTCAGCAAATGAAACGCCTGATTTTTATCCAAATTCAACATTAAATCCCCTTGAAATGACTACAATTTATAGTTTTATGACATTTTACTACATAAATCTACAAATTAGGCGGATGTTATGCTGCATTTTGATGTGGCAGTCTTGGTCAAGCGCATTGGATATTGATGAGGAACAATAATTTTGATACACCCTGTACACAAGCAAGCTATGAATCCCACAAATGATTTTGTAATGATCAGAAACATTATCTGATCATTTTATCGGAACGTTTGTAGTAAGGCATAGACATTTGTCAAATTTGACCTCTTTTGGCGGTCATTTTGTCCGCCATCTTGAATTTGATGTACAGCAGCAAATTAAAAATATCATAAATGAATTTTTAATGGCCATAAACCTATATCTAATCACGTTATTTATGCTTTTACCATATTTTTTGGCTGATATGTGGCTTTTTTTTAAATTAAATCATTTTTTGGCGGCCTTCTTGTCGGTCATCTTGAATATCTCGAGAGTATCGTGTTTTTTTCACATCCGGAATGTTTTTAGGACCCTAAAGGGCATCTAAAAAGTTGGTGTGGTTAAGTACTTGGGGTGCACGGCCGGTAAATCTTACATGCCCATCTACACGGTTGTTTGATGTATATAGAATTGGCTTCATTATTAACTAAATGCAAACTATAGATGTCGCTATTTATCCTAAATCATATTTCTTTATTTGCAAGGGTAGGTGATTATAATACTGCCATTAAAACAGCTGGAATCGGTGAAACAAGCAACACGGAAATTTTATAAACATATTTTATCAAACAATAAAAGGAGTTGTTTGTATTAAAAGCTTGAAAGAGTAATTTCCAGTAACTAAATAGCGCCACCAATTTGGTCAGTAATAGATACATTTTATAAAATTAAAGTTGAGAATGCCTCAAGAGCATCTGTATACATTAGCATGATATCACATTTAGCTGTTCAGCCTAAAATTTAGTTGTACATGATGTTTTGTTTGAAAAACTAATAAATGATCCCATCAAACAACCGTGTCTAATAAGATCAATGGATTACTATTAAGAAATGCAGTACAGTTTTAAGTTAAATGACTAAAACTAAAAAAAAAAAACCTTTCTATTAATCTGCTAATTAAGCAGACTTAGCACTCGTCTCGTAATCACCTAAAATAACGGCGAACCTTATTAACTATTCAATGTTTGCCAGGTCTTAGCAGATATTATGCATAAATCATGCTTGTAACATCTTTAATAATAACAGTATGGATGTCAGTTCATTAGTATACCGGTGTCAGTAAGAGCTTTACAAGCATTGTATTCGTCTTGTTATTATAGCCTATTTTGTCTTTAATACAATACACGGCTTTAGACTAAACCATTTGCAGGGTGTGTTAGCACATCTAAGCTATTAACAAAGGTGAAAAACTGAATTTTGATGATTTTGATGATTTTTGTGAATGAACAAATCACTGTGTGCGCCTTAAAAGGCAAAATAAGGCATTTTACATGAATCTTTCTACTTAAGTAAAGAAATTAGCTACATGCATACATTTCAATGTGACTTTCAATAGTCTTGTTTTCTTCGGGTTTTGCAATGCCAAATTGTTCATTTCAAAAATATTTATCCTTCACTTTCAGGAAATTTATTAACATTTTGTACCATGGACTACTGAAGGGATGGGGTGGGTGTTGCAACTGTGAAATTTGGGAAATTCTGGCCACAAAAGTATAGGCAAAATTGATTTTCGCCTACAAATTCAACAAACATGCGATTTTCAGAATTTTCTCCTAAAATTAACATAAAAGGAAATGATTATTTAAACCTGCAAAATGAAAATCATGGAGATTTTCTGCAGAAAACATGATCGGCCTCCCCCCTCTCTATGGTCATTTTTGATGGTTGGTCATACCCCCAGGTAACATGGGTAAGGTGCTGGGTAAAACTTTTATCGCTAAAATGAGTGGAAAGGATGGATATACGATTAGCTTAAGTCCTTTGGGCGTAAGCACACGCCTTTGTTATGACGGATAAAAAATCTTAGGACCTTCGTAGTTCTAGGTTTAATAACTGCGTAATTGCTTGTTGAGAGTAAAATGATTGTACACGATAATGCACACGTACTGACATACTGATAAATGCGACCGAGCCCCACATCATGCAATTTTCAATATTTATGTGTTTTTAAGCGGCTTGGAGAATCAGTCATTTACAACAAAACAGATCCGTTTACTCGCATACGTGGGAAATTACATAATTATAGACACTACGTTTTATTGCATAATGTAGATGCATACTGCTTTGTTTTGGCTGTACCTTAATTTCACATTTGCTCCCTTTGGCATGAATAAATTAGATCACTTTACTGGATATGTACTGTAACCACGGTAACACCAGGCTAAGAAATGGAATATTTCTCTACACCTGTTCGCATAATAATAATCAACCATTATTGCAAACAACGTGTTGCATATACACCTTGTCCTCATTACATTAAATCTAAAATTTTCAATTAGCTTTTGAAGCATACTAATTCAAGCATTTATCATGTTGCTTACTCTATAGTTAAAACTATAAAGTATAAAGTAATAACAAAACTATGCAGCAAGGAACAAAATAAATAGACGATAAAATGGGAGAGAGAGATAAAGAAAGAAAGAAAGAAAGAAAGAAAGAAAGAAAAAAAAAAAAAGAAAGAAAGAAAGAAAGAAAGAAAGAAAGAAAGAAAGAAAGAAAGAAAGAAAGAAAGAAAGAAAGAAAGAAAGAAAGAAAGAAAGAAAGAAAGAAAGAAAGAAAGAAAATAAGATAAAAGCAAGCAAGAAAGAAATCAATGAAAAGAAACAAAAAGACCCAAACGAACGAAACAGTGAAGAATATCAAAACATATACCTTGACTCTCAGAACTGGATGGTACATTGGCCTGTGCAGACGCCTGTAAACAGATGGCATACACTGCGACGAAGAAGTTGATGATTCTACCGAAACGACTCATTTTGTTGTCGTTTTCTTCTGAAATCTGTATCCCGTATCCTTTTCTTGGTCAGCAGTTGGCAAATTCTCTTCTCTTATGGCGATGAACTTCGATGACACACGAAGTAACTAGTTAAACGTACAAAATCCACCCATTTTAAACCGTTTGTCAATGTTGAAACGTCCACCTTCTCAGCTCGTGTTCTGGATCATTATGGATGGCACCAAACCGTCAAAATGTTAACACGCATTGTTCATTGTTAATTATAAGTTGCAAAACTACTGTAATACAATTAAATGCGTAACAGACTAAAAATATTGCTATACATTCTGTAAATATCCCTGTTTTCAGAAAACAATTCACCGATCATGAAAACTCGAATTCTTGATCAAGTATAATAATGACTCATCCGGTGTGTTTGAACACAAGAATACTATTTGTAAGCTGGATTACCAATTAGTAACCCCAAACCAGTGGTTCCTATGTGAGAGCTATATGTATTGCACTGTTCTATATATCTATCTATATATCTATATCAATCATAATAGTCATATTATACAATGGCTAATAGGGCTGGATGCCGATTGGTATAATGTCACTGCCACATCTATTATAACACTGCCATTATCTGTTTTGTCAAAATCACATAGGTAACATATTTGCTGCATCTATCGTGCCTATATATCCACTCTTCTCTCCTGGGATGTTAGGTGATACAGTTTCAGAGGTCCATAAAATGTATCTATGTTAACATAGCTTTGAAGTGGTAATATTGCTTCCTCTACAACATATCATCAATGTCACTCTCATCATTACATAGCTATCTGTGGCAAGTCATACGTCGATATATACATTGGTTGTAACACTAGATGACTTTCGACTTCTTGTCGAGTTGCTATCAAATCCCAGCAGTAGAGTTTTATATTGTAAAAAGATAGTAGAGCTCTGTTATGTCGTCTTTACAAGATTTTATCCTCCGCTGATGAATTGACAAAAAAAAAGTTACACCACTTACTTATAATATCATACTGTATAGCAGTTATAGGTGGCTTCAATGGAGAGGTTGCACATGTTGTGTTACGGAATATTCTTCCACCCTACACTAACTCATCGACAATTACTTAATATGCAAATGTCTATCGAAACGTCCCTCTTGGATAGGTTAGTATTCAGTGTACACATATGGGTGGAGAATGAGATATTGTTTTGTACAAAATTACAATATGAAATTTATAAGTAACATAGCCAATACGTAACAACTTAGTACCTGCTACACGTTTTCTTGGTGTTTCCCAGCCTAGACATTAATGCTAGCATCTTTACAGGATCGAGCTACAAATTTTGAAACATTTTGAACATATTCAAACATAGAATAATGTAGGTAGCAACATTTTAAAACTAATAATGTTACAGAGTTTCAGCATAGAAATGTTAAAGCAAAGCTCAGGTGTTTTTACAGCGCAAACGGCACCTTGGCTTTCCTAAACCTTTCCCGCGCGAATTTCAATGAAGCAGACGAGAAACTTCAAACATATGAATAAATTCACAATTGTTGAAAAACAAAATAATACCATTTTAAATTTCATGTCCATTTTGTCCAGTCTTTATTTATCCAAAAGAATACAAGCTTCATTCTGTTTTAGTGGTTCTTGAGATACACATCCCGTACCAATAAACATTTACTAAAAGCAAACCACAGCTTAAAAATTGCCGCGATGGAGTCAAGTGTTAAAACGTGTTACATACGGTATACAAGCTAACCCTATCTTACACCTCAGTCAGGTCAACTGCGAGTCACTGACTTGTTCGCGCCATTACACACTGGTTTTTCGAGACAACTATTTTTGGCGGGAATTAAGTGTAAAACCTGTAAAATAAGTGTGGAATTGAGTGAACCTGATATTCAATTATTATTATTAGTTTAGTAGGTTTAGATTGTTAGCAGGGACATACATGTACATTGGAAAAATTAAAAAGAGAAATAAGAAAATTACTGAGGCCCTTTATCTGTTCTTTCATTTTGAATATCGCGTGTTGAGAGCCGTCTGTTTTTATTCGTTTTTATGGTCAATATGAGTTTGCTTTAAATAAAACCACGTGATTCGAGTTTGACAAGAAAGTTTGATCATATAACTCACATATTAAAAGATCCTCACTGGCTACCTATTCGTGAGAGAATTGACTTCAAAATGCTCATTTTAACTTGGAAAGCTTTAAATGGCACTGCACCTGAGTATTTAATAAATCTTCTACATGTTCTTCTTCCTTATATTCCGAGTTGCACACTTCGGTCTTCTGATAAACAATTACTTGTTTGTTGTTGCACCCACGCTTTGGAACTTGTTTTAGACTTATTAGAACTTGTTAAAGACTTATTTATTTTAACAAAGCATATACCAAACATAACTGATGTAACCGATGTATGTATATATTTTAATGTTTAATTGTACTTGTAGTTGTACTAGTATGTTAATGTTTTAATTGTTTTTCATGTCTGCGCTTCGGAAAAGTTCTACTAGAATGATGGCACATTACAAATGCTTAATATTATTAATATTATTATTATATATTTTTTATTAATATATAAGGCATAATGTTGTGATTTCCGGAGACTTCATTTAAAGTAAAAACACGCAATGTGCTGCTGAGCAGGCCTTGTTCATAATATCATGCATTTAAGGGATCGGATAGCAACGTTTGCACAGCATTTTTGCGGGACATGATAGCACACCAGACACATCAAATTGCATTCTGAATACGAGGGATGTCCTGATATCATATAATTAAGATTTGTTTAAATTTGCGATATAATGTAAATTTTTTGACAAATTATTAAAAATTGATATTTTTATATTTTCGAGTCGAAGTAAACTTTATATGGTATAAACTTAATGTGTATGTAGCTTGGATGAAAAGCCGTCCATCATTTAGCAAATTTTGGCCTTCGTAAATTTTTAATAATTTACCATAAAACTTGTATTATATTGCCAATTTCAAACAATCCAAATTATTTGATATCAGAAGGACATTCCTCGTATTTAGAATCCAATTCGATGTGTCTGATGTGCTCTCATTTCCCATGAAAAACAATGTGCAAACGTTGCTATCAGATTCCTTAAACGAGGCTTATGAATAAAGAAGCACGACTGTCCAATGTGATACTTTGAGTATAATTAAAATATATCCTATCTCATGAAATATTGAGAAAATTGAGAATTCCATTGATCATCATTCTTGTTTAACAATAAATTGGCGACAAATAAAAAATATACTTAAGCAGTGGGTGACAAGGCAAAAATTCGGGTTACTTTCTGTGGGGTTAAAATAGGGTGATTTTTTTTTAATGGTTGGTATGTCGGCAGTGTGCGGTGTACAGGAGCTTTTCCTCCAAAAATTACCAAAAGGCCAAAAAAGGTCCACTTGGCGAGATAAAAAACGTACTTTTTAATGCTTTGTTAGTCAAAAAAGGTCCAAATTTGCTAATTTACGAGCGTAGCGGGCGAAAAAGGTAGGTTCTATGTGCTTTCTTGGTCAAAAAAGTGCAACATTTTTGATGAAAAGGTCCAAAAAGTCCACATTTTCAAAATCAGCCCTTCAATCAATCCTGGCTACTAAAATGAGCGCAAAGGATGGAGCTACGATTAGCTTAGGTCGTTTGGGCGTAAACGCGCGCGTTCTTTTAATGACGGATAAAAAAATCTTTATGGGGTGGTACCCCCTCGTAGTTATACAATCCGACATTTAAATGTTACTAGAATGTCTTGACCTAAACCAAAACGCGTTTATAACACGTTTATAACGTTTTAAAAACATTTCATTCTTTCATAGATGTGTTCGTGCCCAAACTCTCTCTCCTTCTCTCTCTCTCATTCTCTCCCATCTCTCCCTCTTTCTCTGTGTTAATATAAGGGATTACTTCATATCATTTCATATATTTCTCTATACACGGCATTGAACCATTTCAATGAATTCAAAGTGACAAGTACTTTTGTCATCACATGACGGTTGAATATCTAAATACGAGTTAATGCAAGCGTGTTTGATTAATTGCATACGGTGAACAGTGTGTCACTTTAGCAGTGGAACTATGCTTGGGTGAATACCACCAAATAAGAACGAGCGTAAACATGCGTAAACGTGGAGGAACCAAATTGCCATCAATCTTCATCAATATTTATTAATTATTTATTTATTTATTTATTTATTTATTTATTTATTTATTTATTTATTTATTTATTTATTTATATAGTTAGTAGTTAGTTAGTTAGTTAGTTAGTTAGTTAGTTAGGTATGTAGTTAGTTAGTTAGTTAGTTAGTTACTTAGTTAGTTACTTACTTAGTTAGTTAGTTAGTTAGTTAGTTAGTTAGTTAGTTAGTTAGTTAGTTTTTATTTAATTATCTAATCCTTCATTAATTATTCGGTATCTGGTACTGATCTAAAAGGGGGGGGGGCAGCGTAACAATTAACAATATACAATATAACAGAACTTTACATAAATTTTAAAGCAATGCATGGAAGCAAAAGTTACATAATTACAGTATTTGGTCAATTCCAGCGAAAGCGGGACAAAATTCTCTCTATGTTAACTTTCCACTTTAAAATGTCATTAATAAAGGAAATCACGTTATTGATGGAGTATATCATGTCACGTTCAATGTGCTCTCTTTGTACATATAGGCCTTTACTAGCAAGTCATACCAGGGGACAAGTTATGATGGCTTAAGTGAATTGGCGTTACCCACGAATTCAAAGATAAAGCACCATATATGTCATTGAATGTCATTCAATCAAAATGAAATTATTACCGTTAGAAAGACGTTTGCATGATCTCTCATCATATGTAAAACGATTGAATTCCACCAAAGTTTGTGGACTCTAGAGGCCATTAAATCAATTTGGCTAATAATTTTGTTACCCGCGTATCAAAAATAAAATGATCGTTCTGAAAAATGTTAAGTGAATATTAGGGCGGGTCATAAATAGGGAAGGTTTTTATTTCAAATCGGCCATGGCCAAAAGGTGTTCCACTTGCCCCCTCTTGAACAAATATGCACTTTAAAAAATAATTGAAGTGGGTCTTCAGACCCCACCACCACCCTTATTCCCCTATATACTAAAATATGCACATTTTGTCAGATATTCAAAGAACAGATACATAATGAGAGGACATGTTGCTTCAAAACGTACATTTATTCCACCCAGAAGCACTTTTCAAACACAAGTTAATCATGTACTGTAGAAAATAGTATATATACAATACTTTTCTCTAAATTTCATAACACTTTGTATGCTAAGATGTCCAATATTCACCAATATTGCATAAATATTACACATACAAAACTGGGTAACTTCTAATAACATAGCCATGACAGAATTAGGTTGATGTATTATTACTGGACTTGCTTAAAAAGGAATTAAATGAATATGTAGCTGTTTATATGTGACCTATCATGACAAAACCTGTCATACGTCGCCACTTTTGAATAAACATTACATTGAAAAAAAAGGAATTTTGACGGGAAAATTTTATATTTTCATAGACAAAAATTTAGCAAATATTAATGATATTCTACTCATATTAGCGGTTTACTGTTTACCTGCAGGAAATCAAAAGTCTTTTCAACCATTTTTGTGTATATATACTGGACCATATAAATCATCCTTGTATATTTACCTTTCAACACGTTTAATGTCACCGGTGATGCAAATTATTGTCACCTGACACTACACTTGAAAGTCTTTCTTTGATTCAAATACTGGCATCAAGGCACGTGATAGGCAGATTTGACGAATGTAACTATCCCTTGCCTTCTGCCCATATACTTTCTCACTGGCTTCAGACACCAACTTTATCGTTCTGCAGTTGTTAGCCAACGTGAATGATTGAGACCACCTGGTTCATAGAGTAGATCTTCTGGCCAGTTACCTGAGAACACAGCCATACAAAACTTGTACAAGAGTTTTTGATCCCAACTTAGATCTTCAACTACTTCATCAGAAAGAATGGGGAAGTCTGGATTGCGGATTGGTTTGAAATCAACAATGTCCCTTGAAGATAGGTGCTCTTTGAGTTGACTACCGATTTTTCTACCAAATGAGGTTGGGCCTGTGGTGGGCCCATCATAGTGAGTAAACAAAGCTCTGAATGGTAACTCATTGCCATGCAAAAGACAAATTTGCCATTGGAGTGGTATACCAATTAACATCTCTAGGTAGCGGATTGCACCTGCTCGCCAACCAACATTGACGTTTGTCCCATCAGCTCCAACAACCTTGATTTGCTCACTTAAGTATTGTTCTTTTATGAACTTGTAGATGGCTTTGGCAACATTTATCCCATGGCCTGAAAGTTGGGATCATACTTTCTGATGGATACTTTCTGCACGGAAACACGCGGTCAATGTTGCAGAGCATTTTGACGGCACAGGTGAAGATGTACAAGACGAGCTTGCCAATGTAGAAGTATAGTGATGATGAAGCAGAAGGAGACACGTTTCCTGATGAAGACTACCCAACAGATGAAGTTTGGAGCATCGGCTTACAGCAAAATGATAGATTGACACAAAAAGCCTGTCACTGAGCCACCTCTGACAAAGCACCTAACTGATGAGCAGGTTAAAGATATAGTAAATGTCCCAATATATGTACCCAATATCCATGCCACACACAATCAGTGGAAAGAGCGATAAAGTTGGTGTCTGAAGCCAGTGAGAAAGTATATGGGCAGAAGGCAAGGGATGGTTACATTCGTCAAATCTGCCGATCACATGCCTTAATGCCAGTATTTGAATCAAAGAAAGACTTTCAAGTGTAGTGTCAGGTGACAATAATTTGCATCACCGGTGACATTAAACGTGTTGAAAGGTAAATATACAAGGATGATTTATAAAGTCCAATATATATACACAAAAATGGTTGAAAAGACTTTCCTGCAGGTAAACAGTAAACCGCTAATATGAGTAAAATATCATTTGTCATATTTGCTAAATTTTTTGTCCATGAAAATATAAAATATTCCCGTCAAAATTCCTTTTTTTTTAATGTAATGTTTATTGGGATGTATCTTCAAAAGTGGCGATATATGACTGGTTTTGTCATGATGGGTCACATATAAACAGCTACATATTCATTTTATTCCTTTTTAAGAAAGTCCGGTAATAATACATCAACCTAATTTTGTCATGGCTATGTTATTAGAAGTTACCCAGTTTTGTATGTGTTAATGTTATATTTATGCGATATTGGTGAATATTGGACATCTATAACATACAAAGTGTTATGAAATTCAAAGAAAAGTATTGTATATAGACTATTTTCTATAGTAGATGATTAATTTGTGTTTGAAAAGTGCTTCTGGGTGGATACAATGTACGTTTTGAAGCAACATGTCCTCTCATTATGTATCTGTTCTTTGAATATCTGACAAAATGTGCATATTTCAGTATATAGGGGAATAAGGGTGGTGGTGGGGTCTGAAGACCCACTTCAGTTATTTTTTAAAGTGAATATTTGTTCAAGTGGGGTCAAGTGGAACACCTTTTGGCCATGGCCGATTTGAAATAAAAACCTTCCCTATTTATGACCCGCCCTAGTGAATATGCCATAAATGACTATATCATGAAACGAAGTTTCGTTCTATAATTCTGAGGTCCAAGTGATTATTTTATGCAAATACGTTTTACCCATAAAATTCCATAAAATCAAATTTGACGTTACCCACGTATCAACTGTTACCCACGAGTCCAGCAAACATAATTGCCATAACTTAAATTAATATTTAATGACTTTGGACACTGAATTTAGTTTGACAAGCGCTTAAAATTGTAAATCGTAAAAATACGTTCACCGCTTTATAAAAGAATCTACGACGGTTTAATCTTTTGTTACCCACGAATCCCGAATAGATGCTAACCTTGAAAACAAGGAGATTGTTTATTTTAAGTTTAAATCAGCACATATTCAAGCCATGGGTATGCTATAATTTTTACAGTACTTACAGTTTATGCACCTAAGAAACGCAAACCCCAAACGGTACTATAGTACTTATAGCTTTACCCACGAATTCGGGGTTACCCACGAATCCAAGGATTTACTCGTAAATTATATGTTTCTATGCATCTTAACATTTTGAAAACATGCGAAATGGGTTCCAAAACAGTCCTGTTTAATAGCGTCCTCTTGAAGGCATACTGAAGCTGTATCATGAAGTTTTGATTGATTATCCTAAATTACCATTTTTGGGGTAAATGTAATTGGTTAGAGAAACGGGAATCATTGAAACACAATGGAGGAATAACCGCATGATGGTTTCCAACCTTCTGTAATATTTTCTATTTTGCCGCTTACCAATACATACCTTCAAATATGTGTTACCCACGAACATTTTGGTTACCCACGAATCCCTACTTAAATTATAGTTAACAATGTATTGATAGTGTTTTTAGTTCATAGGAACTGTCAAACACGAGTTAATAGAATATTGCTGCATGAAAATATGGAATGATTTTACTAAAATTATAATATAAAACTGTTTGCTCTGTCTATTTGAATTTGGCAACTTCATTATTCTCAAAATTGTTATACCCAAAATGCCATAATGATCCATTCTAAATATTCCATGTAGTTTGTATTTTGATTAAAATTCATTTTAGTGCCATTGCAGCCTGAATTATTGACATACGGAAAAGTATTTTTTATTTTTATTAAATTTTTTATTAGTAATTGCTATTTTCCAGACGCTGTTACCCACGAATCCATCCGAGATCCTCATCCTGCGACGAGATACAAAATCTAACTTTATATTTATATGAAGCATTTATTCTAATCTTTCGAAATAATACAGTAATGTTAAATGATAGCCACTTTGGAAAGAGTTCGAAGAATTGACACAATCTTAACTGTACACCTGGTTCTTTCTTAAAATTTGTAATAACCAAAATATTTCTTTGTAGATATATGTAATAAAATTCTATTTTACGTTCAAAGTCTTCACCGATTATATGAGTCACATATAAAATATTGAAAGATATTAAAGAAAGTGAAATTTTATTTACAGGTGAAAAAGGCTTGAATTCGTGGGTAACATGCGTATGCGCATTTAACACTTTATTTGGTTTAGCAAGAAAAGTTATTTTTCAATCCGATGGCACTTCCACCTGATGATTCACTAGATATGATCGTCTCATTTGATAAGTCTAGAATTGAAAAGGAAAACATTTTCAAAATGGCCCCCAGAGAGAATTTTGTCCCGCTTTGGCTGGAATTGACCATTTACATTGTACATCAGACAGCTATAAATACATTTGTATAAATTTATACAATCAATATTAGTCTACTGACTAGTATGAAATACAGTTGTTTTTAAAATATGAAGAGTCGTGAAAGGAAAGTTTCCACGGATATCTTGAGGGAGTCAATTCCAAGCATAACATGACCTTTTACCGGGATTTATGTTCCATTTTGGAATGACAAGATAATTCAAAGATCATACCTCTTAAATGTTTTCCTGACAAGTTTCTTGTTCAACATGTTGCATTTACACTTTTAATTCAAACTATTGCACTAATTAATATTACATGTAAAATATTTGTTTACCTTATACTAGGTTACATACAATGATTTCTTTTTTCAACAGATGACGTTCGACGGTTTTTTTTTTTTTTTAATTTTCAAAGACTGAAAAGATGGTAAAATATGTATATAAGATCCTGTGTCATATACTGGGGTACCCAAAAAGGTGCTTTTGTTTCATTTTGATGTGCAGCTTGGACTTCAAAACAGTGTCTCTTGAGTATTCCTTCACTTAGAAGATTCAATTATGTCTTAAATTGAGGCTAATTTATTCTATATTACTCATGTTTTTATCCTGTTTTAAAATGATTTTTAATTATTTTCTTATAACGTTTGGCATGAAATGTGCCAAGGGTGGTTGAGGATTAGGAGGAGGAGGATTAGGAGGAGGGATTCGTATCTTAAATTTGATCTAAAACCCCATTAAAAATTTGAATCTAGTAAAACAAATGTCTAAATGAACTCCCATACCAAGTAAATAAATACAGAAGGTCATTTAAAAGACTAATCAGTCTTTGTAAATGTAGAAAAAAAGAGGTGGGGTTAAATCCCACTTACTTTGTGATTGTTTTTGCCCGCACTCTCTCATTTTTTTAACCGATTTCCATAAAAAAGGTTAAAAAATTCTCAGGAGGATGAACCACTTCAAATGAGACGTGTAGGTAAAATCTTTGAAACATTTCATTTTTTTACTATGTAACACAAAGGTACCCCAGGTTGTGACAAAGTACCATAAACATTCCATAGTACTGTTTCGTTTTGATGGTTTTCTGATCTTCTAATTTCTTAAATAAGCTTTGGGGATACTACCGAATACGACATCATCGATCCTCATTTAAATAAAAGTGTGTCCCCAAATCAAAATTTCTCGATCAATCAATACAAGAAAAACAATACACCACTGAAAGAAAAGAAAAGTAAAGAAAAGAAAAGAAAAGAAAAGAAAAGAAAAGAAAAGAAAAAAAAGAAAAGACAAGACAAGACGCAGTGATTTATAGTGCGATTCACAGGCACAACGCCGAGACGTTGATCCACAAGCCTCAGCACACATTACAGGTCATGTAGGTCTCAGTGATTGTTCCTTTGAATTGATTGATCAAGACATTTTCATTTTAGTGAAATCTAATCTAGTCGAGTCGAGCGTTGTTGTGCCATCTAGTGGGTCCTTTCTAGATAGACTAGGGAAATTGGGCTAGCCGAACCTATAGGTTGGTGTAGCATATCTCCAGTAAGACCCTTGAATGATTACTGTCAATATCGCTTATCAATAATTTACTGAATCACGTTCATGTTATAAATAAAATGTGTGTTTGCTGCTTAATTTTAGAATCAGGTGAGGATAAGGAGGACATTGAGAAATAAAAAAAGAAAATATATATAAAAAGAAGAAAGAGGTTAAATAAAAACAATATGACAATATATGTGCGATTGCTGTCATTAAATACGAATAATTGTTTCTTGTAAGCTTAAATATTTTCGGTGTTTATGGACACTTCATGCATAACCTGAAGACAAAACGTCATAGTTTTCATATGATGATCGGTTTTTCTTCCCAGTTATATACACTTTCAGTACATAGCATTGAATTTAAAAAGACTTATCTGAATACGGCAAAATAACTAACACTCTCCTATATTATAATGAGCTTAGCAGTGCATGATCGTGTCTTTTTAGCCAATGTTTGTGCAAAATCCCATGCTTGATTCAAACTTAGATGAATTAATAATAAGGTTTATCACCGTGATCACGGTAATGACAGGTTCATCTTAGTTATGGATATTTTATCAGGTTTGCGAAATTAATAAAGTATAAACCGATTGACAATAATACTTAATCTTAAAAAGCTTAGTGCATTAAACACCCAAGTGCATACTGTAGTATTACAAGTTAAGTCATTAATGCGCAATTCAAAAGTGCTTTAAATCAAAGGCGTATTTCAAAATGTATGTACAGCACTAACTTTTGTGGATTAAAAATATTATCCTGTTTCGCCCAATAAAAGTTAGCTAAATCCTAATCCTTTAGTTAGTTCTAACTGGCAATGAAAGTCAAATAATATTTGGCTAATTTTTGGAATAAGAGTCAAAAACATGCTTTTTAAGGCTGTTTTTGTATGCTGTGACTTGCATTCTACTAATTTCAGGTTAAGCATTCTTATTTTTAGAAGATACATACGATAATTGTCAAATCTCTTTTATAATCAATTATCAAAATTAACATATTAAAAATGATGACCAAACATTTAGCCTATACTCAAGATTTTGAGTGCTTAGACTTGTTCAAAAGAAAATTATATGTTTTGACCTATTTACTCTCAAATTGCAAAACTATTCAAATATGACATGTATTGCCAGTTAGAACTAACTAAAGGATTAGAAATTAGCTATGTTTCATTTGGCAAAACAGGATAATATTTTTAATCCCCCAAAATAGTGCTGGAATTGTCTGAAATCAGGAGTATTAAGGGCGAACAATAATCCTAATTGACCTAGTCCCTATTAGCATTACGCATCATTTCTACTTTGCACCATTGTAATGGCAATTGGTGTACATATATGCCCTGTGAAAGACTAAGCCTGAAGTGCTTTAATTACAGTAAAATTTAACAATTATAATAAAACCGGAGATCTCCGGTTTTATTCTGAGCTCACTGATCGAGTGCTGGATAAACAAATCGCGTGCGTATTTCCCATTATCATTGAATCAGTGACGTACCGTATAAACTGTATGCATATCGCTATTTTTCTTACGTCTTACATCAGCTGCGTGTAGCTCTGCCAATAATCATGATCATAATACGATCGGCGAGATTATACACGTATTGTAAGCGCTGTTCGTCTTGGCGTATAATCTGTCTGCATACGGGGTGAGTCGGTAGACTATAAATCAGACTGGAAACGTACGTTTATTTGGTAATAAATATCTACCAAAACACGTTTCAAAACGTAAAAAGGGGCCAAGTTTAACAAATCTTTCCTGTGTGGCTTTTCACCCTTTTTTAAACTTGGTCCCATTCAGTAAAGTGGTACCGTAATAACATGAAGAATGAGTCCTAATTTCTACATGCAACAATTAGGTTTAAGACTGTTCGAAAGCGGTGCAATATGACGTAGGCTATGTATTATCAAAAACATTTGATGGTTTATGTTTCATTATATTGCGTGTTCATAAAGAGTAGTAGAGTATTATATATACTTAGCAAATTGACTGTCTGTCAACCTGTTACATCTAAGGCGCAGGATCGCACAAGACGATGAAGAATTTAACAAAGTGAGTATTTGCTACTTTTGCTTAAATCAAAATACATTATAACGTCTTTACGGAAAAACTTCAATCAAGCACGAACATTAATTAATTTACTCTACAAAATGAACACTGACAACTAAGAAAACAAACAAGTAGCCTAAAGATGACTTCGTATGGGTCTTTAGAAACTTTCATAAATGGGACCAAGTTTAAAAAGGGTGAAAAGCCACACAGGAAAGATTTTTAAACTTGGCCCCTTTTACGTTTTGAAACGTGTTTTGGTAGATATTAATTCTTTTTTTGAGGTAAAAAGATATTGCGCGGTAAGTGGTTCTTTGTAGCCATGCGAGGCGAAGTAGTTGGATATCCATATTTCGCGGTTAATGGTTCTTTGTAGCCCCGCGGGGCAAACTAGTTGGATATCCATATTTCGCGATGAGTGGTTTTTTTAAGCTTCGAGGGGCAAACTAGTTGGATATCCATATTTCGCGGTTAGCAGTTCTTTGTAGCCCTGCGGGGCAAACTAGTTGGATATCCATATTTCGCGATGAGTGTTTTTTACAGCTTCGAGGGACAAACTAGTTGGATATCCATATTTCGCGGTTAGCAGTTTTTTGTAGCCCTGCGGGGGCCTATGTTCGATATCCTCATTTCGGTTTTAAACGACCCGTAACCACCCCAATCAGCTGCATGGGGTAAAAGAATTATTTAAAAAAATAATAGCTGAACCCTATAGTTCAGACAGGGACTGGAAACGACATATTGATGACTATATATAGAGTGTATTCAATAAACCCAAGCGGAACGAGAGCTGCTAAGTAACCGCTATCCGAACCATAAACACATGCATTATCAGACAACGAGTGTTCCATTTCCTCATAGCTTCTCACGTTGTACACACGTCAGTCGAATTTGGCGGCGTTGGTTTGTAGCCCTCCAAGTTATAGCATCGTTCACTTTGTGTTGAACATTTTATGTGGGCCGCACTGTAATAACATAAAGATCATTCTGATCAGTGTGATGATATCATTTCAAGAGGTCACTTCCCGATTAACATGATTAAGCTAAACAGCCTATGTGGAAGAATTTTATGCATGAGCATTGAGCAACCACATCAATGATGTAGTAATGAATACCCTCTATTGTTATCGGATTAATTTTTACGACCTTCGATTACATGGGAGTAGCAACGAGGACACGGTGTTTGATTTCACTCACATAATAGATCAATATTGACCTTCATCCAGCAAGGATCAGCCAAGCACTACAGTGACCAAGCACGAAAGGTTTCTTGTTATCTCTTCAAGTATTTTTACCTTAGGTCTATAATCATAATGCAGGCCTAAATCCCGGGCCTAAATTAAGTGTACTGTTCGAGTAGGAGGATTTGTTTGATATTATTCTTGATTTTGAATAATATTATAGTACCTGTTTGTTTCCATATATCGGTTATTAAAATTACAATTCACCACATACACATTCCAGTTTGCGAGAGGTTTATAATGAATAAATGAATAGGTGTTATTATTTCGAATTATAATTATTTAGGAGAGTGTTTTAGGATTTTGTTAGAAAAGGGATGATTGTTGATCATGTTTATTTTATTGTTTTATGTATTTTCCTGTCATTTCCTGCAAACCTAATAAAGATATTTTGACAATTGAAAATAGTCTGTATCATAAATCGTAGAGGTTGAAAGAGTCAACAAGCGTCAGAAATTATAATTTGCCATGGAACTTCGGTCATATTTTATTTGAAATATAACTGGATGTTAGGGTCTGCATGCATGGTATGCATACTATGATATGATGATTATGCATAGTATGATGATTATACAGACACTGACCTTTCCCTAAAACTATTAAGCAGCAAGTTGTGTATCACACCCATCATGGGTTCGAACCCCTTTATTGTATTTTATTGTTAAACCTGAATAGCGTGATTACTTTTGAATGAGCGGCAGCACACATATTTTGTTTGAGGATAGCTGGATCTATCTCCTTTTCCTCATATCTTCTCTGTAGTACAAAGCTTTCTTTTTATCTAGTGTTTAGACAATGTTTACTCAACCATTGCTATCAATGGATGTTGCCATTTTTGACGACTTTTAATTTTTGAAATGCCCAAAATGAATCAATAAAACCGTGTATAATAGGGTGATTCACAAAAAATGAAATTGGTATTTTTCAACGGGACACCCCCTCATTTTGTTCATTTTGGTAATAAAATGATACCTGCAAAATATGAAAAAATTCAAAAAGTTTAGGGGTGCTACCGGTCAATGAACTTTTGTACACAAAGTCAATGGGATTTTTTTTTTTTTTTCAAATGCTTATTTCAGGGCCTAAAAAGTCTACCAGGCTTGCAAAACTGAAGTAAATGTTCAATGATATACCTAACTTTGTGAAAACATGGGTTTTTACCAAATTAAAGTTCATAGTTGACTGTAATAATAAAAAATGTTTCAAAAGTGACAGAGGGAGTGTAGCTCAAGAAAAGAATACCCTGGGATATCCCTTGGAATCCCACCAGGCACCACAAATTTATACCTTATTTAACTGAAAAAAAAAAAAAAAAAAAGATTAAAATTCTTCACATATTAGTTTACCCCAATGGTGATACCAGCTTTTGAAATCTTATGTAATAGTAACTATCAAAATCCATACATCTGTATCAGGGGTGGTCATTATGGCCATACCTGATGAAGATTTGTATTGTTTGAATTGAATGACCACAGGAAGGATTAGATTCACTATGGTTGAAAAGAAATGTATATAAATTGGGGTCACAACATTGGATAGTGGCCAGTTCAAAACTACACATTGTGCAAGGTACTTGTGACAAGAGCTAGAGTGGCTAAGACACATTTACTAGTGGATTACACATTAAACATTACACTACACTTACATAAAATTACAAACCTACACACATTCAACACTTGAATAACATAATTTACAGTTACAAACCTACATACATTTCAATCATTTTGACACATCAAAAACACATTTTAAAAAAAAAGAAAGAACTAGAGCCCCATAAACACAACTTTATATTAGCCAAGTACCATAATAGTTTGGCTGTTCCAGCAACTGCCTTGCCCCAAATGTAACAGTTTTCACAAAAATGCAATTTTCTGGAAAGCGGGTTAACATTTTTACAATTTTCTTTAGCATTTATTTTAAGGACATTACTCACACTATGATCAAATATTTTTGGCACAATCAGGGAAAATTAACATGGCTTTTTTTGTGTTGTAAAGAAAATGGCTCATAAATCCCATTGACTTTGTGTACAAAAGTTCATTGACCGGTAGCACCCCCTAAACTTTTTTGAATTTTTTTCATATTTTGCAGGTATGATTTTATTACCAAAATGAACAAAATGAGGGGGTGTCCCGTTGAAAAATACCAATTTCATTTTTTGTGAATCACCCTAGTGTATAAGATATTTGCGGGGATATTTGGGCGCGATTACAAAAAGTTAGAAAATAAATGGGCACTTCTGGGTTGGGTATCTATAGAGGCCCTGCATGAAATTATTGATTGGCTCCAAACAAAGAATTTGAACCGGTGTCCTTCACCGTAGTTATGGCGGAGTACAGTCCATTCAATCAAATGTTGTCATCAACCTATTTGATCGTAGTGCAGGGTTATGTGTGTGAGACGAACTGTCATGGTAGGTTGCACTCATGCTTTTGTTGAATGCATCTGAGTAGTCTGCCATATTTACGGGATGATACGTCACATGCAATGCCTCTATAGATTCTATAGAATTTAAGTATGATATATTTTCGATGGTAATATATTTTCACTTTCAAAGTTTGTAGTTTTCATAATTGCAATTTCTGAATATTATATAAAAAGCGGGAATAAGTCTATAAATGTAAGAGTATCGGATCATTTTGAATGTTAATAAATACGAAACGCCGGCGGTAGACACCAGCGATATCAGGGATTGCCGCGATTCCTGCAGTAGCTTTTATGAATAGAATACAATAGTGGATACAATAGCGGATACAATAGCGGAACAATGGAGCTCTCTTACGGGTAAATAAACCTCGTCGCGTTTTGCTAAATTTCACTTCTTCTTTTTCATGAACTAACCGTTATTTCATTAAGTAACCGTTATTTTTAAAACTTGGCAAAACCTCGACGCGAGGGTTTTAATTTATTACTCTTCATATTGGTGCCATATAAAATAATATAGTAAAAGAACCAGAGCAAAACTGCTCTGTGTTACATCCCCTGATGTGTGTGTCTGCCCAGCAAGAGAGCGAGTGAGCGAGTGAATTTTCTTCTCTCGCACCTCGTGTTTTGCTGAACGCCCCGATCATCAGCCCATGCGAGCTCGTGATCTGATTGGTCGAGATCTCATCTTTTTACATTCTCATTGTTCCAGATCCAAGTGCATCGGCATCACTCGGCTATGGCCGTTAGGGCCGTTTATGAACAAGATCGGGATCGATTGTAATCTGAATGAATCCGAATGGTGTTTCTATTCCTTATTTCTATAAATAATACTATTATGAAAAATATTTTTTACAATTCGTCGTCTGTATTCCATAGTGGCGTATAGTGGGGCGCCGCGAATAAACAACTTTTCGAGAAAATCGGGTTTGAAGAAATGCCAATTTAAAATCGAGTTGTGTAAATCAGACATTCATTATATTTTGTAAATGATGTGAAATTTCTGTAGTAAACTAAATAGATTTTATTGTTATATATTTTTCAAAAGAAATAAATACATACTATTGCTGGCAAACTGAAAATAAAACTATACGTCACTATGGAAAACAAACAAAACGCAATACCCTAACCTAACGTTAACCGTACGCCACCTCGGTCGCCGTGTAATCCCTATGTCGTTACTTTTCGTCGTTCGTATTCCATAGTGGCGTATAGGTCCGATACGTGTACGCCACTATGACATACGATGTTTTTCATTTTTGCCGATATTTCATAATTATAAAATGTGTATAAAAAGTGGCGTATGGTCGATACGCCACTATGGAATACAAAAATGTCACTTTGTAACTACTAATTAATTAGCTAATTATGACTGATGAGACTTAGAAAAATGAAAGAGAACATCATTAAAAACATATGTGCCAATTTTCAAAAAAATGACCAAAAATCACTATACGCCACTATGGAATACAGCCGACGAATTCCCCTTTTCTTCAAGATGATGTCCGTCATGAGTCACATAACATTGGGCCATGTGTAACAGGCACTATGCTGTAAAATATTTTAAAATATCAGCTATTAATTAGCTGATGAATAAATGTATTTATCTCTTATTTCCTTTCCACTCTATTACCATTTGGTCTGTAAAAACCCTCTCAGTTTCCTTTAAACATTTTACAAAGTCAATTTCATTACAATTTCATTATATTTTCATTTTGACTAATTCATCGTTTTATTTATTACTTTACATGCATGTGTTACCTACCATCACCTTTACAACCACATTGTATAACATCAAACATTGAAGTACAATTATAAATAAATTTACATTTGAGGATTCCCAGAACTAGACTGTCTACTACTTTGAGCAAAATGCCATGCAGTCTGTAAAGCTACTCTTTTATCTTGTGAAAGATGTTGCAAATTCGATCTTGGAGATTGAGGTGATTTACTTGGACTAGATTCTGACACATGTCTTACTCTTCTATTGTCATGAACTACAGTACTATAGGTCTGTCTCTGATTCGCCTCAGATGTGACTGAGTGACCGGTTTTGGATCATTGGATCTGTTTTCTTTTGTTTTGAACACATGTATCAGAATTGTTCAAGTTACAATTGTAAGCTGGTTTTAGCCTATTATAATGCATTATACTTGTTTTTGAACCAAAGATGGAGTTGATACACCTACAAGCTGATAATTTAAGTTATCGTTGAATCTTTGTATTATTTCATACCTGGATTTGTGTCTCCAATCTCATATGGTTGGAAGCGATTTTTCTTATCATATTGCTGCTTTTGCTTCTTTTTAGCTTCCAAATTAGATTGTCGCGCCATACCTTAAAACCTCGTCTACAAGCATATATGTGACCGTACAGCACGAATGAGCCGTAAATGTCCTCAATTGTATTCTGAGTTACAGTGTAAAATGGGCATGAAGGTCGTATTCATAGGTACCTCAATTTGGTGCTACGTGTACCTCATTTAATGGTCACATATAGTGTTTTTGATGAAAGCTAAATTAATACGATATATGAGTAAATGTGCCAATACAATAGATTGGTCTTACAATAATACTTGTTTGTATATGCTTGGATCTGTAATTCATTTGCTCGAACTCAATAATGGCGCCTGGATTAATTTAGCTTTCATCAGAAGAATTCTTTATGCTTGTAGACGAGGTTTTACGGTATTAGCTGCAGCATTATATCTGTTATATATTTGTCACACTATTGTTAGCGCTTTGTTTTCATTGTGTTGATAATATGATCCAAACATTACTTAACAAGGTAACCTCGGTTGTCTAGCATGTAACAAATAGAAAGGGCTATTTCCCGTTGATAAATGAGCTGTAGTATTGTATGAAAATTCTAAATATGAAATAAACTCATCCCAGTCCCTCACAGAATTATGTTCAGTTTACAAAGGATATGTACGACCATTACTTGAATACGCAGATGAAGTTTGGCATTCCTCACTCACCACAACTCAAGATCATACTTTGGAGCAGCTGCAAAAAAGAGCTTGCAAAATAGTTCTGGGAAATTTGTATGATGGTTATGATAACACTCTTAATCTGTGCCAGCTAGATTCTCTAGCTGATAGGAGGGAGGACCATTGTCGTAAGTTGGCCGAAGGGCTTTCTGCTTCTATTCGAACAAAAGATCTCATCCCTCCTACCAGACTGGAGAGTCATGGCAGGGTCCTTCGCAATGCAAATCAAATCTCTCAACTTTATGCAAGGACCGATCGTTTCAAAAACAGCGCTATTCCATACTTTATCAATTTATTGAATAAATAAAAGCCCGGAACTTTTTAAATCTGGTATTATTGAGCCAATTTTAGCCTTTTAATGGTGTGTATTTATAATGTTTTTGAATGATATCTTGAATAATATTTTATTTTCTATCAACAGCAGTTGCTGTATTTTTCCTTGTTAATATTGATACTGTATTTTTGATGTTTAATTGTTTTTAATGTTGTAAACCACTTGTAATTTGGCCTGAGGGCCACGATTTGTGTGTGAATAAAATATACTATACTATACTATAGAATTTGAGGTCAAACTTTTCATTTTCACTAATTGTGCTCGAATTGTATGCATCATTCTCTCTTCTTGACCATCACCTTCTGGGTGTCCAGGAGTAGTTCTAGATTTTTCAATTCCCAACTTTTTACAAAGTGCTTGAGTGACTTGTGCTTCAATTTGCACACCCTGATCACTGTGCATTCTTTCAGGTATAGAATGCTGTCTAGTGTAATTGACAAACATACAATTTGCTACTGTATCAGCTTTTTGATCATGTAATTGGTACATATTCACATACATGTATTTGAGAAAGTAATCTGTGATGACTTACAAATATCTGTTTCCCAAAGAAGTCAAACCCAATTCCAAAATATATACAGCTACTATCTCAAATGGTCTGGTAGCAATCACCGATTTCAAAGGAGCTTTAAATTTTAGTACTGGATTTCTATCGCTTTGACATGCAACACATTATTTACAGAACTCTGAAATGTCCCTATACATCAAAGGCCAAAAATATAATTTCAAGGCTTTTTGCACTGTCTTTTGCACACCATAATGATCTGAAAATGTTGAGCCATGTATTTGAGGTAGTATTTGTGGAGCTAAAGCAGTAGGTATAACTGCCTGGTAAATAGGTGACTGACCCAAAGACTTGCATTTCCTCCATAGAATACCATCTTTAATTGTCAAATGTTTTTAAACTTAGAAGAGTGTTTAAAAACACTCTTCTAAGTTTCTGCAACTTTGGTTTACCATTCACTTTAGATTAAAAGGATGTTTGTATCCATAACATTACTTCAGAAATTCCTCCATCTTGTCCCTGCATTTCTTTTAGTTTTCGCTTGTCAGTATTTAAAGAGAATACACCATCATCTTGTGTTGGAAGAAATTGAATCTTGACTTGCTTCCATTGCATCAGTGTATTTGTCATTTTTCATTTTGCAAGTTTTCAGACTCCCTTTCTTCCATTTTGGATGTCCCTTTTATCCCATTTACATATTGATCTGATTTAGATTTCCTCTGTGATATACATGGGTTCTTATCCCTTCTAACAATACCTGCTATTTCACATGGGTTCAGATTTTCTTCTAGACAATGCATCTGCATTTGTATTTGAAATGCTTGGCTTGTAGATTATTGACCAGTCCAAAGGATCAATTTCTACTCCCCATCTTGCTCTTTTACCTGATGGATCATTATCTAACGGCATTTTTCTCAAAAATAAGACTCTTAGTAAGAGTTTGTGGTAGTATAAATTGTGAACTCAGTGAAATGCAAATAATGTTTAAAGTGACGGATTGACCATACTATAATAGTCCATAACTCACGATCATAAGTGGACCACTTTCTTCCAGAGGCAGTTAAAGAATTACTTGCATAAGCTACTACATGTTACATTTTTTAATTGTACATTTTAATTTCATCGCGCGATGTTGCGATGTTTGAAAAGCATTTGAGGTCTGCATCTCTTTTTAAGGTCATTCTACCGACTTTGATTTTCCAGCAGCCAATCACAAGCGTGCACGGCTGCGATATCGCCGCGCGATGCGAACATTTTCCGACTCTCTCGCGGACCGAAATTTCCACCGCGCGATGAGAATTTTCACCGCCGAGCACCTGGCTCCGATCACACTTTTTATAGCATCGCATTGAGCTGCGATGTGGAGTCAGGATGCAAATCGAAAAATATCAACGAATCGCTGGTGTTTTTAATCACAAAATCAAAATGATCACGATATTGATTGTGTGACTCAAACTAAAATTGTTACTGAATTGATCACAAATATTTTACACTCAGAATATGATTTCTGGAATTAATTTATGAGAAAAACATTATAATGTCTATTTAATTATGTCAGGATGTGAAGTCTTACAAGAGTTTCATGTCAACGTGCGTTCTTGTGGTAGACACCAGGTACGTACGTTGAAAACATTCATTACCCGGTATTTAGAATGATTTTAAAAACATGGGAATAGATCACCCTCATATTTATGTGTAGCTTATTTCAAGTTTATAGTGGCGCTATTTCAATAAAAGGTTTCAGGACTTCAGAAATAAAAATCATAATAAATACAAACTTTAGTAGTACTTTAAGCAACTCCTCCTATACCTTTGTACAGGAACCAACAGTTGTTAATCCGTGATGAATCCACACTTTTACTGTAGCGTATACGCGAGTGAGACTACGCGTTACGCGAGAGTGCGTAAAATACGTCATGCCTGGAACTTAGTGCGCTACATGTTGTTTTCATTATTTCAGAGGTAGCTGCTAAACACTGCTATTTTATTCTGTAGGTCTTTTGCTGTATCAACAGACAAATTATCGATCTTCTTGTAATATCATGAGTGCCCAGGTTGAGTGACAATGACTATAGTGAATATTCCACATGAAATAATACTGTGAATTTCACGATCTTTAGCTCGCGAAGTAAACCACACAGACGACGCGGACGCATCATTGTTAATCGGTGATGAACAACGGTGAAAAATGATTGAATCCCTAAATATTCAATTGTAATTTACTAATTATTTATTTTGGAGATATAACATTTCTCATCGTCATGATATGAATGGCACTTTGTTAGTGATTCGCTAAAAATGTTACATATTTAAAAGAAGTATAAGGTGTGCTGCATGAGGTATTAGCCAATGACAAGCCTTGATTGTGTCCGATTTTCTGCAGGACGCCTGCGTCACGACGGTCAGTGGCAAGCGGCTTGGCAATATGCTAACATTAGTGACAAGACTGAAATCCACGTACATACTAAACACATTACAAAAAATAAGTACCCCTCCTTTATTACGAAACAATAACTCAAAATGTATGCATGAATTTGAAATTGCAAAATAAAACTATTTTATTTATGAAATGTTTGACACCGAATGTATTTGATTGCTCAAAATGTCTAGACACGGTGACTCGAAAAGTTACACTAATAAGCTACCAGGACCCTGACAGTGAGTTCAGAAGTATGTTACTGCGTGGAAGCGCTATTGACCCAGTCATCGCGTATCAGGAACTACCGGTCGCGTACGGCGCATTGAATTGATTATTGATCGCGTAGGACGCTTGTGCTTGCGACGCGTTCGTTAGCACCCCGGCGGCGCCCGCGTTGCCTTTAGCACCCGTTAGCACCCTATGGCAGCTGCCATACGTGTGATTCGCGGGATTTTATTTTCAGGCTCTGTAGCGTGCAAATTTGGCTGGTCCGTTTGGGGGACCTGAAGCTACCATTACATTCTGACCCACATTGACCAGTGGCAGACTGTATCAACATGATTGGTACTCATAAGTTTCCAGTGATATGGACATGACTGTCACGTCAAAATGCAACATAGGATCCATATAATTTGTTAATAAATGTCATAAACAGTAATATAACTGAATATATGAATACAAAACCCACCCAAGTCCATATTGTGGCCAAATTGAGTTAAGCATGGGAATTCCTTGCTATGCATAGGCCTGTCATATGTATGAAAAAACAACTCAAATTCATCCACTGTGTCTATTGAGCATGTACAAAAATAGCATGTATGAAAGAACCACCCAATTCTATGATTTGAGTCTTGTAACACATTGATTGAAATTCAGTATGTATAAAAGTCCGCTTCTAACACATTCATTGCTGGAGAGTGACTTTTGAAAAAAATGGGTTTAATAAAGGAAAGTGTGTGGTTTATATTACATGGCAGAATGCTTATCAACATTATACATACCTGTGTGCTTTATTTTGTTATATCTTACTAGTGGTTATCTCATTTAAACATTGTTGTCTTTGTATATGATTCAAAAAACCACCCAAGTCCAAAATTTAAAATGAACCCCGCGAAGTTCCTGAAATGCTAATCGTCATACTTAATACAGTTTAACACACTCATTTGCACGTAAAATTACCATATTGACCAGGTAAATATAACTGAAGGAATTAAAATGATACACAGGGTTTTCTCTCAAAATCACTTCCAATGGACTTGGGTGAGTTTTGTATTCATGTATTCATTACTATTAACTATGGTCATTTCAAAAAGACCCAATGTTGCATTTGTAAGTAGCTGGGTTTTCAATAACCAACACCGATGGGTACCAATCATTTTGATACACCCTGTATTTGACAATTTAGTCATTCGATCGTCATTAGTTGGTTGGAGTTTTCTGTCCAAATACCAACACTTACTGTAACACGTAATAAATGATGCTTCGGATTTTTTAACTGCTGCTTTTTTCTTATTCTCTGAATTGATTATTTGACCTATGTTAACAATTTTGTAAGAATCTAATATATTCCGTTTCACAAACTGACTTACGATCAACATTGGGGATTTGATTTTGGACTGGATGCAGGTTCTGTCCAGAGCATGTTATTCTTTTAATTTTGACATTTATAATAGGCACAGAATCAGCATCATCCGTCAATAATGTGAAGTATGCTTCAGAAACGAGCCGAAAACCCCAAATATTCCGTTTCACATAATGACGGATGATGTGGCGTAAGGTACAAGAAGACATAACACTGAAAGTCCGACATGTTCCGTTTCACATAATGTCGCACGTGCGACCTAAGCTTCAAAAACGTGTCCAAATCCCTAAATCTTCTGTTTCACATAGTGACGTATTAGTGTAGAGCAAGATATATCTTATAAAAGTTCCTTTTTAACTATTTTAGTTACAGATTGATAGTTTAATCCTTTACCTTCAATTTCAAATGGAATCGATTCACTGAGAGATAATATTGGAGGAGTACTGACTATGTTATTAGTTGCATATCCGTCAAAGGCGAATTTCTGGGATTAGCATTTTGCAGTTGTCCTGCACGTGCGACACTATGTGTTACGACCGACGAATCAAGAAGAATCTATGTAAGTCGTAATTATGCACTCTTTTTATTGTAATTGATTTAATTAGGCATGGTTTGTCTATTTTGTCTTCTTGAAATATTAATTGCGTATTTACCAAATGAAGGGGCGGGACAATTATCTAAACAGACCAACTTCAGATGATATAGTTTTTAATGAGCTAGCTTGTATATCAAGGCCGTTGACTAGCAATAGAAATTGTTTGTTCAATTCCACGAAGCCTAGATGTTAAGCAAAGTTGTTGGGAGAAAATGGCATCAAGCATCAAACCGACAGCAGCGACTACAATGGATAGCATGAGGATAAAGAACACTAAAAGACCAGCACCACGCGACTCAATGGTTTCAGCGTTATCCTGCAAATCATTACTTCAGCGACGCTATTCTACACGATCAGCAGTATCATCGCACAGTAATCGGTCATCTATCCAAAGCGGTGATCAATTCCAGGCGCGAAAATTGATCGAGGCGATTACGGCAGATAATGATGGCGTGTCTGAGATCAAACATATTGCAAAAATCATACTCGTACAGATCATACCATTGGTTGCGCTCGTAATCTTTTCAATATACAACATGACGGAAACTAACAAGCAACTAAATATGGCAAAATCAACACAGAATCTGGTAAAGCAGAGTGAGCTTATTGGAAAGCTGGTCGTAGCGTTGCAAATAGAAAGAGGAGTCAGCGCTACATTTCTGTGTTCATTTCGAAAGGACGGAGATATATTAGAAGAGGTCTACAATGCACGTAACCGGAGTAATTTCGCGCTGGAAAAATTAAAAGTATGGCCCGGCAAAAGTGTCAATATGATCGATATAGATTATATGAGCAGCAAAGAAGCTTTCGTGGTTCATCTTACATTACAGAGACAACACATCACCACTGCTGGCGGTAATACATCGACTATTCGCACTATTCAGTTTTATACATCTATTAATAATGGACTAATGGAAAGTGGTATAGAGGCATCTCTGGATAGCAACAAGCAACATCTATGGTCTAAGATTGTTGCCAGTAATATCATTCTCCACAGCTCAGATTTACTCGGGATTAAGCGAGCTTTAGGCGCTGTTCATTACGGATCGTGTAAGCTATCTCAAAGTAACTTGGATTGGTTTAACAGAGTGACATATCAGGGAGATATTTTGACAAAAGAAGCATTTACTTATTTCCCGGAGTTGCAGAAGCAATTTGATGTGTTGCTAGCAACGGATATGGATGCTTTAAAAGCAGTCGATGAAATGAGTATGGAGATAACACAAAACGTGGATGTTTGTGAAAAGTATGGCATGCAATCTGCAACAAAAATGTCACTACAGTGGTTTTGGAATATAACTCATATTATAGACAAAATGACAGCTATCCGTACGAAAACATTTGCGATCATTAAGAACGAATCACAACAAATAATTGAACGTGCGACTATGAATCTTATCATACAAATTGTGATTGAGATAGTTGTGGTTATTGGTTGTCTTGGTTGTGGTGGCTATTACAGTCGTCAATCGTATACACTTGTATCGACCATCGGGCAATATGCGCGACAATTAACAATTCGTAAGAATGAGCTTCGTGCGGAAAAGAAACTAAGCGAGAAATTGCTGTATCAGATGTTACCGAAAAGCGTAGCGGAACAGTTGAAACAAGGACAGTCAGTGTTGACCGAGAGTGATGGACAGGTTACTATCTACTTCAGTGATATCAAAGGTTTCACGTCGATGGCAAAAGAAGCAACAGCGTTGCAAGTAGTCAATCTATTGAATGCTTTATACAGGTGAGTTTCAGTTAATTATTTTACTGGAGTTATAAGGAATACAGAAATTCGGAATGGGTAGCTAAAGATAAGTAACATGACTGCCATCATAGTAGTACGATTTATCATACACTACACATAAAAAGTATTAAATAAGCAATATCTTAAAGACACTAAACCTAATCAATCAAAGGAAGCAATTAATAGATGGAGAATTGTGTTCTGTGTATTTTGATACCTCATTACCGTTATAGAGAAATGTGGGTCAAATGTCAACTATCTCATGCACAGAAGTCAAATTTTCAAAATGCACCGATTCAATCCTAACTTGTCTCAAGTTACTCCTTTCGGTCAATGAAATAGAACAAAAAAAATATATGATAAGTGTTTAACTTAAGAATGGACTGAAATCGTGGGTCAAAGGTTATACATGTACATATTTCTTTTGGAATTCGACTACAATAAGGAGGTATGGCAACAAAAAAATGGCAAAAAAAAACCCTGTGAATTAAGTATAATGTTTGAGATTTCATATGTTTTTTGATAAAATTGGACTATTTTAAGATTTGACCTCTATGTATGAAATTTATGACGCAATGACCCATTCGACATAACCCTTGAACTAAGCACCGTTGAGAGAAACAATTTGAGATACATTTCAAAACTATTAGAGGATAGTGTATGAGTTTTGGCCCATTATGAATAGGTTAGAAATATACAATTGATTATCATGTGTTTAATTTTCTCGGAATACGGCACGTGCTTGCTTATGATTATTTGGCATATCCAGCCTCGTGGGCAGTATAAAGGATATATAGAAAAATAGAACCAATTCTAGTTTTATTATTTGAGATGTAAGGATGCAAGCAATTATTGGTTCCACGTCTCAGTTTGGTCTTCATAAAGAATAGATTCCTATTTAAATGTTTATTTGCACTGATCACGTTATCCCCTTTAAATTTCTAGCCAAACAAATGAGGTATAACGAAGAAAATTGCGATTTCATACCAGCGCCTACAATGCGTGTACCACGCTCGCCGTTCGTAACATGTAATACTACACGGAGCATCGCGCTCGACGTGTGTACCTAGATGTTAGCAAGTAGTCGATCGATGAACTCTGAATAAAACCGGGTCGACCCGGTTTTAATATAAAAAGTTAATAATTATGTAAAAAGTATAAATCCGAGTAAAATTGAGGGCGTCGCTGTGAAGCAAACCACACATTATGGCTTTAAGAAACAACAATAATAACACCGCAACTAATTAAACGATTTGATACCTTACATGTATTTGTATTATCTTTCATTTTAATACAATAGTAGTACAAAGTAGCAAAGCGTTATTTCAGAAATCGTATATTGAAGTCTTCCGATAAAAGTTTGTGTGCAGAGGTTACACTGTCCCGTTGCATCTGTCCCCTCGTTTATCTTTTTAAAAATTCCTTCGTAAATTGATAAAACGAAGACAATATCTCATTTTGACAACTGCTTATCCTTTTATAATTATTTTAATCAACAGTCCAAGTGTCGTTATTACCAGAGCAAATTACGTTCTGAATCTGTTTAATACAGTATGTCAAGGATACAGGTGTTCAAGTGTAATGTAGTTATGTATTTAGTTATCCTTTCCGGAAAGTTTGCGTTACTTGCTCACGAGGTGTTGGAATCGAGGAATAAAAAGGTGTATCAGAATGACCCATAAAATAACCCGCGCTCTAATTGTTTTGTCTATACCACAAAACGAAATTATATTTTACGTCTCCGGGTTTCAATCAAAGATTTTTCCCATGAAGTACCGACAAGGGTCATAATCATTGCGCAAATTGAAAATAATTAGAATAAATGTGTTATCTGCATACAAAAGGATAAACAGGTGTAAATACACAAGGGTACGCAAAGAAATTGTCATTTTAAAATAGTATCGAGTTGATCAGGACGTTCCAAACAATGGCATCCAAAGACACAGATATAAATACAATGTCAAAGCGTGCCACCAGCAACAAATGTGTTGAAAATAAACGTAGGCAAACGATCAATGTTGTTAAGCAGCTTGACAAAGCACCGGTTCGTTTTGATGCTATTAGCATGGTATCATCGTCTTCCTCGACTTATGATGAAGACAAGCGTCTTATACGTGAAATTATCGCCGATATCACCTCTGACAATGGTAGGTGCAAAGATATACACCGCTTTATGAAGATTCTAATATTCCAAGTGATCCCGTTGATTGCGCTTGTAGCATTCTCCGTGTTGTCGTTAATAGAAACGGTTAACCGTCTAAAAGCAGCAAAGGCGATACAAGAACATGCCTATGCCAATCAACGGATTGGGGACCTGATAGTCGCGTTACAAGTCGAACGCGGTCTAAGCGCCATGTATTTGGGATCGCAAAGAAGCAACCCTGAAGTCTTAGAGCAGTTGTATATCGGGCATGTTAACAGTAATATAGCGCTGAGTGCTTTGGATGTCTGGCCTGCAGAAGGAATTTATTCACAAAATGTCGGCAAGTTGGCGACGAAGAGTGATTTGCAGGAAATGATAAAATTTCATCGATGGCAGGTGACAAAAAACAGTGGGAACACGTCTGTGAGACATAACGTATTGTTTTATACTGCAGTTAATCAGGCATTGATGGTTACTGGGATTCTCGAGATCGTAGAAAATGATCAACACCACATCTGGTCTAAACTTGTAGCGCGAAACAATCTGTTACATAGTTCGGATTTGTTCGGTATAATGCGGGCTCTCGGAAGTGTTCATTACAGCTCGTGTAAACTGTCTGAAACCGATCTTGATTGGTTTGTTAAGGTATCTGCACAAGGAGAACTGTTATTGGAACAAGCATTTGATTATTGCACGTCATTAGCAGAAGAATATTATAACTTACTAAACGCTCATGAGTCCTGGATGCAGGGACTTTCAAATATGACATCTGATATTATCCACAACGTTGATGCGTGTGAAAAGTACGGTAAACTAACTGCTCGCGGCAAGTCTTTTCAATGGTTTTGGAACATCACTGTTGTCATCCAATCAATTGCTGAAATTCGCAACGGGACCTCCAATGTAATAGGAGAAGAGGCACAGAAGGTCATCGATGAAGCGCAAGTAAGCGCTTCAGTACATGGTGCAGTGACCATTGTAGTAGTATTAGGTAGTTTTATACTTGGTGCTTATTTCAGTAAACAGTCACATGAACTTGTTACTACTATCGGGCGTTACGCGCAACAGCTTACGGATAGAAAAAACGATTTACAAAATGAGAAAAAGCTGAGTGAGAGACTCCTGTATCAGATGTTACCGAGAAGTGTTGTGAAGCAGTTGAGAGAAGGCAGGTCTGTATTGGCTGAGAATTATCAGGCAGTTACCATTTATTACAGTGATATTGTTGATTTTACGATGATGGCAGCTCAGATGACACCCATGGATGTTGTTGATCTTTTGAACGAGCTTTACAGGTATTGTAAACCGATATTTCATGTAAGAAGTGATTGATGTAAGACTTGTTGGTTCGGGAATAAGAAGATTGAGAAGAAAACAGAGAAAGAGAAGACGATAACGAAGAAGATGATGATGACGAAATAAATGTTGAAGACGAATATTTCTATGACGAAAAAGAAGAAGAAGAAGAAGAAGAAGAAGTGCAGATATATAAATAAGTACATTCAAGCATTGCAACTGACTATACTAAGTTATCTTCATACGTCTGCAAACTTGACGCTACAATCTCCCAAATTGATATTAAAATCGGTTCTGCAAGCAATATAACTCGTCGACCGTATTACATACTGACGTATTCGACATTTTTAACATTTTTGAGAAAATTAGTATATTAGTTTGTTATGTTCTACTCTACATATTCACCAAACACCATGCCTCAAAGTGGCTTAATTAGTAAGATATTAATAAATTTAATTATGACGTATTTACAAAACCTTGAAATATCTGCATTACATAACGACGTATTTGCCGATCACCTATACTGCGCAAGGTCAGTGTATCGTATCTGCAATTTGAAGAATTTGCCCTTTCACATACTGACGTATTTGCGCAACGTATTTGCGCGACTCTATCATTGCACGGCAAAATTGCTGTTTTGTCCTTTTCACATACTGACGTATTATTTTGCGCAACTGTTTCACATACTGACGTATTTGCACGACGTATTTGTCATTTGAACGGCGAAATTGACATTAGTCTTTTTCACATAGTGACGTATTTTATTTAATATTGATTTTTTTGCAGAATAAATTATGCTCTGATAGTGATAAGTGAATTATATTGAAAATATGGTATTATTTGCATTACTGTTAACCTGGTTTTAATCGACAATAATATTTTAATCAAGATTATGCAGCAAATGAAAATCGCTAGATTTTCAAGTTCGATTTTCTCGAAATGCGTATTTTGCAAATACGTCAGTATGTGATACGGCTGACGAACTATGTAAGTGTTATTTTCCAGGCTATGCTCCGAGGATACTATAAGATGGTAAAAAGATAAAGAAGTGATAAGCACCCCTCCCCTAGTTGCTAAAAATAATTGTTTTTATGTGATGTGAAACCCACTTGAACCAAAAAAGTATCTGAAGCATTTTTTTCACTGCCGCTATAAAGGGCGGGGTTAATGTTAAAGGTCATATATATTGCTCGAACAACATCAATATCATTGGCAAGCCAATATTATGTGGACAATGAAAATGACTCCTTTTTTGAGAAAATAAGACGTTTAAAATTGATATTCCGCAAAAACCAACTTAAGCGATGAGTTCCTTCGAACGAGACAGATTTGACCTAGAAAAAAGTTGAGATGTGCCTGCTTTGAGAGAAGGGACTATAAACATTCTCAATGCACAGAACGTATACTGTTGGTGTTGTCAGAAAAAAACTCTGAATTAATTATTACAAATTTAATGGTTTTTAAACATATGGATAAAATCAGCCGCTTTTTTTTATATATTAGTAAATTGTGATATTACAATTCATCAATATCATGAGAAATATTTGGACTAAAAAATTAAAAAATATTTTGAGCTTAGAATTTCAGCGTGATCAATCTCAGACTAGTATATAAACCGTGTTAAGTCCACAAACTCATGTATCTGATTTCCCTGTGCGATATTGCAATACTATAGGTACTATAGTTTCAGTTGAATGAAATATTACAATGCAAACCCACAGTAACAATACTGTGTTAGGCTTTGTTTCCCAAATGAGAACAATAGTCTGCATATTGTTATGCAGCATTGTTATGGTAAATAATAGTACAACTCATTGTTGCTAATGTCAAACTTGTCAAAGTGATTGTGATTGTATCACACAAGTAAATGAGAGCATGATAGTGTCCGCTTCATTTACTTACGTCATCAGCCCGCTGCCTTGTAAATTAATTTCGCTTCAAACGGGGGAAGAACACGTACAACCCCGAACTTTACCCACACAATTTCTCTTTTTTCAGGAGAAATACGCATAAAAAATTGCAACGAGTGTCAACTTGTAATGTTATAATTATTCTCTTCGAATGGAGATAAACTTGTTTTTGCAATAGATCTGCCCTTTAAAATGGCTACAATTTTTGCCATATTGTTGTCTCTTGAGCTGAAATGCATTGATTGATATCGTGCAAATCCTCTGAAAGCTAACAAATGAACGTCTAGTGACAATAAAGGAAGACACCTTATCCCAGTGTCGAGGAGCTGAAAATTACCTTTTACCAGCATTTTGGCACTTTTTGCCAATTCTTTCCATCTATGCTGAATTTTCTCCAAATGGGTACTATATTTTGTCCCTTTTGGATGCTCCTACCTACACTACTCTATATTTCATCCTTTTCTACTTTTCATCCTTCTATCTGTCTACCTTCTCTACCTTGAAACTTCCTTTCGCAACACAGCTGGTTAGGAAAGGTGAGCCAAATTAGTTGGCTTGGTAGCTTGTTTTATTGTCTGGTGTTGTTTTTGGATTGGAGCTTCCGTCCTAAGTTTCGTAGAGGATGGGAGTTCTTATTCCACATACTAGGGTAAAGGCGCTGAATTCCAGTACTGATGGGTACATAAATCATTTCACACTGGCGGAGGTGAAGGTGACAGCGTAAACACACACGGGCATCAGGAAATGGGCGATGCTGTCAATTAAATCCGGACTGTGGACTAAAAGGTTGTCCACAGACGGACATCATCGTCCATTTCCTTTTGTCGGGTAAAAGCTAGTGTGGGTGCCAGCTTGTGTTGTGTCTATTCTTACCTCTTCCTCTTCATCTTTTCTTTCTTCCTGTCCCAATCATAGAGTTTTGTGTAGAAATGTGGATGAACCTCACTGCCTTGTGAGCGCCTCGGGAGAGGCAAAGGCTAGGGAGTAAACCTTACAAAAATCCGGAGTGGAGCCCCTAAGGCGGTCTGGTGAATTAAATTCAACACCTTCCGGCAGCTCCTGCATCCAAGTTGATGCCAAACGTATTGCTTCGCTCTCCTTTGGACTACATCAACGAGGCCAAGAGGGGGACTCTGATTACTGGGCAGCTCAGAGTCTCCAAAAAATTTGCCCATATTGGAGTAGCCTATCCCAATGGCTTTAAATCTTCATCATGGGCCAAAGAGCGGAAGAGGAAGATTTACTTCTCAACGGTCATTAGGCTGGTGTTGAACATGTCATCATTGGTCAACCTTCCAACACTGGCCAACATGTTCCAGATCGGGGGCGAACTACTACATATTGGTAGATCTCGGCTGCTGTGTGTCCAGAAATAAGCTGAAACAGGGCTGATCACCCGTAAAGCTGCTGGTTACTGGACCAAAATAATTCCCAGCAAAATTCATGATTACGAAAACTACAAGCAAATCTTCGAAAATACCGAGGGTAGATGAGCGGCAGTCTACTGTTGACTTCATGACGGACCAGCGGGAACTCGGCACACCATCACGAACTGTTGGCCCTGATTATTGTCGCCTGTCTACCTTCAAACCTCTTGTAATATCTACTTATAATGTCCGTACTGTAAATCAACAAGGAAAATGCATCAGCTATTCATGGGCTGTGCTGATGCAGGTATTGACATTGCCGGAATTCAAGAACATCGTCTCATTACACCAAGCCCAACCGATGAACTTTGGTCAGATGATAGGAACTGGGTTTTATCATTCAGTTCTGCTACCAAGCAAAGGCACGGAGGAGTTGGTCTGGTCATGTCCAAGCACATTCACAGATGTCTTAAGAGTGTTGAAGCTGTTTCCGAGAGGATACTATTTGTAACATTCCATGGCAACCCTCAGCTCAGCATCACTGTTGTATATGCACCCACTGAGTGCGCAACATCTTCTGACAAGGAGGAATTCTATTCATCTCTATCTGACCACCTGGATGGTATGAAAAGACACAACATCCATCTCATCCTCGGCGATTTTAATGCCAGAATAGGAACAGACAGTCATCTTTCCCATCCTTGGGTCATTGGTCCACATTGCTACCATGATTCAACAAATGACAATGGTGAGCGTCTGATCAACACCTGCCAGGAGTACAATCTCAGACCGGCCCAGATGAGATTCCCGCAACCCAGGAACCGTCTCTGGACTTGGACCCATCCAGCTGGATCAACCCATGCACAGCTAGATCACATACTAATAAACAGCAAGTGGGTAAATTCTCTCCGCAACTGTCGAGCATACAACTCGGTAGAAGTGGACTCCGATCATCGTATTGTGAGCATCTGTCTAGCTGCCAGTCTGCGAACTAGCAAAGGAAAACCTTGCAAGAGACCAAAATTCAACTGGAAGAAGTTGCAAGATCCTGATACAAAGGAGGAATTTCAGCTGGAGCTATCAAACAGATTCCAGGTCTTGAGCATTGATGACACCACACCCATCTCTGACAGGTATGAGACCTTCGAGACAGCGGTCCGTGAAGTTGCCGAGAAAGTTATTGGAAAGCAAGAGCCATGCGGACTACCAAGTTGGGTATCAGATGCAACCATCAGACTTAAACTTGAAAGGGATGAGGCAAAAAAGCGGTACTCCATTTCAAAGTCTCGTCAATCTAGAGAAAGATGGAGGAACTTGAACACCAGCCTTAACAACTCCTATAAATCTGATGAGCTTGCTACCCTCAATAAGCAGATGGAAGACCTGAAGCTGGCCGACGAGATGGGGAATTATACCACCACCTGGAAAATTATACACTCGCTTTCTGGGAATAACTCAAGAAAAGGGGTGAAAGTCAAAAAGAGAGATGGATCAGCTCCAACCAGTGACCATGAACTGCTTGAGGAATGGAAGGAATATTTTAGCTCACTCCTTAACAACGACAGTGGCACAGCAGCTTCAGAACTTCCTGCACCAGCTGTTGAAGATCTTCCTATTATCACTGAGCCCCCAACTCGTGAAGAAGTAGTCAAAGCAGTAGCAGCCATGAAGACCAACAAGGCAGCAGGATTGGACTGTGCTATAACTGCAGAAGCACTTCAGGGAGGAGGGATAGCATGATTGATATGATTCTCGAATTCTGTATGGAAGTATTCTCAACGCTGACACCACCACGTCAATGGGTTACGAATGTAATCATTCCTCTACCAAAGAAAGGTGACCTCTCTCTCTCATGACAAACTACCGTGGTATTTCGCTTATGTCCATTGCCGCAAAAGTGTACAACAAGATCCTTCTGAACAGGATCCGACCCCACATTGATCCTTTACTGAGAAGCAACCAGGCTGGCTTTAGATCTGGTCGCAGCTGTGCTCAGCAAATAAACATCTTGAAGAGGATCATGGAAGGCTTCAAGGAGTACCAACTTCCCTTAAGAGTCACTTTTGTGGACTTCAAAAAAGCCTTCGACTCCATCAACAGGTCCGTCATGTTTTCAGTGCTGCGGCATTATGGAATACCAAAGGTTGTGGTCAATGCCATCCAGGTGCTCTACAAAGACTCCAATAGTGCCGTTATGGTAGATGGCAGTATCTCAGAGCCTTTCCAAGTAACAACTGGAGTGCTTCAGGGTGATGGTGTTGGCACCATTCCTGTTTATTATCCTGGTAGACTACCTTCTGATGAAATCAACTTCTGGAATTGACGCTGGAATTGTTACCTACCCACGTCGATCAAGCAGGTATCCAGCCAAGATGCTGAATGACCTGGATTTTGCTGATGATATTGCCCTGCTGGAATTTTCCATAGACCGGGCCCAGTCACAGCTTACTAGGAGTGCAACTGCAGCAGCAGATCTAGGCCTTGAAATCAGCGCACCTAAGACAGAATATATGACTGCAAACTGTAACGCCCAACCAGCACTTGAAGTCTATGGTAGTACCATCAACCATGTCACAGACTTCAGGTATTTGGGTTCCAAGATGGGCTCTAGTGTTGGAGACCTAAAAGAAGAAAAGCACTAGCCTGGGCAGCTTTCTGGAAACTGGAACGCCTTTGGAGAAGCCCGTCCCTGCCAATCGAAACAAAAATCAAGCTGTTTCAGACAACGTGTGTTACTGTCTTTCTGTACGGGTGCGAGTCATGGGTAAATACCAAGGACATGGAAAACAAGATCAATGCATTTGCAACATCTTGCTACAGAGTCATGTTAAACATCAAGCGTGTGGATCGGATTCCAAACGAAACCATCTACAACCTGACCAACACCACTCCACTGGTTACCAGAGTCAAGATTCATCAACTCAAATTTCTCGGCCATATACTGCGTCTTGAAGATGGCGAGCCTGTGAAAGAATATGCGCTTTATATTCCACCACATGGGAAGAGGAAACCGGGACGGCCGCGCACACTGTACTTACAGTATGTCCAGCACCTCCTGTGAGATACTGAAGGGATGCTGCAGCCAAACAAAATTGTTTCGCTTGCCCAAGATCGCATTAGTTGGAGAAAGCTTGTAGTCGCCTGCTCCGCAGCCGACTGATGATGATGATGAGTGACAATGAGCACATTCCTGCCAATCTAAAATTATTTTCATAATTAAAATTCAAGATAACCGACAATGTGACATCCAATATGGTTGCCAGAAAAATGTTTTTAAGTAACATTTTTATGTGTACTCAAATAGAAGCCAATGCTTGTGCTGACGTAACTTAAACAAATGAAGAAGCATTATACAGACAACAAAATAAAACAAATTAAATTGGATGAATGGTCTTTGACTTGCATTGTAGATAAAAATCATTATTTTTAACAAACGCTAATATTAATTATTTAATTAATATATTGCACAATAAATGTTTTGTATGACACCGCAAAGGACCGACTTTTGATCTGTTGATGTGTCAATGAAATCCACAAAAAGTCCTTTGAGTAATGAGCGTCGTTAATCTTAAACGCAGGGCGGGTCAAAATGGACTAATTCTACTCATAAAATGGCCCTAAAAAGCATTTTGAAATGACCAATGTAGACCTGTTAAATGACTAAAATCAGGTTTTTTTACCCTCGTTCTGCGAAGAGGGTGATGGTTGTGCAACCAAGTCCTTGAAAATTTTCGTCAGGCATATTAAAGCGCTTTTGTTTACACTCAAATGACTAAGTAAATGCGCATATCCATCATTTGCGCTCATGGTAATGAAAAAAAATGTTACCCAAACCAACTTATCCGCAGATAGAGCAAGCTATTTGGATTGAGGGTGGGTTGAACCCAGTCATAGGTTTCTATTTTTATCTTAAGAAATTATTCTGAAGAATATTGACTCCACTCCTGGTATTTTAAATAGGCACTCCTTACATGTTTAGCAGAGAATGCGGTAAAAATTACTGTTCGTGGGATTTGACCTGAAAATAAAATTAGCATATACATAGAATTTCCAAAATTTGACAGGGCATGTTCACATTTTTACGTCAAAGCAATATTCTGGACATTCTGTAAGCATGGTAAGGAATGTATGTACTTATTACTTATGGTATCAGTGGATAGAGGAGAGCTATAACAAATAATTAGAGCCAGAACTAGCTATGTCCATTTGTTTTCTCAATTACATGTTACTCATTTCGGCAACAAAATGTACGGTTAATTATGCCCTCCATAATAAATGCAAGTGACTTTGGGGATATGCATGGTATAATGAACAGTTAGTTAGACGCAAGTGACCATGCTTATATTCCAAAGTCAGAATTAACCGTCCATTTGTTACCGAAATGAGTAACATATAATTGTGAAAACAAATGGACATAGCTAGTTCTGGCTCCAAGCCCTCGATATAATGTCGTTTGATATAGAAACATGTAGGAGAGGGACTTGCAACAACCCCTTCTTCCTCTTTGTAGTTCATGTTACAAAAATGGCTCATAGGACAACGATTACTGTTACACAACTTTGGTCGTCCGTGCAAACCATTCGAGACAACAAACCTGGGTTAATAACATCATTAATATCATTAAGGTAATTGGTAGTATTGTATTTACTCCAGACAGATAATAATAAGCTATATTTAGTTAATCAAGTCTTCGTTATGACTCATTATCGTTACTATTGTTAAAAATGAAGGGTATGGTACAATTATCTAAATAGATTCTCTTGAGAAGTCTTACATTCGAGTTTTTTGCTCCAAAAGAAAACAAATCTCATTTCAAAAACACCAGCGTGTTGATCAGGACGTACGTATATTAGTATCGCTCTTAACAATGGCATCCAAAGACACAGCTAGAAAGATAATGTCAAAATTTGACACTAACAATAAGAGTGTTGAAAATAAACGGGGAGATTCGGTTGATCATGTCAAGCAGCTTGACACAGCATCGGATAGTTTTGATGCTATAAGCGTGGTATCAGCGTCTTCCGCGACTTATAATGAAGAAGACAATCGTCTTGTACGTGAAATTATCGCCGATATCACTTCTGGCAGTGGTAGGTGCAAAGATATACACCGCTGTATGAAAATTCTTATATTCCAGGTGATCCCAATGATTGTGCTTGTAGCATTCTCCGTGTTGTCGTTAAAAGAAACTGTTGACCGTCTGAAAGCAGCAAAGGCTATACAAGAACATGCCTATGCCAATCAACGGATCGGGGACCTGATAGTCGCGTTACAAATTGAACGCGGTCTAAGTGCTATGTATTTGGGATCGCAAAGAAACAACCCAGGGGTCTTAGAGCAGTTGTATATCGGGCATGTTAACAGTAATATAGCGCTGAGTGCTTTGGATGTCTGGCCTGCAGAAGGAATTTATTCACAAAATGTCGGCAAGTTGGCGACGAAGAGTGATTTGCAGGAGAAGATTAAACGTCATCGATTGCAGGTGACAAATAATAGTGGAAACACGTCTGTGAGGCATAACGTATTGTTTTATACTGCAGTTAATCAGGCATTGATGGTTACCGGTATTCGGGAGATCGTAGAGAATGATCAACACGACATCTGGTCTAAACTTGTCGCGCGAAACAATCTGTTACATAGTTCAGATTTGTTCGGTATAATGCGGGCTCTTGGAAGTGTACATTACAGTTCGTGTAAACTGTGTAAAACCGATCTGGATTGGTTTGTCAAGGTATCTGCACAAGGAGAAATCTTATTGGAGCAAGCATTTGATTATTACACGTTATTAGCAGAAGAATATTATAACTTAATAAACGCTCATGAGTCCTTGATGCAGGATCTTTCAAATATGACATCTGATATTATCGACAACGTCGATGCATGTGAAAAGTACGGTAAATTAACTGCTCGCGACAAGTCTTTTCAATGGTTTTGGAACATCTCTGTTGTCATCCAATCAATTGCTCAAATTCACAATTGGTCCTCCAATGTAATAAGAGAAGATGCACAAAAAGTCATCGATGAAGCGCAAGTAAGCGCATCAGTACACGGTACAGTTAGCATTGTAGTAGTATGCGGTAGTTTTATACTTGCTGTTTATTTCAGTAAACAGTCACATGAACTTGTTACTACTATCGGGCATTACGCGCAACAACTTACGGATAGAAAAAACGATTTACAAAATGAGAAAAAGCTGAGTGAGAGACTCCTGTATCAGATGTTACCGAAAAGTGTTGTGAAGCAGTTGAGAGAAGGCAAGGCTGTACTGGCTGAGAATTATAAGGCAGTTACCATCTATTACGGTGATATTGTGGATTTTATGCCGATGGCAGCTGAGATGTCACCCATGGCTGTTGTTGATCTTTTGAACGAGCTTTACAGGTATTGTAAACCGATGTTTTATGTAAGATGTGATTGCTGTAAGACTTGTTGGTTCAGGAAGATGAAGATGTAGAAAAGTAATGATGACGAAAGAAATGAAGAAGAAATGGAAGAAGAAGAAGAAGAAGAAGCAGAACTAGATGGCACTGTTGTGTTTGAGCAAACACAAATATCTATGCCTGTGATTTCCAGCCTACACCCCCACCCACCCCGACACACTTAACACACATTCTGACACCTCGTAATGTGTTTAATGTTAAAAGGGCTATCAGTATACGTGGGGCATTGTAGCTGCTTTATTTACTGAATAACGGCCGGCCCTACATATGTTTTAGCGTTTGGGCCCTGGGGCCCATATAATGTGACATAATGTGGTTCATATACACACAACAACCAGATTTTAGCCATGTAGCTACTTTATTTGCTGAGAAAAGGCTGGCCCTTTGTTTTTACATTTGGGCATCTGTGGCCCCTAGCCTTAACCATCTGGGGCCGAAATGGGTAACAGGCACATTTACAAGTAAAGGCTCATACATGTGCCACATATAAGCCCTAATGCCCTTGTAGTTTTAGGACCAGCCTTGTCAATCTGTTGACCCTTATTTTAACATTTGAGGCCATGGGGCCCGTATTATAAGACATATGGGGCTCATATATACCTGTAAATATAGAGTACTCATAGGGCTATCAGTGTACCAACTCAGGGCCATGAGGCTACTTTATTTGATGCGAAACATATTTTGTATTTTTACATTTGGGCCCCTGGGGCCCGCGACCTTTGACCTCTGGGATCGAGACTACCTTAGGAAATTTCTAGGGGTCATGGGCCATCATTGTACCAAGTATAAAGAAGAAGAAAAAGAAGAAGAAGAAGAAGAAGAAGAAGTAGTAGTAGTATTTGGAATTGAAATATCGGCAAAAATAAAGTATCCCCAAACTATTTATTATTATTCATATATCAAAGCTAGTCCTTTTAAGTTTCATTAGGAAGATCAAATCTTGTGAACTTTTACTTTTACATCAATTTCAATAATGCCCATGGGTTGTCTGTAGGTAACTTACGTTACTAAGGTTTATTGAATATGCTAAAAGACAATTGGATATAAGATAATACTTGCTGTCGTATTGTAAAGTACATGTCGCATTTTCAAACCAAATCTTTTGTCAGTTCTTGATGCTTTTATTTAATATGCAAAATTCAACGAATTTCAAATGAAACTTCACAAGTCACAAGTAGGATACTTTACATTGAGCTTATTTTCTGCAATGCCCCTTTCCTAAATCCCTATAATACATGACGACACTATTAGAAAAACGATCCAGGGGTAATGAGGTGCAGTTTACATTATGTTTCAATCTAATAGGTTACATTCTAACTTAAAAGTGCCCGACAAGTATGCTGGAAAGGCATTAATGAAATAATATTTGATTAAGGGATCTAAAACGAGCGTTTATTGCGTTTCAACAGTATTTTTTGTGGGACATGAGAGCACCTCATACCTATCGAATTGCATTCTGAATACGAAGCATGTCTTTCTGATATCAAATAATTTTCATTTTTGAAAATCACAATATAATACAAATTTTATGACAAATTATAAAAATTTGATATTTTTCAAATTTTTGATATATAACAGTCCTCGAAGTAAATTATATAAATCTAATAATATTTTGATGGTATTTTAAAAACTCAAAGTGCGAGCCAAATGAATACACGTTTGATTAAGAACGAGCAACATTAAATATCAAGAACATTTCATTTGTGACACAATATTTTGACCATCCCTCAAACAAACTCGTGTGGTTTTCAAAAGGAATTATTCCAAGCAAAAAAAAATCATTTTTGCGGGTGCAGTTTGGTTGTTGTTTGCTTGTACAAAAGAAATTCACAATGCGAGTTAAAGCATGCGTAAAAATATAATTCAATGTGTGCGACATGATTTGCCAAGTACTGCCGATTTATCTATTTTGACCCGTCATACGTCTACAACCTTGACCATACAATCTCCAAAAATTGATATAATAATGAAAGTGTTATTTTCCAAGGGGTTACTAACGATCAAACGATAGAGTAGTGATAAGCAACCCTCTCCTGCTAAAGTTGCTGACAATAATTTTTTGTATGTGATGTGAAACCCATTTGAACCAAATGTTTACACCCAAGTGACTAGAAAATTCGTAGATCCACCATTTACGCTCATGGTAGTGATACAAATGTTAACCACTACCTTATTCGGAGGTAGGATATAAAGTTATTCCCCATTGGCTCTAACAATAATCTTTAAGGTATTGAAATATCGCCATCTCAAGTACCTGAATAGTACCTGAATATAGGCCCTTAGTATACTTTTGCTTTGGTGTATTGGTCTTCATCATTGTATATCTTTATACCTTTTTAAGTTTATACCTTTTTCTTAAACTCCTTTTGTATTGCGCCTTGAACATCTTGTTTTGATGGTATGCGCGAGTTATAAATCCATTACGTTAAGATAAGTTAAAGCCATATTTTATCATTTCCATAAAAATAGATTAGTATTTCTTTTCCATAAAATGTTAGCTTTTACTGTCAGATATATCCCCTTTTAATTCTAAGCTGAACAAGTGAGGTACAGCAAATAAAATTGGAATTTACTACCAGCGCCGATGTACGTACTGTGTTATGAACATCGAGTACGCGTTCGACTAATTTAACGACGCGTCGCGACGGTTCCTACGTTTTATTCAAAATCTCGGATTGTGACTTAACTAGAGTCTTGATTTTTGCAGGGTATGTTAGTTTAATAACGTACATTATAATTATGTAAAAAACAGAATTTTGAAAAATATTAAGGGCGTCTTCCTCAGCAAATGTTATAATATGGCTTTAAGTTAAGGTAGCTTGGTTCGAATAGCCATTCCTTCATGGTTTGCAGACAATGCGGTGAAAATCGCTGTTCGTGGGATTTTTACCCGATAATCAAATTAGCCAATTCCCAGAATTGTCAACATTTACGAGGGCGTGTTCACATTGTTACTTCAAACGTAATTGGTAGTATTGTACTTCAGGTAGAAATATAGGCTATAATGAGTTAATTAAGTAAGTCTTCGTTATGATTTGTTATCTTTCATTGTTATTTGACATTGTTTTGCCGTTTCTTCGTCTAAAATATTAATTACGTATACTTACTATTGTTGACTTAAGGGTTGGTACAATAATATATTCCGTATACCTTCCTTGATTAGTATAGTACAGACTTGACATTTAATATGGAATATTTCTTCACGAAGTGTCAAGACTAATCTGAGGGGTCTGCATAAACCGCACGGGTTAAATATTTATTTGGGTGTGTCGGGAGTTGGTGTCAAATATTTTAATATAAATACTAACGTCACGGCTGTGTAAGAACCTGTAAGAAAAATATTACTGACTCACGAAAGATATACAGATTGTCTTGAGATGTCTGACATAAAAATTTGACATATATTGAATGCAGCTTCACAGATTTGGCAGGTGGAATGATAGAATAAATACTTCAATACTCTACTCTAAACACATGTCAGTAACCAAGCAGTTGTCCAACTGCAAAACAGTAAAATGCACTGACACGGAACAGCTTCCAGGACCACATTCACAGGCGAATAATTGGAACCCAGCAAATGAAATCTGTGAGAATGCGTACAAGTTCTTTACACAAGTGATTATTTCAAAAGAGTAAGTGGAATAGTGTGGGACGGGGCTGCTTATGCTTTTCACACACTTTCTTTAAGAAACAGGTCTTGTTCCACAGTATTCCATTTACTCACAGATTTCTTGTGTTGGGTGCCAGTTATTGGACTGTGAATGTGGTCCAGGAAGCTGTTCCATGTCAGTGCATTTTGCTGTTGCGTCAGTTGGACAACTGTTTGGTTACTGACCAGTATTTAGAGTAAAGTATTAAAGTAATACTGTGTGCAATTTTTGTTAATTTTTTTATGGACTGGATTTTAAGATATGACCTTGTGAAAAATTATAAGTTTCTTTTTGAGGCCAGTTTATATCTTCTATTGCCCACCAAACAAAGCAATTATATCTTTATTACAGCCATTTTAAAATCCGGTTTTCGAGAAAGAGTTGCTTTGGCCTAAAATTAAAAAAACGTTGATTGACTGCTGTATTTCACGAGAATCCTGTAAACGCACAGGGGAAGAGTATACGTCGAAGCCCGTACAGGCACTTGCAACTGTATCGTAAACTTAATCAAATCATAAAATGATGATCCAGTATTATGCAAAATAACACTTTGAATCAACACGTGTTTCTGAATCAGGCTGTTTAATACATGAGCCTTTACCGATGGGGGTGCGTTTATGTTTTTTTGGGGTGGGGTGCAGGCCTAGAAATAAGAAGTAAAATCCAAGGGTCCTCTGGACCCCTGCCTTTGAAATATCAAGGGTCCTTACCAATTGTCAAGGGTCCGACGCCGGACCCATGCCTTTGACATTTCAAGAGAGAGAATTAGCTACGGTCCGCCGCGGCGATCAAGGTATGTAGATTGTAAAAAAATGAAATCCCGGGTTGAGAACTTGATGGGAAACTAAAAGGAGCTGGACCTATTATGTGAACCAGATTTTCCAGTGGAACAACAAAACTAGGATTTTCTGATCTTTGCTTGGTTCAATTTTTACGGGTCACGCGGACCCGTACTGTAGGAAATTTGCGGGTCCGCGCCTACTTTGACGGGTCTTTGACGCAAGGACGCGCCTTATTTCGAGCGCTGGTGGGGCGGGGTGGGGGGTTATAGAGTGGAGGGGGTGGATGTGTATGAGGGGATGAGTGGGTATGAAAAGATCTCGCATGTACAACTCGTACGCATATCTCAAGAACCACAGGACCTACAAAAGTATATCTGTGATATTTGAATTCTTCTACACGCTCGCTTTGAATTTTGCAAGATGCTGTGAACTACATTTTTTATTAAAAAGACGCAATCATGCTTTCTAGGAATTCCTTCCCGTAATCAGTTCTGATATGAACATGAAAGTTCATCTGTACTAGTACACCGTAATTATAGTAAATTAAACTCCTGATCATCATTTTGAGACAAAGAACTCAATCATTTTATACTAATTACCCCCACAAATGAAACAGGAAATGTCATCTTGTGAGTGGGAAAAGAATGGATTTTGTAATCCAATGCCAATTGTCACAGGATTTAAAGTACTAATATTACTTCATTTCTTTAATTATATAGGATCAGTTATTAATATACTCCTGTTTCCATGTAATAATTACAAATTTATATTCTGACATGACTAATCAAAATATACAATGGAACACAATTACGTTCCCAACATGATCCGTATACCAACGTAAAAGGTTGTCGTCTATTTCAATATAATTAGGTAATAAAAATCCAAAACCAAAAATATAAAATATTAAGGTATCAACGGATGACTGTTTTTTTTTTAGTTTTTTTATTTGGTGTTTTTTATTTCAAATTACTTGGCAACGCCACTGTATATCTGAATTGTAACGGTACAGCCACACATGAGTGATTGAGGATTGTCCAATAGCAAAATTCGCTGCATATTAATGGTAATTTTGATCTATTTTAGTACCAAAAATAAAAAATAAAAGTACGAAAGAGAAAAAAGTACCAAAAAAGAAACTAAGAAAGAAAGAAAGAAACTAAGAAAGAAAGAAAGAAAGAACGAAAGAAAGAAAGAAAGAAAGATAGAAAGAAAGAAAGAAAGAAAGAAAGAAAGAAAGAAAGAAAGAAAGAAAGAAAGAAAGAAAGAAAGAAAGAAAGAAAGAAAGAAAGAAAGAAAGAAAGAAAGAAAGAAAGAAAGAAAGAAAGAAAGAAAGAATGAATGAATGAAAGAATGAAAGAATGAATGAAAGAATGAAAGAAAGAAAGAAACTAAGAAAGAAAGAAAGAAACTAAGAAAGAAAAGAAAGAACGAAAGAAAGAAAAAAGAAAGAAAGAAAGAAAGAAAGAAAGAAAGAAAGAAAGAAAGAAAGAAAGAATGAATGAATGAAAGAATGAAAGAAAGAAAGAAAGAAAGAAAGAAAGAAAGAAAGAAAGAAAGAAAGAAAGAAAGAAAGAAAGAAAGAAAGAAAGAAAAAGAAATTTCTGATATTAACATGAAAGTTCATGTACTAGTAATCCGTGATTATAGAAATTATAGAGTTCTTTTTGCTATATAGAGATTATCAGTACAAATACAAATCGTGTTTTTTATTAAATGTCGGCATTTCAATAGGAATCTCGTAATCCAATGTCAATTGTCACAGGATTAAAATACTAATATTACCTTAATTATTTTAGTGACTTGTTATTTGTATAAGACCACGTATCATTATTCTTAAGCTTCTACGTTATAATAACTAATTTATATTCTGATTGGCTGATCAAAATACAAAGAAATGCAATTACACCATATATGAATGTGAAAGGGCGCCATCTATTTAGAAATCCAAACCAATAATATTACAGGAAAATATAAATGGTTGAATTTGTTTACAATCCAAATAACTCGTCACTGTGTCTGTATACCTGTACTTGATATGCATTTAATGTGAATCTCTTAAAAGTGTCCGCAACTAAATCGTGATTTCCATTAAATGACAGTTCTATGTAAGGATATATAATGAGATGTTCTACAACTCGCTAAATCCTTTCGTATTGATGGCAGTTTCGTACATATTCGTTTTAGTTTTGTTTGCTTGATTGGTAATGAAATGTGATTTTGCCATTTTGCCAGTGAGTCATGGATCAGCAGCAGTTGGGCGCGAGTGAAACTCACTAAATCCATTTGTGTTGATGACATTAGTTTCATCCGTATTCGTATAAACTTTGCTACCTTTCTTCCTCTAGTGTTAATCAGAATACGATCGCCATTCTTAGCGAGTCATGGATCTGCCGCACTCCAGATCACCAGTGTTAATTGAACCATTAGAAAATGATGTGAATCATGTGACTGATAAAAAAGAGTCATTAGATACAATAAGTTATGCTTCTTCATTCGGTCCAGACGTGCAAGAAAAACGCAGAATGAAACAAGTTATAGACCGTGCGTTCCAATCTCGTCGCTCAAGGCAACTTTTGAAAATGTTAAGCTACCAAGTCATACCACTCATCGCGTTAGTGATAATGTGCAGTATGTTGCTGAGTCAATCGGTTAATGCTAATGCAAGTGCGTCAGAGCTACAATCGGTTGTCATTAATAACGACCAGATAGGAAAGCTGGTCGTGTCTTTGCAAATTGAAAGAGGACTGAGTGCTTCGTTTCTAAGCTCAAATGTAACCCAAGATAATATCTTTGCAGCACTTCAACAGGGGAGACGGAATACAGATTCAGCTCTTAGTAACATTGGTAAGTGGCCAGATGTAATTGATAAGGCAGAATTACAAGAGTCAATTTGGGATCATAGATGGAAGGTGGACAGACGACATAAAGATACACCTTTCGTGGCGAATATAAAGTTTTACACTGGCATTAATGACAAACTGATTAAAAGTATTTTAGCCCAGTTACGTAGTGTTGAGTCGGACGTATGGTTTCAATTAGTCGCACTGGAGACTCTGCTTTTAGCAACAGATCTTTTTGGTATTGAAAGAGCTTTAGGAAGTGTGTATTTCGTCAAATGTATGCTGACTTTCAGTGACTTGCAATGGTTTAATACTGTTCGTGCCCAAGGCGAGTTGCTCATTCAGCAGGCCTTCAATTATTACCATAAACTAGAGACTTACTTTGCCGAACAAGAACATTTCACAATGGATGCTGAAAATGCTGTAGAAGCAATGCGTGCTGAAATAAGTCTCAACAAAGACGCGTGTAAAATATATGGGAAATCTGAGCTGGAGGAAATGTCATTGCAATGGTTTCGCAATAGCACGGTTATGATCAATCTTCTGGGTACTGGAAGAAGTCATATTGGTTAAGATATCCAACGGCATGCTGATGACGTAATAAGAACATCGAAAAACTTAATTATAACGTATATCTTAGTGACATGCCTCAGTATTATCGTCTGTCTTATCTTAAGTATTTTCCATGGTATCAGCTCGCACCGTATTTTATCATCAATTGGGGTATATGCTAGTGACTTAAGCGGAAAGACTGTAGAGTTAGCGACGGAAAAGAAACTAACGCAACGTTTATTGTATCAAATGATACCTAAAGTCATCGCAAAGGAGCTTCAAGCTGGAAAAACATTAGAGGCTACACTCTATGATGAAGTTACGGTGTATTTTAGCGACATCAAGGGTTTTACTCATATTTCGGCCCGCAGTTCTCCTATTGAGATCGTTCATTTACTAAACAAGCTGTACAGGTATGTATGTTGAATACTTAGGGTTTTATTTTGAAACGTATTTCCAGTAATTTTTGTTAATATAAAGTAAATAATTATTTTACAGGTCTGTCTATAAACCCGTGTCGGGAGTTTATTGTTTGCTAACATGAAGTACATATTAAAGAATAGTCTCAGAACGTCTTTTCAGACCATAATTATTGTTTGCTATTAGACTGATTCCAAACATCACATCAAAATGTGTATCATGCCGCACAATCTAGATACTAGTCGAAATTTTTAAACTTTGGTTTTGAGGTCAAAAGTCAAATTACGCACAGGAGGTATCCCAACCAGCGATGATAGCAATATCCTTTATTATTATATAATACGAAGATTTTAGCTATACCGCACATTTTTAATACTGCACGGTAACACCATGCAAGATATTTTGATACTGAACGGGCCCGAACATTTTGTGTTGTCGCTCGCAACTCGTAGCGCGTTACGCGGCATACCTCGCGCGTGGAGAGACCAAAGCATGCGTAATTGGTTGAGTTACGCAATATGCTGTTTTGTACCGCCGGCAAACATCATGAAAATGATTACAAAATGTTTAGTTTGATACCTTGGTGTTATATAATAATAATAATGGATGGCTCCTCGAGTTCTCAATTTTTCCACGAGATCGTACTAAGCATCGCCAGGGTTCGAACCTGCAATCTCTCGCTCCATAGTCGAACGCCTTATCGATTGAGCTAACTTGACTGCATAACACAAACTTTGAGTTCTTAGTTGCTAATGAACTTTGTTGAGAATTTAGAGCAATATCCTAGTTCCTATTAATGAATCAAAAAGTCTGATGCATATCGAAGGACATTGATTTATAATTTGATGAAAACGCATACTAGTGGCGTCAATGACGACGATTTAAAAGTCAAAGGACATCGATCTACAAAATCAGGTGGATATTAAATTCAGCACACATAAATGAATACATGCTTAGCTACCTGACCTTTGCACTAGTTAATAAAAATTTGATAGCCATTTTAGGTGACTATGAATCAGCAGCGTTCCGGATCGCTATTGTTGGCTGAATATTTACATAACGATATGAATTATGGATTTGAGAAGAGAAATTCATTAGATATCAACAGTAATGCTTCTTCAGCCAGTTCCGATGCGCAAGAAAAACGCTTAATGAAACAAGTTTTAAACGATGTGTTCCGATCTCGTCGCTCAAGACAACTTTTGAAGATGTTAAGCTACCAAATCATACCAATCATTGCATTAGTGATAATGTGCAGTATGTATGTTGAATACTCAAGTATTTTTTTGAAACGCATTTCCTTAACGTAAATACTCAATATTCTGTCTATAAACTTGTGTCAAGTTCATCAAAAAAATCACTAATATAAGGGAGTTTTCAACAAAAGTTTGGTGGGATGCTTGGGTAGGATGAGCATCCCACCAAAAACTGCTTTTGTTGCAAACCCCCTATATCAATGATATTGTTTGATGATTTTTTGATGTGTTCTCAAAATTCGGCAAGTGGATGTAAGGGGTTTTGAAACTAAGCTCTTCATATATACGCCAGTGGAGAATTATGATATGCCAATGCATCCGTAGGTATATTGGTACAATGTCATTAAATACTCGGACAAGAAACAATAAACAATAGATAAAAAGACAGATTTGCACTACAGACCTTTGTTTCAGGCCACGCACACGACGTAAGCATCACAAATGCAGGTGTCTATTAAACACGTTAGCGAATTCGGAAAGTCCCAAAATTATTAATACTTATTTATTATTCGTTATACGCTTGTAAACTCTTGTAAACTGGAAGGCGTATGTGGAAAATGGTAATTGTGTCATAGCCCGATGTTAAGGAAACAAACAGGTAGGCCTAAAGTATTAATCAAAATCAAGAATGATACCACAGAAATCATCTTACTCATTGCGATTGATTCAGGCCTGTATTATGAGTAGAAATGAGAAGAAATGTGCTAAACAAGAAACTGTTCGTACTTGGCTGATCCTCGCTGGATGAAGGTCATTGATTTATTGTTAACAGAGGTGCCTCCAAGGATAATAGAAATCAGGATGTTACAATCACTCATTAGCAGATGTGTCCAATTCTTATGTAATAGCGTATTGTTATTAAAATGATGCCCCGACCTTGCTAGAAGGCGCTAATAATATCTGCAGACAGTCTGTAGACAGAACTTGACTCGAATTTAATGTTTGGGTCAGAGCATCTTCTCGGGTTGGATTAAAATGCACAATTAAATAGCTGTTGTGTAAATTTGTTAAAATAAATGTTAACATTCAATTTATTGTGTGTCAAGTTTGTACGTGACTTTTTAGCATCTAAAGTGCCGAGCTCGGGTGCAATCCAGCAAACCACAAATATATCTGCATTTAAAAAAGATGTTAATTGACCAAGATAAACAATTGAGATTATAAATGACAATTAACTACATGTAAACCAGCTGCCAATCTGAAAGTACTGCAGAATGCCCACGTGATTTTAAGGGAATCCCGATTCACGGGTGCTTTGCTCTAACACCGTAGTCAATATTGTGTGGTTTTCTTTACCTACTTATAAAATCAATAATTCATGCCGGGAGCCAAATACCATTATATGATTAGTGAAGATTGATATTCTTTTCGCACGAGGACATGAATTCAAATAAACAGACAAATACGACGCCATAATCTAAGATCACGTGAAGTATCACATGTTTTTGTGACTTCAAATACTCACTTGTATTTCATATATTATACCTGTTATGCATTTCCTTCGTATTATTGACAGTAAGTCCTAAGTTTGACATTCCCTTATCAACTTAGAAGACTTTCTTAGAAAAAAAAATATCATTATTTCCTGATGGGATCATAGTAGTTGACCCCATTTCCGCCCGTCGTGACGGCGATAGAGTGCGTTTTCACTTCGGGAGTCCACAGGTACGATTCGCTAAACTTATAACACCTTTATGTGGTGACCTCAATCCCATGGACCGAGTAAGAGATTATATGAATTATTTATAACCGATCTATACCTTGCCTCACTTTGTTGACAGAAAGCCAACAAAATTCGAAATAGGTTTGCGTGGTAATACAAAAATCGTGAATTTAGTGTCATTCCCTGGTGCCTCCTGTCATGGCTCCCCAGACCAATGGTACGTTCGAATCGATATGTTGGACGTCCAAAGGTCCCGTAAACGTATTATAGCAGACGCGACCGCCCCTCTAATTTTTGCACAGCGGCGCCGCCCTCCCCCTTAATTTTTGCTCAGCGGCGCCTGACTTTGTGTGGGTGCTGAGCAGGGGTGCGGTGACTCGGCACCCATGGCGCCCCCTATTGAAAATTCCTGGATCCGCTCATTTTCTTTTCCGAACACGAATAGACGAATAGACCAGGCTTGTTCGTCTGTTATGAATATACAAGTCACCATAAGCCAAATGCTGCATTGTGTTATATTTGTTTTACCAATATTGTTACTTTTAGATTTAATTTACAATGTATTTACTTGTTTTGTTTTTAATATGGCAAGTGTTCAGAACAAAAAGTTTCAAACCTCCAATGTGCAGCAATAACGTGTATAACATATATTGTACATGTATTTACACTGAGTTCAAATTCATTTAACAAATGCATGGATTTGACAGAAGAAACTTTGCTTATTCCAAATACAACATCGAAATGCATATCATGCCACAGCTTTGCTACCAGTTAAAATGTTGCACGTTGATGTTGAAGTTAAATCTCGCATAGGTTTATCCTACCCAGTGATGATATAACATTGAGCTTTAATACAATCCAGTCTGATATAGTACATCGAACAAAGCCGTTAGAAAAACAAGTTATTACGTGGGTTGTGAATTACAAGATTCAACAATTTATTTGGAATTAATGATATTGTAAGATTCTTCATATTGTAAGATGCATTACATTTTGCATCAGAGCTCTGCCATTGTTTTGTTATTAATATATCATGTACAAATGAAACTCAAGGTCATTATTACTTTATTATGGTCAAATTGTGATAATGATAACTAAGATTTTCTTTAATTCGTATTTTATTGGATTATGGCATATTATCTGAAATTGGAAAGACATGGGTTTCTACACTTTTTCATAATCCGGAATTGAAGAAGAATACCGTCGAATCCCATCTACACGCTGTAACAATAGAAATTATACAATTGCAATTTTGCTTCTCAGACAAAAATAAAAGAGATCATGGCAACAACGTTATGTGCAGTGGAATCATTAATAGCTAGGCTAACAGACAAATTTTTATTTGTGACCAGATCTGATCCAACCAAGCTAAATTCGGCAATATGGAAACTGAGATGTAGTCAAAAATTGGAGAAAAAAATAAAAGGTTCATAACTTTTTAACTGGGAATTCAACATCAGTAAGTGTAGGTGTGTAGTACCCCCTTAAGCTATAGACTTGTCTGTAACCATCAAATGGATGCCACAACTCTACACGCTTTGCGTTTCTGTGGCATCCACATCTCACATACCACATTATTAAAGTATTATTTTGTAATATTAATATTAGTATCTCAATTGTAATTTATTTGGCATTGCATTGTTACTAATTTATTACAATTTTTTTTTCCTATATCATGTTATTTATGTGTATGTGTGTTGAGATGAAAATAAAACAGAACTGAACTGAACTGAACTGATCAAATCGGGTCACAAAGTATCAGAACACCAAAAAAAAAACATTTTCAACACTAAACCATATTTGGTAAATTTATTTTGTTAATCATGTTAATAGATGCACTATCTAATGCTGTACATGATGACACTCCACTGAGTTCAATGTGACCTCAAGAAGTAAAGCTACAAGAATATGATTGACAAATTGACCTATTCAACAAGACACGGACTAGACTTTGAGAGTGATGGATGGCTAATTTATGCAAGCCTATTTTGTTTAAATTTAAAACAAAAGGAACAAAAGAAAGCTGAAACAAAAGAACTGAAAAATAAAAATGTTGTGAAAAGGTGAACCATGCGTAACGATGTAAATCATGTGAATTAGAAGAGAGATTCATTAGATATCAGCAGTTATGCTTCTTTATTCGGTTTCGATGCGCAAGAAAAACGTAGATTGAAAGTGTTAGAAGACGTGTTCCAACCTAAGCTTTTTCCTAACAAGCTTTGAACAGTCGTCTTAGGGCATATAAATAAAGGCACTTAATTTAATACCCATGTGAGCAGATGGGCGCTGACATTACAGCGTCAAGACAGGATGTCTGGAAAAGTGACCTTTGGCACAACGGGTGGTCTTCCTGTGTATTATAATTGGAAACGCGGGATGCATGTTCAAAATTTCTAGCAAATTTGTCAGTTTTTTCCGTCGATCAAAACTTTCACAATTTAGTTCTTGAAAACATACTAAAAACAGAATCCCCCAATGTATATTTAAGTTGCCTTTAAAATTTTCAGAAATTTTGATGATATTTGTCAGAAAAATTCCCATCTCTTAGCATTGTAGCACATCTACTGATCACTTGGTGGTATTGGTATAGCGGCGCCCATGGGTCACGTGGGCATTAAATTTAGTGCCTTTTATTTAATACTCTATGGTAACTGTTGAAGATTAAAGCTACCAAGTCATACCATTCATCATATTAGTGATAATGTGGAGTATGTTGCCAAGTAAATCGTCAAAGCTTCACTTTATGGTCACAGCCCAGCGAACACAAAACGTTTTCGACATCATTCGCAAAACGTTAGAAAAGGTTGCCGGAAAACGTTTAAATGTCAGGTTATTTAAAGGATAAAGGGTATAAAATGTTTTCATAACATTCAAAAAAAATTTTAACACTTGCAGCAAATATTCTAACATAACGTTATTGCGGTGTTGCTAAATATTTGGCAAAAATGTTTGCCAAAATATTTTACAATAACATTCGGACAACATTTTAAAAATGTTGTTGTAGTGTGTTTTCATACAAAACGTTTTAAAAACGTTTCATAACCGTTATATAGCCCGACATATAAACCGTTTAAAACGTTTTTAAAATGTGTTTTTGTTTTTGCTGCGATGTAACCCCAGCTAACACACCACGTTCGCTGACGTTGTAAATAGGTTGTAGTAAGGCAACGTCGCACATTGACACGAAACAAGCAAACACGCTTTCTATTGACTGCAACTATTAGAAATACATAAGTATAAGTGCCGTAAGGGAACTGGAATGAGCGTTTTGAGCGTTTCGACAGCATTTTGTGTGGGACATGGGAGCACATCAGACATATCGAATTGCATTCTGAATACGAAGAATGTCTTTCTGATATCAAATAATTTTTATTTTATGAAATTCACGATATAATACAAATTTTATGACAAATTATTAAAATTTGATATTTTTCACATTTGGAGAGATAACAGTCCTCGAAGTAAATTTTATAAATTTAATGATATAGTCTTAAAGTGTATGTAGCTGGGAGGAAAGCCGACGATCAATCGAAAAAAAAATGTTGGTGTTTGGGGAAAAAAATCCCTATCTTCAATACGAAAGGTCAAAATTTTCAATTGATCGTCGGCTTTTCATCCCACCTACATACACTTTAGGTAGAAATCATCAGATTTATAAAGTTTAGTGCGAGTACTGTTAAATATCAAAAATATCAATTTTAATGATTTGCCATAAAATGTGTATTACATTGCGAATTTCAAAAATCAAAATTATTTGATATCAGAAGGCCATTCTTCGTATTCAGAATGCATTTCAATATGTCTGATGTGCTCTAATGTCCCATAATAAATACTGTCCAAACGTTCATACCCCTTCCCTTAAGAGTGATATTCCAGCAAAATGGACTTTTGGTGGCAACGTGCAAATATAGATTTCCTTTATAAGTTGAGTGGTAAAAGACTTTTGCCTCATATAAATATCGGTGCCTTTATTTTGACAATTTATATCTTGTTGCCATAGTAACTGACATTTTTCCAGCTAATTTAACTAATGGTTACACTTTTGAGCAGTAAAATATCCTTTTAGTAGAGTAACTGTACCTCACACATCAAATGTATTTTAATACACTATCCACCTATACCGGAAAAATCCACCTATACCGGAAAAATGATAAGAACATATGTGACCGTCCATCTCAAACCGCTCGTAAAGTCGGCAAATTATATTTCGAGTTACAGTGCAAAATGTGTATAGAGGTTGTATTCATATGTACCTAATGTTTGTCCTACATGTTTCTCATTTTTGTCCAGTCAAACATCAATCTTTAATCCCATTGTTGAAGAGGATAAAAAAAAGCTTATACTTATTAGTAAATAGCTTAAGTCTTTGTGTGCTTTGGCTAAATCCTGTTCAAGTGGTGGGTTAACCAACATTTAACAATAATAATAATAATAATAATAATAATATAGCGCATTACATCCAAAAGATCACAAAACGCTGAACAATATTAAAACAAAGTATGAAAGTGCAGATAAAATATAAAAACAAAATTAAAAAAAAACTAACACCTAAATTGCAGTCTGCACAGAAAACGGAAACACGAGAGCAAAGGCCACAAAATAAACTGTGCAAATTTGAAGCAAAATTTACCCAAAAAAAATATACAGACAAAAACCGTGATGGGAATTGCAAAGGAAGAGGTGAACGAGCAAGAGAAAAACAATGCAATTACCATCTGGCTAATATAATAATAAGCAATTACCATCGGTCTAACATAATAATAAGCTCATTATATTGTTAAATGGGTACGGTATTGCCAGTCAATTCTAAATAATTATGTTCAATTTTGTAAATGGATTTGTGTGCATAATTATTATGTTTCTGGCATATGAAAAAGTTGTTCTGTTATCGTGTAGACGCGTACAACTCGGCCCTGATTTGGTTAAGTGATCTAACTTGAAATTGCTGTTGCGACAAAAAAGAGCTTTAAAGTTTGAATACTGGACGTGTTTCGTTTTTCATCAAATAAATTAAAATTACAAAATGGTATGAGCCTGCCTGTTCCGAACGCAACATTAGACACTCAAAAACTGGATACTTGAAATGTCCAATATGGTTTTGTAATACTTACATTATTTATGATGTTTCCCCCCCCCCATCTTTTTCTATTATACATTCTCTTTATCAAAAGCACAGTGACCAGAAGTAGAATTTAGTAACAATGTAATTTAATGCCATGATCATATGTGACGTATCATGTCAAAAGGAGACACTTTTGGGCAGGTTATAAATTTTGAGGTTTTTACATATCTTAAATATAGAGTTATTTTGCTCCCAATATAATCGGACATTCCTAAGCGAAGATATTGAGTTCGTAAGTTACGGTATTATAAAATTGGAAATTGAGATATCGGCCTTTAAAAATATCATTGGCAATGTTGAGAGTAGGAATTACCTTGAAAAATGTCTCAAAAATACAAAATACCAGTTATATTCCGGTCTAAAACTATCAGACAATATTTTTAACATTAATAACATCACAAATTATCAGCAAACCCAAATTGTGAAAAAATCACACCCGGGCAGGTTTTTGGTTATTTCTCCATTTACGATCCTGCCCCAAAGTGTCTCCTTTTGACATGACACGTCACATATGCATGCTAAATATTTGTGGAAAAAAAGTATTTTTCAACATGTAACACAAAAATGAGATAATTTACAAATCTGAGTATTGAAATGTTGACTATTTAAAAATAGAAATACTGGTGTATTTTCCTTTTTTTTTTCTGGAACCAAAAAACAATGATTAAAAAATGTAGAAACACTGCATTTTCAGCATTTTTATATTTCTGTAGTCTAATATTTAGCATTTGCATTAATTAGGCTTACGGGTTCCTAATAATTTCAATATGTTTCAAATGTTAATATTACAAAATACAGGTGAAATAGACAAATAAGAGTTTTAAACAATAGGGTGATTACATAAATTTTAATATTTCTGGAGTCTCGTATTTACATTACATTAGGGTTACAATCTACTAATACTTCTAGTATGAATATGTGTAAGTAATCATGGTAATGCGAATACGAATTATAGTTTTGAAGCTATAGACGTATTTATGACGGCTGGGTGACTTTTTTGTTAACCCCTTTGTGTACCCTGCATATACCATAAACATACACACACCTCCGTGCTCACTTCCCACCAAAATTGTAGACTCGAGACACTATTCCTACGACTTGTGACTTGACTTAATTGTGACTTACACACAATGACTTGGACTTGGACTTAGACTTGACGAAAATGACTTGTTACCAACGCAAGTCTAAGGTTACTTTCATGTAAAATGCAATTCATGAAAGTATCACCGATCCCTCTCAACGACGTAGGGCAGAACTTCTGTTCCTTTATTTCGTCAATAAGACGGAGCATCCTTCAATTCCTGCAAGACGTCCCCGACAATCCTGGGGATAAGGCAACCGACTGAACCTCTAAACTCATCTTTTAAGATTTTTTTTTCAACTGCGCTTTTCAGAGCCACCATAAAAAGAGAATATGGTGCTTTGTTTTGTATGCTGTTAGCACTTTTTAATGCTAGTTTTCACCCTTATGATTATTTTAACCTACTGTTCGTAATTTGGCTTATTTGGTTATGTAATTAAATACTTTTACTATAAATTAGTCACTACTCCAGCCCGTATATAACACAAATAAATTGTACTTTGTATCGTTTCTTTTCATTTCTGTTATCAGGATTGTTATTTACTTACATAACTTGATCTTGTTCTCACTCTCCACCTATCCAATAATATTTATACAATGAAAGTTGTTCCGATTTTGCTCAAATGCCAACATTCACACCGTTTTTCTGGAAATGGTTTTCATTCAATATACAGATCTATCACATAACCACTTGGTGATTCTGCACACTGTCTTCGATCAGTGGTTGATGTAATATTTGTACAATTTTTAATACTTCACCTGACCATTTAGCAGACTCTCCAATCCATAAATAGATCCAATTGACTTTTGTTGTGAATTCCCATCTTTCATCGAATAGTTTCAAATGTAAACAAAGTAAATGATCAAATTACTTGGAGTACTTATTTTGAGGTTTGCTCCTTTCGCCAACAGTACTTTTCAGTGCTCCATGGCAGCTCGTCTGGTCTCCTTATCTACTTTTGATGTTGATGCCTAATGAATACAATAAATAAATAAATGCTGATGCCATGATGGCATCTGCTTGTTGGATCTTGCGATTAACGGTCACGGACAATATCTTATATCGTTTGTCTTCACTTTTACTTCTTTATTTCAGTATCTGCGACAGCTGTATCGACAAATATGACGTGTATAAGGTAGAGACGATCGGCGATGCTTACATGGTGGTATCAGGTTTACCAGAGCCTACCGACCGACATGCGTGGGAGATAGCATCTATGGCACTGGATTTGCTTAGTGTTACCGAAACATTTGCTATACCTCATTTACCAGACGAACATATCAAACTTCGCATTGGCATTCACACTGGTAGGTCCTTACAGCAACAATCTTTTTTTTTCAAAGCTTTTTATAGTTTTGTAAGCAAGACTATTCGCCACAGAGGTAGTGATGTAACGGGATTAATAACCATAGCGATGGGTCAACACAAATTTTGAATGTATTGCCCCGTACTAGACGTCACGCTCTTCATCTGCATTGCACCATTCACATTATGCTGAGTCCGTGTATGTTTAACTTGCACAGGTAAGATTATTAGAGTTGAAGAGGCCGATATCGTATAAAAACCTATGATGAGTGCAACCTGATTAAAGTGTAGGGTAATCCAGCAACAACAGCATAGCATATGGTATATAATTAATGTTACATCATTACTTCTACGGTGAATTATTGTATTATATAATTATTTTATTATAACTGACAATGTGGATGCTGTGCTAATACTGATGACCAACCAAAACGAAATTTACAGCAATATACATATTCCAGATTATAAGCTATTCCGGCAAAATCCGCGTTGATCGTATGCGAGAAATGTTTTCTGGGGCACCGCAACCTAATTCGTTCGGTCTTGGTATAGTCCGTCGATGCTTGTAATTAATCAACTATTTGATTAGAATTTATTAATGCTTTGAGTACTGGACAATAGGCTTAAGCATAAAAGGTCTAAGATATTTTTTAAATAGTAAAATCTCAAGAACCACTGAACCAATACTGGGCTTGTTTGTACTTATTGTTATGCATTTGTTGTTATTAAATTTTGTCATCTGCAATCGACAACCGTAAGGAGAGGGTCAACAATAAATGTTGTTATTAATGTTATTACTCGTGCCTGATGCTATACTGTACCCCTTCACTGCGCATGATGACGTGGGGTCGTCTACAGCCTGATAGACGACACCCAAAATCATGCGATTGTCCAAAGATTATGTGTCTACGTAATAGACCACTCCCACTGACTAAGAATGATCGATCACGCATCGATGATCGATCTAAAGATCAAACAAGTTTGATTATATTGCCTTCTGTCCTGACAAAACTTGTTCAATCGTTTCAATGACATAAAATGTCACCACTAATTTCAAGAACTATCACTAATTTGGAATGTTTTAGGGTGTAAACAAAAATAAAACTTAAGACTTTTCGTTTCTTTTCTAATTTTATTCATGATTAAAATGTTATTGAATTGTGTGTTTAGAATAACACGAATATTAGGTTTTTTTATTAGTGTTTTTTTATATAGATTAATGCGAATAAAAGGAACATTTATTGTCATTATGTTTCCTAGCTATGCTCGCCCTGAAAGGACTGAAACAAAACTAGTCGAAATAGTTATTTTTGGTCTGAAAAGCAGACATTATATTTAATATATTTGCTTACGTTCGGTAAATCCAGGTATATGCGCTTACTGTTGACAAGTTAGGCTGAATTCTCGTCGCACTCTGTTTTATTCATTTCCCATATTTCATTACAATGCTTCCGATTTCTGTTTTCAATCTGCGATTCCTATTTATTTATTGAATGAACGAAAACTAATTAAATAAAGAAAATCTCAATAACGTTCCAAATACGCATTTCGCTGCATGCATGGACAATTATCCAGATTATAGTAGTTTTATGCGTGAGAGTAGCTCGGTTATAGTATAAGTTTCACTTGAAAGGTGTGAAAATATCTCCGCCTTTTCTATTCCAACTCATTCGATACAAAATTAGATCATAAGGCATGTAATTTGATGAATTCTACGTTCTCTTTGAATATAACACAGTTACCTCCTGTCACACAAGACCAATTAAGTTATCGTTGAGGATAGTCTCATTTAAAAGTGTTCAAACTGATTCAAGTAATAATATGCAATTTCCATAAAGAATAGATACCTCTTTGTTCAAGTTTACAACATAATGGATGTTATTGATGTAATGTGGACCAGGGCTGAAACTTGAGTTAATCAAAGAGGCAACCAGGTAGAAGGCAGAGCAGAAGAGTAAACTCTTTAAGAAGAACCAACGGCAAACCAAACAGCTCTTTTCAGGGCTACCTGTAGTTATCCCCAATAGAGAAATGACTTATGTTGTAAATATAGAGAAAGCAAGGAACAAGAACCCATAAGCCCAACGGTAATGCCCATTCGCTAAATAAAGCTGTTATTTTATGAAATTATTATTAAGAAATGTTTGATATTCATGCATGGTACGTCTACTCCGTTCAATCTTTGAAGTAGCCAAACCTCCTCCGTGGACAGAGTAAAACACGGACACATTTCTTTAAAAGAGCATATCTTCAACAGTTATGAGTCGATTGAAATATATTTTGCGGTTTATTAAATCTAACACTTAGAGGTTTTTTCAATGAGGGTTCTGTTTTTCGGAGACACCCTGTATGAACAGGTTATTGAAGCAATAATGAAATTAATCCATCAATGGTCTATAAGAAACTTTAGAAGAAGTAATGTTATAGCTTCCTGATCCTTCTGAAGAGTCCATAAATATTTGGGTTTATTAAGGAAAAGGTAAACTTGGTTAACATTTTTTTATTATAAATTTTCACATATTACTCCCATATCATGATACTACGTTGGTGAAGATTCTGATACATCCAGGTAGTAAACCATATATATATGTACTATAATCTATTTAACTGGATTTACTATTTGTGAGTGGGAATTTGTACGTCCCTCCCTAATGGAATTGGTCTATTATCAAGAGGACAATCTGTTTAAAAGATTTCTATTTGTTTACTAGGTCCCTGTGCTGCGGGAGTCGTCGGTATGAAGATGCCCCGATACTGTCTTTTCGGAGATACTGTCAACACTGCGTCAAGAATGGAATCAACCGGCGAAGGTAAAAAGATTATTAATGCCGATACCATCGCTGTTGTTATTTTGTTTTTTGTTTTGCCGACATCTCAACGTGACGTCACCCATTCAAAACGTATAGATATAGATAAATGAATATCAATTGAGATTTGCATTGCATTATTACCCCTGAGATTCCTCATATGATGTTATGATATCGTTGATAAAATATAGATCTGGTAATTTTGCAGTACAAGAATAAACGCGTATCGACTGATTTAATGGTGAAAAACCCTGACTCACAGGGGATTTCCATATTACTTGATAATGGGTAATAAGGTTATTACATGAGTGTTTCAAGGCTTGATTCCAGAGAAGCGTAAGTTAATATATACTGCGCCAAAAAAGTTTCTTTACACTTGGGAAAAATCCTAAATTTAAATCCTAAACCATATTTGGGTAAATTTAATATATTCCTGCACATTATGACACCCCATTTTAAAATTTTATTTCATACCCTAAATTTCATTTCCGCGTATTAGCAATTTCAATTTTCGTTTTTATTATCGCGGATGGTTTACAGGCCACAATGGTAGTGACCACCCGGGGGTAACATGTGACGACACATGAACACTACCGTACGGTAGCTATTCGGTGCTGGCCACAGATACCCCTCACATGAAGGTAACACCGACTTCACCGTGTTGAAAAAACCGAGGTCGACTAATTTAACTTTATCTTATCGTATACTTTCAGCCATGAAGATTCATTTGAGTCATGCTACCAAAATAGCCCTAGAACGAGACCGTGACGGAAAGAGATTTATTATTATTCCACGAGGAGATATTGAAGTCAAGGTGAGATTATTGTAAACAAAGCGTTTGGTTGCGAATATGTGTTTGACTTGCTCCGACGAAATGTGCGTAAACTTGATAAATTTAGTATCAAGACCATTCCCAGATGATTTACTATCTCTTTATATACAAGATAGTGACAGAAAAAGATTTATTATTATTCAACAAGGAGATATTGGAGTCAAGGTAGGATTATTGTATATTGATTATTTGGTATTCTTTATTTGATGCGCACCTGTACAAGACAGTAGTTGGTCTTTGAGTGAGACACTTAGCCCGTTTTGGAAATTCATACTTCAATATCACCTCATCTCACAATGATTACAACTTCATAACGAGAAATCCCATAACATCCGAAAACCGAGAAGGGGCAGAGCGGTCACTAGGGATGTGTTGTGTTTATAGAATGGCATTGTTGTGTTTATAGAATGGCAGTGTTTATCAAAAAGGGTAAAAGCAGCAGGGGCGTAGCCAGCTTTCTTGGTCAGAGGGGGCAAAATAAAATTTCGGGGCACACCCTTTGGGGGCACAGACTGTATGTCTTCGAGCTTCCCGAAAAGCCCTTATTCGGATGATGTGCGCGCGTAGCGCGAAAAAAAAGGGTATTTTACACTATTTTCGCCCATTATCCGGCTGAAAAGGGCTTTGTTGTTACAATGTGCGCGCGTAGCGTAGAAAATTTTGTATTTTACACTATTTTGGCCCTGAATTTTGCTAGAAAAAGGGGCTCCTTGCCCTTTTTCTTTTCCTTTGCCTTCTTGATTTTCTCTTTCATTTTTTGTCAGATGGGCACTTTTTTCTTTCATTTTTTGTCAGGGGGGGGGGGGGCACTCTGCCCCACCTGCCCCACCGCTGGCTACGCTACTGAAAAGCAGTCTATGGGGCATTCATAAAAGACAAATATGTACTGCTGGCTTGTGCTTGTGTGCGTCAAATAAAGAGTATCAACTCAGCAAAAAAGGGTCTCGAAACTACCACATAGCTTGCGACTTTACGTTCATTTTTGTTGTGCATGTAGCATTTTAGTTTTAAGCTGTTTTAGGCAACGCACTGAAGAGTCTATTGTTCTATTGTGTCCGATTTGAGCGCTGACATATTGGAAAATGTTGCCAATCAATATTAATGAAGTCGTGCGATCGACAACTACAACTGTTCAATTGGGCGACTTTATTGTTAGGTGCTTTTATTCATACATTGGGCGTATCGAGCTGTATCGGTTGGTCCGCAATTATATTCAATATAGTATTATAGGCCTACAAGTATGATTTGCTTTGCTTTATGGATTGATTCAGAAATAGTATGGCTATATGCTTCTCGAGTTATCAGCAAATATATCACATTTGAGGTCCAGGGTAGACTCCTATATACGCGATGCTCATGTAAAATACTATAGCAGGCCTATATACATAATAAAACACGATGTGGACCGCGGCTAATGTCCTTTAAAATACTACAGTAGGAGTGATATCATAATTACTTCAAATCCTTATATGTAGACCTATTGGCAAACAATGTAGACAACTTACTTGTGTAGATTCTTATATCCGCCACACAGAGCGCACACTTTGCCTATGCTGCTGAACTCTCCGTAGCGAATTGGTAGAGCAAAGGCGTGTTCACTGAGTATAATCAAATGAGCGCCCAAACCAATTTGGGCGCTGCAATAGGTTTGTATTGTAGGTGAACCTCCGTTTTGTGTGCATGCGACAACTCACGCACACCCTTGGGATGGACTAGTACAAAACCTCTCGTTCGTATAGGCGCTTTTACGTGACTTTCGTTTCATCACTTATTGACAGTAGCCTGCCTATTATAGCGTTAATACGCTGGTCAGGTCAGTTACCGATTTAATGGCGGAAGCCCTTTGTCTCGAACAAAAGGTACCTCTCGATGAATAGCGTGTCTGGAACTCCAATTGGCACAAAGGAACAATAAGCGTTACATAATCTATTTTCTCTCCTTCCTATATAAACTCCTTGGTTTTAGGTCTAGTAAATCTTCAAATCGGTTAACATGCTCCATATGTTGGCTATTGTTTTTAGAACTGTCAGCAGGACAAGCCTATAAGTGTTTACAACTCTATCAATAACCAGAAAAATTTGGTCAAAAATGAGATTTACCCAAAACTTCAAATCTTTGCCAATTACTTTGCAATAAAGAACAATTTAGCAGTTGTGAAGCCCAACAAATTCCATAATTTCAGACCAACCAAAACAAATTGAAGACCAACCTTAAATAACTTTTCGAATCAAATGGGGGGAGGGTTTATCTGGCATCAATTTGTATGCTTTATTCTTGTGCTTGTAATTTACTCAGATGATTATTGTTTGTCTGGGGTCTACATTTGTGTATTGCTTGATGTTTAATGATTTTAATGATTCAAGTGTAATTTTGTTCCAATATTTTCTAATCATGTGTTTTTTTATTGATTTTTCGAATAAAAACATTATGACCTCTAACATTTTCCACCGATTTATTCTTGCCATCCAATTAAAACTGATATTAAGACGCATATACTAGCAATTATAGTAGTTTTTCCCTGATGATTGCACGGTATGTTATTTATTCGTTATGAACACAGCAGAGTGCCGAATACGCAAACTTGCTGTTCTGAGTAAACGGCGTTTGAAAATCTTATACCATTCCATTGGTCCTTCTAAAAATTTAGAATTTAGAATTCGTCCAAATCAAAATTTTAATAACTACGTCGGGGAGTAATTAATTTTTGGTGGAAATAAAAGATAACCTGAAACATAATCATAAGGATACAAATCAATTTGCTCAAAATACTCGATTCGTCACTCTGTCGAATTCATAATAATCCAAACATAAATAGTATGTATACTCAATTCGATACTACACTGCTGATCAAAATAGCTCGATTTGATTTAATTCCAAACGATTTAGCCAATCAAAGTAAACATGACAGGGTTATTTACTAGTTACCACTATCATCATTGTGTTAAAGGACACAAGCTTAAGATAGATGTCAGTGTTGTTTTGGTCATTCGAAGAAAGTGGTTGTTTAATCCGCCAATTTCCGCACTTCACAAGAGCAATTATATTCACCGAGGAGTTTTGCAAATGATCTAGGAAGTTTGATGCGAAATTGATTTCTTTTCAAACGGCTTCATTTGGGATTTAGTTGTTTATAGATTTCGCTGCGAAGTTTCAAATCAAATAGCTCTATTTCCGGCTTCAGTATCGTCTTTGCGCGGGAAAAAACTATTATGTAATGTCAAAGGTCAAATGCAAAACCTCACATGTAAAATACGGACATTTATGCAGTGTGCAGAAAGAATCACTAGGAAACAAAAATCTGTGATCTGTTGAAAAATCCGTGAAAAATCTGTTTTCACGGATTTTCCCGGATTTTTAACCGTTCACAGATTTTTCACAGAAAAATGTTTCCTAGTGAATGGGAAGCATTCGGAAGGTGTATCGCTGGGTTTTCGTCAAGTATTCGTCACTGTGGCCCACTTGTTATGAAAATATATGGGTCAAAATCTTTAACATCCATCATCGAATATTAACAATATGAATTATAAACCAAAATGTAGACAATCAGGGTTCCTAATAATACGTTCTGGGTCAAAGTAGCATGTTCACGAGGTAGTGAATATTAATCAGAAAGTGTTATCAAATGCCGTCATTTTAGTCGATTAAGCCAACCTATACCGACGTCATTATTTAGCAGTTACCATAGGGTATTAAATAAAAGGCACTAAATTTAATGCCCACGTGACCAATGTGCGCCGCCATACCAAGACCACCAACTGATCAGTACATGTGCTACAATGCTAAGAAATACCATCAAAATTGCTGAAACTTTAATAGGCAAAATAATTATACATGGGGGGATTCTGTTTTTTTAGTATGTTTTCAAGAACTAAATTTTGATCGACGGAAAAAAAGGTTATCGACGGAAACTCTTACAATAATACTACAAAGTTGCAAAAAAAATGACAAATTCAAATTGAAATACACAGGAGACCACCCGCTGTGCCAAAGGTCACTTTTCCAGACATCCTGCCTAGACGCTGTAATGTCAGCGCCCATCTCGTCACGTGTGCATTAAATTAAGTGCCTTTATTTAAATGCCCTGAGACGACTATTTAGAGAGGTTATTCTTTACAGACGATAATAATTGAAAAAAAATATCAGAGTAAGGTAACACATTGCTGAACATTTGCAGACGTCGATCGGTTATATACATTTGTTGACGTTCAACTTTAGGTCGTGTATGACAAACAGTGAAACACAGAATGACGTCATTATAGGGTTTGCATAACGTATACGAGACATTGAGGGCACACTAAATTGTACGCAATATGAGCGTAATAATTATAACAAATATAACCGTCAATCTTTTGTTTTCTTTTATTTCTATTATAATCTAGGGTAAAGGCACAATGAACACATACTGGCTTGATGGGGTAGTGGACCCATTGGAAACTAAGCGACAAGTTGGTTGGGCCAATCACACAGATACAGAAGAAACACAGTTCAATTCTGCTCGCTTGGTAAAGCCGTACTCACCCACACGTCCAGTTTCTCCATCGAATTCAGCGAATGAACCTACAAATGGGAGGCTGTCACGAGAGGGCTCCTAACTTTTGAAGCAGATTTTGTTACATTACCATTAAACATACCATAATCCGTCGGTAGATGACGTTTGGTTAATTCTGAAAACGAAAAAGAAAGGTTATGTGTTGGTTTAATTAATGATTAAAATTTAAAACTGTTGAACCGAGCGCACACGTATCTACCTCGGAATGGACATATTTCAGGTGTCCCTCTATCTTCCACTAGCTAGATTAATAATTAATTAAGACTTCCTGACATTTGAATTTACCCGAACAATCTCCAAAGGACAGGACAGAAAAAAGGACATAAACGTCTTGTGTATTAGACCAAGGCCAAACTGCAATCGTAAGGAATCGTACACACGAGAGACAATCGCCCTTTGAAAACTTGATTTCTGGAACATAGGGGACCAAGTTCCACTAGCTCAGAAGTTGCAAATCACATTCACTTTAAGTCACCTGGATATTTGTGGACACAGACTAAGTCATGATCTTGGAGAGAGACATGTAGTTACAAATAAACGTCAAGAAGACAGTGATATTGCCACAATACACATCGAGTTATAGCCATATTGTAACATTTCCATTAAAAATGTCAGATATGTCCCTTTTTAATTTTGAGCCGAACAACTGTGGTTAAAGCAAAATCATGGAATATACTATATACCAGCGCCGATGTCGGCAATGCGTGTCATTCCTTCAGTCGTAATACGGCACGGTCCTTTGATGTGTGAACGACTGCCCCGCATGCCATTTACGTACTGTGTTATGAACATCGCGTATGCGTTCAACTTATATTTCCATCGTAATAATAAAACGACGGTTCCTGCGCTTTATTCAAAATCTCGCATTACAATCAGCAAATGTTACAATATGGCTTTAAACCAATAATATGTAGTAGTAGTAGTAGTAGTAGTAGTAGTAGTAGTAGTAGTAGTAGTAGTAGTAGTAGTAGTAGTAGTAGTAGTAGTAGTAGTAGTAGTAGTAGTAGTAGTAGTAGTAGTAGTAGTAGTAGTAGTATAGTAGTAGTAGTAGTATAGTAGTAGCAGTAGCAGTAGTAGTAGTAGCAGTAGTATTGTTATTATTATACATATCATTAGGTTTATAAAGTCTCACAAGTTACTAGTAAAACAATATATCTCAAGATAGATAATTGTACAATATTAATAAAATCGTAAAATGTTTATTTTTGATACAAGGTGAAACAATGTAAAACAATCTAACTTCCTAAAAATGGTTGTTATTTTAAAACTACTGAACCAAATTAGCCAATGTTTTGAAATAAATATACATTTTCGAAGATATGTGTTTATTAATCTATTTGATTGAAAAAGATAAACGCCAAGTGGTCAAACTTTAAAGCTCTTTTTCTCGAAACAGTCATTTTCAAGTTACATTGTTTTACCAAATCAGGGCCGTTATTGACAAGCAAACAATATAAACATCTATCAACACGTAGTTACCCCCCTTCAATAAAGGCAATTATTCCTAAATTTGGAATAATGCAGTCGAAGTAGAATTTATTTCTGCGCATCATAACACCTCATTTGTTCCAATGGTTCCAATTGATAATTCAAAGTAATTCAAGATTTGAAAGTTACAGCATAGTTTATTGCCTTGTATTCAGTGTCCACGAAAAAAAAATGTTTTCTGCGCTCATTGGATTAATCTTCTTTCTTCGTGAGGGCAAAACATTTTGAATCTAACTTTTACCACTGAAAAGAAAACAACCTTGTTAGTGAGAAAACAATATTGAAATCTTCATGTGTCAATTTGACATTACGTGAATAATGATCAGTGATATAAATAACGATAATTGTTATTGACTATCACATGTTTTGATCCCCTCCAAATGCATGAAACAAAAAAAATCAAATGAGAGCTGATAAGATGTGACGTGTCATGTCAAAAACAGACACTTTTGGCAGGATCGTAAATGGAGAAATAGCCAAAAATCTGCCTGGGGTGACTTTTTTCACAATTTGGGTTTGTTGCGAATTTGTGATGTTATTAATGTTAAAAATATTGTCTGGTACTTTCAGACCGGAATATAACTGGCATCTTGTATTGTTTGAGACATTTTTCATGGTAATTCCTACTTTCAACATTGTCAATAATATTTTTAAAGGCCGATAGCTCAATTTCCAATTTTATATTACCATAACTTACGAACTCATTATCTTCGCTTAGGAATGTCCGATTTCATTGGGGAAAATGGTGTTTATAACCTGCCCAAAAGTGTCTGATTTTGAAATGACACGTCACAGATTTCCTTCAATGGATACTGACTGAATACAACAACATTTTAGAATTTTGCTGCAACTTTCAAATTTTGGGTTACTTTCATTAAAATGTACGTTGCGACATCAATATTAGAATCATTTGAACAAATGAGCTGTCATAATGCGCAGAAATAAATTCTGCTTCGACTGCATGTTCCAAATTTGGCATGCAATTAACGGTTTGGGGATAATGGCCATTATTTAAAAGGGGTACTTACTTTTTGGTAGATGTTTAGTTGGTTGTATTAGTGGTAAGGTAAGGTAGTAAATTCAAGAAACGCACAAATTAAAAAAAACCGCACAAACTACCCCAGCAAAACGTTTTTCAGAGAATGTTTAAATACCGGGTTATATAAAGGGTATAAAACGTTTTTTATTCAGAATATATTTTTGAAAACTTGGTACAAAACATTCACGCATAATGCTATGAATGGTCGCCGGAATCGTTTCACAACTTTTTGCAAGATTATACCTTACAATAACATTTTGCCATCATGTTTAAAATCTTGCTGCGTTTTTTTTAATGACAAAAAAAATGCCCTTTACAGATGTGTCCATAACTTTTAAATAACCCGACATTTAAAGGTTGTCAGAATGGTTTAACCAAAACCATAACGCGTTTTACAGACATTTTTATGGATGACCAAATGGACCAAAAATGTGTAAGAATACCTTTCACCTTTATCCAATCACACAATAAAAAAATTAAAAAACGACCAATCTTCTTACGCGAAACACGTATTTATATTACAAGTCGTGGGAGTCTTAGATTTCATTGGTCGAAGTTTGTTACGTGTGACATGATTGGTTGTTTTGTAATTTCTAACTATATGAATCGTCGATTCAAGCATCCCGCTACAAAGACGTTTAAGATACAATTTTACACTTATAAGATACAATCTTACACGTATAAGATGCAGTCGTACACGTTTATTGGTCCATTTGGCCGATCATACATTTTTGTCAGTGTTTTCTGGGTATGTATATAATATACATACTTGTTAATAAACAATTATTAAAAGATTACCGAGTTTATCGAAATAATAATTACTTGTTTGTAATTTGTCTTTTCCTGAAAATCAACAGCTTTTATACTATAGCAGTGTTTGTGCCCAAATATTGAGCAATTTTAAGCCCATACTCACAAGAAAAATATGGGTTCATTACGTGAGATCCCTAGACTTTCTAGAATTTGTTTCTCTTTTACCCACGGGCATGATTTTTATTGGGAGGGGAAAATTGCGAACTATTTCATTTTTTGACTTATTATTTGTCACAAAGGGAAATAGCCTTGTAAAACCAGTGTGCGCATGTGCAGTTCCCCTTTCTGGAGCTGGTTGCTATGCGCGCGCTTGTGCAACGGGGACGAAGGGGACAATGTTCCCGGATGTCCGACCGAGTGAATAGAAATATGAGATCATTGTATATTAATCTGCAGAAAATCAGAAATAAACTATATTGTTTAAGCAAAACAACCAAAACCGGAAAAATATGTCCTAACGATTTGTCTTACGAAGGAGGCTCATTATGCTTGAGATCATTTTGAACAGCGTTTGTTTTTTTACATCTTTCAGCCTTTTCGATTACGCTCTTTGATCGTTTAGTTTTCGGATTACATTTGTACCCGTATTCCAATCATGGCAATTATACGTGATTTTCACACAATTGCATCATGGATTAAGAAATATATTGATGAAATTATTTGGTAAAGTTATGAAAACACAGTTCAAATAGGCCCTAAACATGATACATCTTCCTAATGAGACACCATTAATCCAACCATGAGGTTAATTCTTAAAGTCACCAAGAACCCACTTTAGAACTACTCTTGTACACTGCACAAACTCGGGTGTTAAAAGTACCACCGGTTAGAGCATAGAGGTCCGCACCCAGGGGTGTTATTTTTTAACACTTTTGGGTGTTATTTTTACACTTTTGGTGTCACATGGAAGGTATAACAATAACACCAACAGTGTTAAGAAACAGCAACCTTGGGGCGGTCCTCTATTGACTCCAACCTTTGTTACTTTTCACCCCCCGAGTATTCAAAGTTTGGGCAACAAGAGCTGGGAAAGCAAAAAAAGTATGCAGAGATTTTTGGAAAGTCAAAAGGGTTCAAGATATTTTTGGCACACATTCATAAGGTACCTTTTAAACAAATGAAAAAAATGCTTTAAAAAATTTCCAAAAGAACCAAGATCAAACTTAAAATTAACATTCCAAAATGTACTTGTTCAAGTAAGTTTTAGGCCATTTCCATTGTGTTTATATACGCAAATTTCGACACCTTTTTTTTCAGGGGGTATGGGGCCCTTAGGTGAATTTCATGTGATTTATGTGTTAAATGGGGGGATTATGGGGCAAGATCTCTGTTCTCCACCCCACTCCCTTAGCGTAGTAACTGTGTATAGATTTTTGAAAGAATTTATAGCCACATTACCTACATTGAATCAAATTATGTCATAATAATATTATTCCAATATTGAATAGACTACATATAACATCCCATTAAATAGGGAAAGCATAACAAATAGACTTGGACAAAATAATACTATAAATCCCATTAGTGTACATGTTTGGTTTATTATGTATTGTAGTTTTGTTATTATCAGAATATCATCTTATATTAATTACTAAAATATATTACATTATGATCTTTTTATGTCATAATTTCATTGACAATGAATATATTATGCTTTGCATACACTCTTAAAAGTAAAAAGGTCACAACTCAACAAATTGAGTAAAATATTACTCAAATTGAGGAAATAATACCCAACATTGAGCTCATATTGATAAATAGTATTCAACATTGAGGGTCCGGGTATTATTTATTAATATGAGGTAAATGTTAGGTATTATTTCCTCTGTCAATTTGAGTAAATTTTTACTCAATTTGTTGAGCTGTGATCTTTTTACTCAAATTGAGTAAAATGATTTTAAGAGTGTATGAAAGTTGAGTAAAATATTTCTAAGAGTGTACCATACCAGAATGTATCTTTTATCTAATTATCTTTGTTCCAAAACAGCCCAAAAGTAAACACGTTTTTAAAAGGGTTTTATCTAATTTATCTTTACACCTTGACTTGAATATTGTATATTTCGCTATGGTCAAAACAATGTTAATAAACTTGTTAAGTAACATGAATTGCTTGATTTGCAATTATTATTGTGTCAAAATTGAAACACACAAACTGAAAATAGTTTGAACAAGATATATATTTTTTTTTTATAGAATGCATGTATGAAAATTAACATATGCTCATATTATTGACAAAATATACATACATCTAGTTCTGAATCAACCAAACTTCATCTCTTTAGTTGTTTCCCAAGGTAAAATTTTTAAATTCAATTCTGTCAATTTTGCATTATTAGTAAGATCTTTTGTTGGCTTATCTATATTGTTGTCCATTTGTCCATTAAAACCAAAACAACTGAACATTCTAAATCCCAAGGATTTGTCGGAAACTTTTGTCAGTAGACCGTTTGATAATTTCAACAATACAAATTCTGACATTGAAGATGAAGTATATACGATTTCAACCAGTCCTTTAACTTTGGATTGCAATTTGAATAATAAAAACTATAAATTATGATCACTAAATAAATTCATCAGGTTTGTTGATAAACATTATAAAAGATTTCATTGAAACAAAACCAAAAATAAACTCACTATTGACGGTTTCGCCTATCATGGTCGGTAGGCATCATCAGAACAGAGACGAGGGGCCCACTTCCTTAGTCACGTGTATGATCCTCTCCTGGCTGATAAAACACCCTCTTCATTCGGGATACGTCCAACCGGAAGTATGGATCTGCAACCATCATTCTGATGATGCCTACCGACCATGATAGGAGAAACCGTCAATAGTGAGTTTATTTTTGGTTTTGTTTCAATGAAATCTTTTATAATATAAATAATGATGTTGCAAATAGTGTAAACTGTGATACGCATGAATGCTCATTATGGCCCAGTACACTTCTATTCAGATCCTGATGCAAGTCGTGGACAATTGCCGATATCAGAAGCTTGTTTAAAAATTTCTAAAACTACAAAAAAAATGTTTAAATACATTGGATCAAAATCATTTGATTATTTTAATATTTATAGATATCATTTGGAGTATGAACAGGACTGGTCAGGACAAAGGTGGCGTCTACATGTATGTTTCTGATAAAGTAAAGTGAAGACCCCAGTAGATAAAGTAGTTAAGTGCCATTTTGACGAAATTGAGTTATTGGCAGATTATAAGTCACTGGGGTCAAACATTTTTTCTGAAAATTTGGGTCGATTTGACCCCTTCCAAGTAGGGGTCACGTGAGGGGTCAAGTGGGGTCAAAATTTCAAAATGGTCCCAAATTACTCCTTAGGGTATAAGGATTACAAAAATATATAGTTTGCCATATCTAACGTGCTTAGTTTAGCAGTTATAGGGTCAAGGTCAATCCAAGGTCAAACGAGGTCAAATTTTCAACAACATCCGATTTGCATAAATGATACACCAAATTGTTCATCTCGATATGGGCATTTTAAAAATGTATACTTTTAACTATTATTAACTTTCAATTTTTTGAAAAATGCTTTTTTTTAAATCTGACCCATGGTTTTAGTGCAAAAAGTAGTCAAGTACAAAATACTGATTACTGATTATAGAAAATCAATAAATGACAAATCGTTAAAAAATAGCTACATTAAGTACAATATCCATATCAATTCATTACAGCAAGTTTTATACAAAAATAACTAAGTTTGTGGTCAATAGACATAATTCATAACTTTAAACCCACTTTTCTCGAAACTGGTATTTTGGCACTTAACTACTTTATCCACTAAGGTCGTCAAGTATAAACTCAGAAAACATCTTTGTCATCCCAATTCAAATGTTGAATCTGATGAAATGCAGCTATGTGACTGGATGGCCTAACATGATATGAAAACATAATATAGCAAGATATACATAATAAATGATAAAATACATAGCAAGGCCAGCTCAATTTTGAAGAACATTTTTCAATCAAAATGCAAAAATTGTTTTAAAACACGATATCTAAACTAAATGCACGCAAGTAAAATACATCATATCAAAAACACACAATTGATAAAAGCAGAGGAACATGCTGCATTAATTAACAAATTGTGTTATAAAAGATGCCAGTCCGGCATAGCAGTTCATGGATAAAAACAAACAAAATAAATATAAAAGCTCCGCAGAACACAAATATACAGGGCATACACATGAATAAAGGCGGTAGAATAAATAGGTCAAGACCCTTCCTAAAAGCAAGGACAGAGGAGGAATGACGAAGGGAAGTAGATATGAAGTTCCATAGTCGGGGTGGGGGGGTAGGGGGCAACTGCGTAGAAGGCCTTGTCTTGTATCTAACCCTAATCCTAACCCTAACCCTAAGCTTAATCCTAATCATAACCCTAATCCTAACCCTAACCCTAATCCTAACCCTAATCCTAACCCTAAACTAACCCTAACTCTAACCCTAACCCTAACCCTAATTTCGTGTAAAATTACATGAAGGAATAACCAGAACGCTGGATAGTGTTGTCACCGATTCTGAGATTCAAATTGTCAATGTCGACTTTCTTCAAGATATAAGGTGAAGCGACGACAAAGAATTCGCACTTATCATTGTTACGTTTCGGTTTATTCTGAGTCATCCACGCACTGATTTCATCAATCATGATGCAGTCATGTCTACAGTAGAATTCATCTCGACCTTTGCAGGACTTAAACCCCATTAAAAGCTATTAAACCAAGATAACACTCATTGAAGCAGCTCAACTGATTAAATCAGATCTTCTCTGGTTGTGCACAAGTGTCTGTTTTCAATGTGCGACATCGCAATAAAGCTGGTATTATAGCTTCAGTTGGGTAACCGATTATAAAGGAAACGAAAGGAAACAATGGTATGTGTACCTTTGTTCACGAAATGAGACAAAGACCTGCTTTTTGTTAACCAGCATTCTTCAAAATGAGCAACATAATGATTGTTGACTTAACACGGTTTGGAAATAATTTCTTCATATTTTTGGTGTTATCTGTCGTTTACATATCCTTCCTAAAACACAAAAGTGCGACCCTCTCCAAACATCTAAATTAGCTAAAAATTTAGGACATGTTACAAAACTGTATTTTCTAGAACCTATAGTTTAAATATAGCTTGTACCGTTTTTTTTTGTGGCATCCTTCAGAACGGAGCGGTCCGTTACCAATATAGCTCAATATTTTCGGTCAAATCTCCATTCAATTAACACGGGGAGTTGGCTATGAGCTAGCTATGCTTTGCCCTCACTCATATTTTACAAAAGTGCGACCATTTCTGAACATCTAACCTAGCTGTAATTTTAGGTCATGTTAGAGAAACATATTTGCTAGAAGTTTGGAGAATAAATTAAATATTGGCTGGTTATTTTTCACACAGTGATGTTAACTAGGCAAGTGTCCATTCTTCCAACATACATCATTTGTAGAGGTCACGCGTCAATGGTGAGAGCACTGTGTATTGTGTATAGGAAAACGGACAGTAATTGCAGTATGTGCAGGCTGCCAATCTGGTCACGGCTTGATCACCGTCTCCAACCACCGTAAGGAAATCAAGTAAACTTTTTCTGTTAGCCAAGATGTTACTAATTTCATTGTTTGTTGCCATGATCTCTCTTGCAATTGTACATTTTTTATTGTTACAGTCTGTATGGGAGCAGTCTTGATGTGATAGTTTGCTTATTTAAACGTTTATTTGACCGTTTTATTCAAGTAAATATGTACCAAAAATGGAATTTATTGTCCCTCCGCATTCAACCAAACATTGCTTGCTTCGCCCGTAATTTTCAAAATACTCCAGCCCTACCACAAAAAAAATGCATTTGCAAAACAAACGGTATTTGGGTAAAGTAAATCCTTTTAATAGATGCATATTTAATCCTGCACAATATGACACCACATTGAAACCAATGTGACCTCAAGAAGTAAAGTTACAAGCAATTGCATAGACGAAGGTCCAGTTTTAAAAGTGCTTGTTAATTTGCTTCTTGAAGTCACATTGGATTCAATGGGGTGTCATAGTGTGCCGGATTAGATATATGAAAAAAAACTTTATTCCAATATGGTTTACTTTTGAAATTGTGATTATTTTTCCAAGTGTAAGGATACTTTTATTGGCGCAGTATATGTAAATTGCCTACCTTTAATCATCCTTTATATATAATTGAATAATTCTATCAAACGAGAAATCGCTTTTGAAATCTTGAATCTACAACAGCGATTAAAGATAAGCCACTTAAAAGTAACTTGAACTTGAAAATGCTTAATAATATAATAATAATGAAGACAAACGAAATCCCTGTACTTCCTCAAGGATTATAACACAACAAAGAGACGATTGACGTTTCCTTATAATATCAATAAAATACTGTTCTCTAGACGTTATCTTTTCATTCCAAGTAGGGATTTATATTCCGATTATATTATCTCTGGAGACATCAGAATATTAACATTAAAAGGGCATTAATTTCAAAGTCAATTTTAATCAATTATATTTATCATAAATGACAAGTCTTATTGACAACAGTCAGTTAGTTCCGTCTTTGCTCCCTGACCCTTGCATAAGATGGATAGACCAATTGATGAGGGAACTAGCATCGAATGATTACCCAATTTGCACGCTTGTTTAAACACATAAGAATCGATTTGACACGGTCGATTGGTGTTGTCTATTTATTACTTGGGAACTGAATCAACCAACTATTTTTGTGTGTGTCTATCTGTTTGTTTGTTATTGTTTGATCATTGGAAAACAACAAAAACAAAGATTAGGATTACAGTTAGCATTTGTCGTTAATACTAGTATTATATGTTTATAATAAAAAAGAAGACATACGTTTGTTTACATTAGGCTACAGCGCTTTCCTCATTAGTATTATAACAAACACATTAATTTGTCAAAATAATTATGATCTATTGTTTAAAAAAATCATCGTTTTATGCGTCATTCATTTAATTATCATTAAAATTGGCATATTTATCAGTAACGAAAATATTGAGTTGCTGAAAATTAATTTGAAATACTTAAGATCTTTCTTTCAGCATTACACAATATTTTTAATGATAGTAGCAAAAGATGCATTGGTCACATGACCACGATATTGGCAAATAAATATTTCAGTGTATGCGACCAAATAGGAATCCTATTGTAACCTTCATTCTTTTCTTGTGAAGGTTATCCATTTTATTACATTGGGCTATGGCATTTAAAACCCATACACCTCTTTTTAAAAGTTGCAGTACATTCGGGCGTTTCAAATAATACGTTTTGGTATTGGTTTTGGTTTTGATCACGTGGTTTCCTATTATCCTGCCTGAGCTCTTGACTGACGTCATTACCAATACCTTTGTCTGTACCCTTTGTTAGAATCTTGAAACGTGTAGAAAGCAGTTTTGGTTTTCATTTCAGTTTGTTACATCATCGTGTGACCGCAGATTATCAGGTTTGAAGTTACCTTGATCAATGTATACAAAAGAAGTTTTTAAATGTTGCAGTGCAATATACACGAGCAGAGAAGTCGAACAAGTCAATCTACATTTGAAAGCGTGATTTAGTTTTCGAAATAATCCTAGGCTTATTTCACTGTGAAAAAACATAGATCATCGAAATATTTCCAAGATTACAAAAAAATTGACTCTCGAGGATATATACACATCTAGTCATGTGATAATCGCAGAGTTTGTGGGGGAAGGGGGAAAGAGAAACAGAGGGGAGAGAGCATTGGGAGTGGGAAGGGAAGGAGGGGGGAAAGGAGACACTAAGGAGAGAGAAGAGGAGGTTAGGTGGGGAGAGGAGAGCCTAGATAGAAAATCATCTCCATCAACATGCATCGTTTATGTTTCATACAAACAAATGAACAAACAAAGAAAAGTTTTTATGACGCTTATACTTCCACCACCCGTGCCACGCCAGTCATGTTACCGCCGACGTGTGATTGATATCAGATCTACATTTAATATAAACACATCCGGATATGTGTCCGATATTTGCTTAGCGCAATCATGACAATAAGCTATTATATACTTATCAGTCCCAGAACAACGCCAAATATGGATTAAAAGACCTTTGACCTTGGATGTACAACAGCATGTTATGATCTAATGGGAAACTGTGCACATCAACAAACACCATTTCTATCAAAAAGGCAACACCCGATATAATTTGAAACCACATAAATTACTAGAGTTGGTTCTTCTCTTGGATTTGGACCAAGCTTTAGAATATCGACTGTTGCGTTTTGAAATAAAACAAACCAGAAATTTATCACCCATTGTAAAGATATGGCACATGTACCGAATACATGTACATACATTGGCTGACCTTGTGGATTTCCTGGCCCAGCCATGCTAACCACATAAGGAGATTATACGATTAACCTAGTGCAGCTATTGTCATAGCAGGGTATTATTATGTAATACTCCTGATCCATATTTGGCATTCTCTTGGACTGCTTATGGTCCACTAAAGTTGAATATAGTACTCTATCATTGAGCGAAAAGCGGTTGGTATCTGACAAATGAGGTAGTGGCACTCTTCACAACGCAACAAAAAGCATTCCACCTCATTCGGTAAAAACCAATCGTTGTCGCTGAACAAAAGAGAAACGAAAGCTTATTACTTGATACGAGGGATTGTATTTATTCGAAGGTTTTACATGACACAATGCTTGCGTTTAATAACCATTGATCGCTGTAAGTGCAAATTCGGGGTTTTATATATCGGTAAAATTGATATATTTTAAAAGCATTTGTTGCTATAATTCTGTCATTAACACTTTAATTATTGATATTTCATTGTATGTATACGAATGTAAGTTTTTAGTTGCGAGTCGGGAAACACTTTTGAACAAAGATTGGGAACAATCGCATTCGGCATTTAGATTTTGCAGTCTTTGCATTCTTTTAGTTATATTGTTTTGGGTCTTAATAGTACCGTCCGACTGTTACGTGCAAAGGTTGCTCTTGCATAATATTTTATACTCAGTTTACAAAACAGGCAGTTATATTGGGTTTATTAATTAATATATTTTTTTCTGTAATAGGTATTTATACGCGTAGCAGGCCCAATGTATGCAATACTGGTAGTTTTCTTCTTTTTTCTCTTTTTTGCAATGCTGGTAGTTTTCTTTCCCCTTTTACTTCATTTGTTATTCGTTTTCTTATTCAAGACTATTCTCGTTTACAATACAAATTAATAATTTTAGAGTTGTTTGTACGTGGTAAGCGTCATCTTGTAACTTTCTAATGCGATAGGTCAAGGAGATGAACATAATAGATTTTATTTGTTTTCAATTTGATTAATTTTATATAAATATTTTGTCATATCCATATGTACAATAATTAGATTTATTTTGACACTTGTGCTACAGTGCCATAATCTTCCTTTGATGTAGCAGATATGAATAAAAAGCCATCGTGAATATAAATTCCATTAAAGCTATAATGTACAATCTTATAATATGAAATTGGTTAATTTTTTTCAAACCTGATTTTTTTTGCATATTTGTAATGTTTACACATGTCCCAACTTACACCTAAATGGAATCAGCCAAATTTGTTGTCTTTGTAGGTCAACAGAGCAAAGTTCGACATATTATCATAATTTAACAATTATGATAATATGTCCTCCCATAGAACTGCATGTTAAATGGCCAAAATAACCAGTGGGGTTTCTTTCACTTTACCTTGTTATTTCAACTTAAACTTTCGTATATTAAGGCTTTAATTGGGACACTCAAAACACAAGACCAATCTATCAATGATTTAATAGAATATGTATGAAGGGCCTTGCTCTAAATTCAACTCGAAACTGTTATTTTTTCATTTACTAATTATTATCAATGCATCAGGTTAGGCTATATTGTTTGTGTTAGGATTAGGGAGATAGTAGAGTTAGGGTAATCCATGTTAGGGGCTACGATAGGCAATGGCGGCGGAAGAATAAAAATTTAGGGGGTCGGGGGACGAGCATATTTAGTTCCGGGTTTGTTTGGATGTTAACCCCAAATGATGTGTATTTCAAAATATTGCAATTTTACCCTATAGTTAGGCCCAAAACACGGTGTTTTTCGTACTTTTAATTTTTTTAAAGGCAAATGTACAGAGCACACCGACATCGCCCGGTTAATAATTACATTATACAACCAGAGACACTGAAATGAATACACGGGATCGATACACGTAAATGTGCTATGCACGATTGATATTCAGACGATAAATCTTTGGATACCGGGGTGGAAAATGATGAATATCTCCCGTAAATGATTTCGTATAAAGAAACCAGATGTGGTTCCTTGCACTTGAATATATATTTTGAACAGATATGATAGTCGTTAGTTTGCGCTTTGAGAGAGTAGCTTGCGTCTTGAGCTGAAAAAGTGACCAACATTCAAGATTTTAAATAGCGCAGCGTAGACCCTCGTGGAGGTAGTCTCGGGCCAGACTGTATGTGGCTATCACGAACATACAGGATCGACGAGTGTCAGACCGACTGACACAGACTGGCTGTCTATAAGCAGATGACAATGGCGAATGTATGCTCGCTGACCGTACAGAGGTCAGTCACAGGCTAATGTCATTAGCCTTAGTCGGATGTCCTTCAGCCCACTATGCATTTAAAAACTATTAAACAGCTGGTGGGAACACAATGGCCATGAGTGGCTGTGGATTCAACCTACCATGGCATTTTCTGCCATGAAGATATCGGGGCGATGACACTGTGCAGAGCAAGTATTGCTTTATTTTTTTCTGTTATGATTTTTAGGGAGACACCCCCCCCCTTCCAAAATTTAGGGGGATTTGACACCCGCATCCACCCCGCTTCCACCGCCTATAACGATAGGTGAGGGTTATGTTGGGGTTGGATTATGGTTAGGATTAGGTTTAGTGTTACGGCCTGGGTGTTACGGCTGTTATGGTAAGGGCAAGGGGAGGACTGAGTCTTCAATTACCCCGGGCAAATAAAATTTACTATTTAGGCCTATAGGGGAAAATTCAGACCCTATTATGTTAAGCTAAAAACTATTACCAGTATAAGCAGTGTGTTGATGTTTCCCTTGATATAATAATAATAGAGCCATGCTTTGGATATTTTTTTAGGTAGTCCTATAAATTATCAGTTCCAAATTGCAGTACGCCTACATTTTATGACTTAAAGGCACAGAATTAAACAATAGATATTGGAGTATAAACTGACCAGTAGATACCAGTTATAATCCTACTAATTCATGCCATTTGGCCCACGGAAAAGTTAGACCATTTGCAAAACTTCAAGGCCTTCATTTTATCATCTGGCCATGGCGTTGCCTGCTGTTTTCCTTGGAAAGAAGCATTTCCAATTTGGGACTTTAACAAAGTAAATATAAAACATTAAAGGGGAAAAGGAGCATAAACTGTACCAAAATAATACCCCCCCCATCAAAAAAAAAAAACTTTTTTTTTTTTTTTATCAAGATATAAAATGGAATTTTTATGTTAAACATCAGTATCAAACAAACATGTGACATGTGTTCTCCACAGCAAATATGAAGTTCATTCTATACTTCGAAAGTTATAGCTATTTTAATAGACACTTTTTTTGGTTACAAATTGTATTTTCAACCCAAATATCTCATTCTACATCACTTTTCAGAAATGACAGACAGGTAAAATGAAAAGATCAGAGTGTGCAGATAAATGTTAATACTTTTGGAAGCTTTGTCCCAAAATGTCACAAGAAACCTTCAACATCTCTAAATCTTAAATCATATGACTTTGTTATTGCGGCCTCCATGCTATTATGCCTATACATATTGTGCATGTATAAAAGCGAAAACTAGAGATAATTTGCGCTCACAGAGCGCAGACAATGGCAAGGCATTTAACCCTTTAATGACCTGATCTTTGATCTTAATGTTTCCCGGGTCACGAGGTTTGTTGTCACCGAAATTGAGCCCCTTACAGAAAATGAAATTACAGTGTAAGATTTGACCCCAGATAACCTTTGACTTGACCCCTGCAAAGTGTTCTAACATATTCCCCTGGTCATTAAGTTTGTTGTCACCGAGTTTGAGCCTCGTACCCCTTACAGATGTCCAAAAAATGCATTTCTAAAATTTTACCTCTGCATGACCTTTGACCTGACCCCTGCAAAATGTTCCCCTGGTATAGAGATTTGTTGTCACTAAGTTTGAGCCCCATACCCCTTACAGATGTCCCGAAAAAAGAAGTTTTAAGATTTGACCCCAGATAACCTTTGACCTGACCCCTGCAATGTGTTCCAAAATGTCCCCTGGTCATTAAGTTTGTTTTCACGGAGATTGATTCCCGTACACCTTACAGATGACCTTTTGACCTGATCTTTGATCTTAATGTTTCCCTGGTCACGAGGTTTGTTGTCACCGAAATTGAGCCCCTTACAGAAAATGAAATTACAGTGTAAGATTTGACCCCAGATAACCTTTGACTTGACCCCTGCAAAGTGTTCTAACATATTCCCCTGGTCATTAAGTTTGTTGTCACCGAGTTTGAGCCTCGTACCCCTTACAGATGTCCAAAAAATGCATTTCTAAAATATTTCCTCTGCATGACCTTTGACCTGACCCCTGTAAAATGTTCCCCTGGTCATGAGATTTTTTGTCACCGAGTTTGAGCCCCAAACCCCTTACAGATGTCGAGATATTACAATTGTAAGATTTTAACCCCTTAATGACCTTTGACCCCAATTCTGTGTACAAGGTTTGACTGCATTGGCTAAAGGCGACGCAGGTATGCAAGTGACGTCATTGTGTTATGTAATTTGTGGAAGAAGAAGCATTTTTAGTGAAAAATCATTTTGGCCACAATGACCTTTGGATGACCCCGAGTTGGTCATGTAACATTTGTGCCCTCACCCAATGTTCCTTGTGACCAAATATGGTCAAATTGGCCTAAAGCATATGGCTCGTTATATAAAGAAAGAAAGAAAGAAAGAAAGAAAGAAAGAAAGAAAGAAAGAAAGAAAGAAAGAAAGAAAGAAAGAAAGAAAGAAAGAAAGAAAGAAAGAAAGAAAGAAAGAAAGAAAGAAAGAAAGAAAGAAAGAAAGAAAGAAAAAGAAAGAAAGAAAGAAAGAAAGAAAGAAAGAAAGAAAGAAAGAAAGAAAGAAGAACTGTCCATTGTAAAAATATATATTTTATACAGAAAGGGTCTGTGGTTTTCTGGAGGTCATTGGACAAACACAGAAATTTAAAAATGTTATCTTTTTGAATTCAAACATCCAGTTCAATACATTGATATACATCTCCTGTTAATAAATAAATTTATACTCCCAAACACAGCCCCCCCCCCCCCACCGAAAAAACACCCAACAATTGGAATTTTGGGAAACAAGTTTTAAAAATGGTGAAAAGGGCACGTTTTAACAAAAAATTTCGCCTTAATATTGTATGATGGAAACATATTTGTTCACAGATTTAAAATATTTATATGCCTTCTATTATTCAGGGCAAAAATGAAGGTTGCAGTCAAGTTATAGCTACTTTCTAACTTGATATTTTTGGCTAAAAAATGGGGGGGGGGGGTGAAAAAACAACCAACAACCAAAATATCACTATTTACTTCACTTCTCAGAACTGACAGCCTTGTTAATCAGATCGAGGAGACTCTAACGATTACTGTAACCTTTGTCCAAAACTGTTGCACTGGACCCTATGCAGCCACAAAGTGGCCTCTCTACTAGTCATATCTTGTCAATTAACCAATACCACCGGAACGCTCGTTAGTTATTTGCAAGCAATCATTTGTAAGTAAACTGATACCAATCGTACATAATTTTTCAGAATGACAATTGAATTACCTGTACTTATTTCAATCAATTGTGTACATATGTGCACTGGTTGGGAACGTCCAGAGTAATCATGTGTTCATAGGTAAGTTTATAATTACTGTAGATCCTTCATGCTAGTTTGATAGTATATTATTTGATTCCATTTAATAATTAGGCAAACTTCCTTGTTTTTTTTTTGGATGAATGGGGTGATAACGATGTATTTGCTTTCTCTAAATATGTCTATGTTGATCAGATTGATGCACTTTGTGAATCACATGTTTTTGCTCAGATTACGAAATGAAATTAGATTTCTTTAGGCATACTGTGAATGGTTTATTTATTTATTTATTTATTTTAATTGTATTTATTTATTTATTTATTTATTTATTTATTTATTTATTTATTTATTTATTTATTTATTTATTTATTTATTTATTTATTTATTTATTTGTTATTGTCTGATTGATTGATTTATTGATTGATTGGTTGTGCACATGTATATTGCAAACTGCCGTATTCGCTTTCACAAGGCAGTTGAGATTGAATTAAGCACTTCCTTTCTCTTGACCCAAAGGCTGACAGTAAAATTGTTAACTTGATTGTTGGGAGTGGCCTTCTTTTCCTTGTTCTTTGTCTTCAAATCTGTTTGTCACTTCTCTTTCCATACAGGCCAGCATGCTTAAATATAGGCTTTTTTGCCTGGCTTGAGCATTTTGTTTGAGCCTGGTCCCATCAGGACTCAAGCGTGTCTCCACACGAAGTGACTGTTTAAACCTCTGACGCGAGTTTCAACGTTTTTGCTATGGTTTAGCTTCGCTTCATATTTTGCGTAAATTAGTCGTTCTAGTTGCTAGTACTCATGCTACTTCTTGTATTTTCTCCTTCAGTCAAAAATACCTCAGTAAAATATCAATATTCACCAGGGTGGTAGTGGGTACATGTCAAGATATAAGACGTAATAATTTAGGCAAGATCAATTTAAAATAATGTGTTTTTTTTTAAAGTATAGACCACAGAACAAATATCTTTTTATATTTTTCCCATGGTCCACGCTGTAATCATGACAGTGCGTGATCAATTTGTTGAATAGGAACATATAAATAAACTCTTCACACTCCCTGCATTGAAAATACTAATTAGTCAAATAAGACAGTAATTAATACTAATTAGTCAAATAAGACAGTAATTAATACTAATTAGTCAAATAAGACAGTAATTAATACTAATTAGTCAAATAAGACAGTAATTAATATTTTCAGCAAGCTCATGGTTCATTGGTTTTCAAAAGCAGAAATAATATACACACAGGAGAAGAAATTTCCTAGAATTGTGAATTTTGCTGGTAATGTTTAATGCAACTTCGGCAATGAGGGAGTGCATTTAACTTTCCCTTTAAAAGGCATTGCTTTGATATCAGTTGAACCAACCTTTGCGCATGACAATAATCAAGATATATTTAAGCAACTTAATATATTAAAAGGGCATTTCGTGATCATGCTGGTTATTATATTTCGGTTTACAATGATTCATGACAGCAACTAACTGGCTATGGAAATGAGTTATTAATTTAGATAGTTATACAATGATGTTTACTAAAAATGTAAATTACATTTGAAGACCTGAGCGTAAGACCACTTGGCCCCTCAACATGTATACACTAAAGTTGCGTATAGTTTCGTATATAGGCAACACAACTTCTAAGTTACTTTTTAAAATAAGTCGAAAAATATTTTACGAAATGTAAAAATGTAAAAAGATATGTATAGCCCTGTTTCTTTTACCCCAGTGGGCCAATTTATAGCGTCACACATTATTGCGTTCAGTCACAATGGTTAATTATGTAAGAAGAGAGGCCGTTTTAAAAGTTGCACCTGAGCCATGGCAGTCAGGTTTTCTGTAATTAGGGATTCAATCATGTTTCACCGTTGTTCATCATTGATTAACAACGATGTGTCTGCGTCGTCTGCGTGGTTTACTTCACGAGGGCAGCTTTAGCTTTAGCTGCCCTCGTGAAGTAAACCACGCGGACGACGCAGACGCATCGTTGTTAATCAATGATGAACAACGGTGAAACATGATTGAATCCCTTTCAACAACGAAAACAAGCTAAAGATCGTCTAGTTCACACGATTATTTCATGAGGAATGACCAGTTTAGTCATTGCCACTAAACACAAGAAGATCGATGCTGCTTTCCTGTTGATAGCAGCAAAAAAACTACAGAATAAAAGAGCAATATTTAGCCGCTTCCTCGAAAATAATGAAAACAACATGTAGCTCACACAAGTTCCAGGTATGACAAATTTCTGACGCGTATCGCGTATACGCGCTTCCATTAACTTGCGTTCACGTATACGCTATTAGCTGCTATTGGCAAATTGTGGATTCGTCTGGCGCCTGTACAACGGTATAGGAAAAGTTGTTGAACGAACACATAAATAGGCCTGGCCTGCTGAATTGTTTGAGAGTTGACTCCTATGGACTCAGATGCAACTTTTAACACAGTTTAAAACGGTCTCTTTTTTTTACATAATGAACCATTGTGACTGAACGCAATGACGTGTGACGCTATAATTTGTTCCATAGGTGTAAAACAAATTAGGCTACACATGTCTTTTTACACGTTTGCATTTCGTCAAATATTTTTCGATTTATTTTAAAAAGTATTTAGGGGGAACTTAGAACTTGTGCTATGGGCTCGGATGCAACTTTTAAAACGGCCTCTTTTCTTACATAATTAACCATTGTGACTTAACGCAATGAAGTGTGATGCTATAAATTGGTCCACAGTGGAAAAACAAACAGGGCTATACATATCCTTTTACATTTTTACATTTCATAAAATATTTTTCGACTTATTTTAAAAAGTATTAGGAGGAACTTAGAAGTTATGTTACCTGTAGTTTGGTAATGTTTTATACATGTTCAGGGGCCACGACAAATCTTTCACAACTTTCATGATGTTTTCACCCTGGAACATGTATTAAACATTATAACACCCTAAGAAACTATACGTAACTTTCGTGTATACATGTTGAGGGGCCAAGTGAACTTACGGTCTTCTGGCGCTCAGGTCTTCATTTGATACCATTAGTTACATTACGTGTTATATGAATTCAAAAAATACCAAATCTAGTTCATGTGTCTCCTTGTTTGATTTAGTTATAAAATATTCCCCCTTCCGTTTCTTCAGGCCTTTGTTCAGAACTCCAAGTCCAGTACCTCTCCGCAGCTTATCCCCTTGCTTGTTTTGCAATAGACCTGCCCTTTAAGCTAATTCCCAATATTAACGTTCAAGTTCAGCTATAACAAGATCATAAATCATAGATATCATGAATCTACAGGTACAGATAGCTGCGATGGTGAATGTGGAAATAATGCTGGGGACTGCTTTTGTGATACCGGATGCTGGACTAATTTTCACGATTGTTGTACAGATTTTTGCGAGCATTGTGGTAAGTAATGTGAATTGTGTCCTTATGGGGGAGGGGGGGGGTGCTATTTCTTCCATCATAATCTTTACTTGACTAAGGGTCGTTGTACCCAGGAACTATGTAATTGGTAGTCAAGTATTGTGAATATTTAGGTTTGATAGTCATGCCCAAATCCTGACGTCATGTTGCATGGAAACCAAATGCATCATGCGAACATAATATAGTTTCTGTAGCATAGTCAGCAAAAAAAAGTCAATTCTTAAACACTTGAATACATTCCTGCAATCTTATTGGTTCTTACCCGTGTGATATGACACGATATCACACGGGTCAGTGCGTGTGAATCGACGCGATACGCATACGCGCTATTTGAACCAATCGAAGTCGCATAGCAACAACGGGACTGATCGATTTAAAGCCCTAGGTATAATTACTTGCAAAATATAGGATTTAATTTGATAAAAATTTGTAATACTTATGATTTTTTTATTTGAATTAAAGTGTTTAAGAATGAGAATAAAGATATTGTTTTTAGCCGCTGCCATGCATCTATCGTCTCATATAACACGGGCGACATCATTATTTTTGGCGTAAAACAACTCGGCTTCGCCTCGTTGTTTTACTTAAAATAATGATGTCGCCCGTGTTATATGAGACGATAGATACACTCCAGGGGCTAAAAACAATACCTTTATTCTCTAAATATAACATTTTTGCCTTTATGGGGGTCATGAATATTAAAATGCTCCGAGGAGGTAGAGACAAGAAAAGGGAATTTCTTACTTATGAGATCATAATCGCAGGAGAGATTTCCTATACAAATACTTTGTTGCAGTATTTGAATAGATCAGATTCACATGTATTTACCAGGCCATGAGGTTAAGCCTGTCGATCGAGTCCTTCCAATTGACCTTGTCGGTAAATCCCATAAGCCTTTGTGAGTACACCTGAGAACTCGTCATTTTACGTTACGCCAATTTGCGTCAATGCGCACATCGTTTATTGAACACCGTTATTGAGCATTGCAAGTCGGCGTGACGTAAAATGACGAGTTCTCATGTGTACGCGCAAAGGCTTATGGGATTTACCGAAAAGGTCAATTTTCATATCACATTGATATTGACAGGTCAGTTCTTAGAGGGAGTTTGCGGATGTGGACCAGGCGCATACGGACCAACAGGGAAATTACCGGATTGCATGCCCTGTATGGCTGGTTCTTATACAACTGAACATTTTGCTACATCTTGTGAGGATTGTGCTTCTGGGTCATTTCAGCCCAATAATGGAGCTGATTCCTGTATTGAGTGTCCTGCTGGTAGCTACCAACCTCTAGAAGGAGCTACGGAGTGTATTCAGTGTGAAGTCATGTCATATCAGCCAAACACAGGGGCAGCTTTTTGTATTGAGTGCCCCAATGGTAGTTATCAAACTCAAGAAGGATCTACGGAGTGTACTCCGTGTGAAGCCGGGTCATACCAACCAGATAAAGGTACCATCGCAGGGTGTATTCCGTGTGAAGCGGGATCATCCCAACCACGTGCTGGATATTCGCGTTGTGATCTATGCATTCCTGGAACATTTGCTGCCAATCCAGGATCTAAATTTTGTCTTCCGTGTGAGCCAGGAACATTTCAGAAAAACACGGGGTCGACACATTGTAATTCATGTGAAGTTGGCTTCTATCGTAACGAATCTACGTTTCCTTCTGCATGTGCCCGATGTCCACCACTTAAAACAACCGCTGAAGAAGGAGCTCGCACTGTGGAAAAATGTCTAGGTAAGAACTTTCCAACATCGTAAACTCATCTCTGCAAGCTTGGTTTTGTAAGAATTGAGAATTGTCGAGATATTACAACTTCACGCAAGATGTCTTATTTTGTATTTAATACACGACTTATCCAAATTTTGTTCATGTTTTAGGGAAAATGCATTACCTTTTCTTTCAAAATTAGAAGCACTGATATTGCATCTTTCATATATTTTCTCTATTGACAATCTCATTTGATAATATTGGTACGAAATCTACAGGGTGTCTCAATAAAAATAGGCCCTGTGGATCGGGGGATATAACTTATAATATCAGCCGATAAGTTAAAAGTTTCTTGCAGATTCAAAATCATTAAAGTGTATTCTATAGATTGGTGCATAAAGCATCAAATTCCGTTCACGCGTCACTGAGGTAATTGGCAAACTACAAATAGACTAATTTTTGGACCTTTCCAATGGGACAATGCACATTAACAATAATGTGCTGCAGTGTAGTTTAGAATTGAAGAAATTAATGAAGTTAAGGGTTGACTAAGTATTGTTGGTCGAAGCAGCCAAAAAGATCGATTTTCATCATATTAATCAATATATTATTGAAAAATAACACCTTGATGTTTGCAAAACTTCATACTTTGAAAACTTGCTTGATTTATATGTGTTAATGAGTTATGTACGTTTTACAAAAGTGATGTTGTTTCATCCCTATTTACAACATAACTCGAGAACCACAGGACCTACAAAAGTATATTTGGAATATCAATGCAATTTTTTCCAAAGCTCACTTCCATTCGCAATATGATTGTAACTACCAAATCACAATAGTTTGAAATAGTGTAAAACCTTAACTCCCAGTGTTGCTATGTAGGAGATAACTTGCCTGATCAGCAACTATGCCACTTTTCTGTTATTGATGTTGTTAATCAATTTTTGTTTATTTAACCATCAATACTATCACTTGCACATTTCATTTTGAGGGAACCAATTTCTTTTGAATCAAATATTTCAGCTACTTCAATATAAAGTTCAGCTCTACTGTATGGTTATCAGATGTATGAACAGCGACATTTTCACGTATTTTTTGTGGCACCTGAGAGCACATCAGACATATGATTATCGAATTGCATTTCGAAAACGAGGAATATCCTTCTTATATCAATTTCTTTTAAAATTCGCGATTTGCCATGGCAAATGATTATAAATTTATATTTTTTAAATTTAACAGTCCTCGAAGTAAATTGTATAAATTTAATGATGTGTACGTATACTTAAAGTGTATATAACTGGGACAAAAAGCCGTCTATCATATGAAAATTTTGAAATTGAAGATAAAGATTTTTCCCCAAAAAAAGAAAACACACAAAAAATGGGTCTTTTGGGGAACTCGATATGTTTAATATGAAAGGTGTACATATCATTAGATTTATGAAGTTTACTTCGAGGATGGTTAAATAGCAAAAATACAAAAAATATCAAATTTTAATAATTTGCTTAAAATGTGTGTCATTTCGCGAATTTCAAAAAAATACAAGAATATTTGATATCATCAGGACATTCCTCGCATTCAGAATTCAATTCGATATTTCTGATGTGCTCTAGGTCCCACAAAAAGTACTACGCAAACGTTGCTACCCGAGCCCTTAACCCAAAGAGAAACGTGTGAAGAACATTCTCTGGGAGATTTATTGATTGATTTTGAACTCCTACTCAGCAACACTTGGCGTTTCCTTTTATTTCTTTTATAATAAACTACACATTTCTGTTTATGTGTATTACCCCATTGGAATGGTCCAAAAATGTGTCCGTTTGTACAAATTTAATTAAATTTTTAAGAATTTTTTTATTTTACTGCCGATATTTTGGGTTGGAAATGTTGTTACCACGAATACCACCAATGACATACTATAAGCTAAATTGAAAAATGTGTGTTAGGCCTACACAGTGTATATTCATGATTATGGATAATTATCCTTCCTTGAAGTTTTCAATCTAAAAATAACTAATATGTTATAAAGCATTATGGGATACAATGTTTACGGCTCAGACAACGCGCTGCGCTAAAGTGTTTCCCAATCAGGCAGTTGGCCTGAACTGATAAATAGATGATCCCGGGTTGATGATGCTGCTCTAAAATTCAAATAAGGCGTTGGTTCAGATCTAAACACATAGTACGGGTTTTTTTCTCCATAAATATTTACAGCACCTTGTCTACCAGGAGAAATATCTTCTACTGGATTAGTCCCATGTAGTCCATGTGAACCAGGCTCGGCTCAATCTCACCCAGGTTCTATCACATGTGACATATGTAAGGCCGGATCGTATCAGTCAAACGCTAATCAACTAACCTGCTTGTCATGTGAGCCAGGTTCGTTCCAACTTGCTTCTGGCAGTACCAGCTGCGTACCATGTTCTGTAGGGTTCTATCAGGACTTAGTGGGACAAACTAAGTGCATTTCTTGTCCAGTACATACCTCGACAGCGGAAGAAGGATCGAAGAGCAGAAATGATTGCCTAGGTACAAACCGTTAGTTTCTCATTATCTTAAAACAAATTGATGGTCAATAAATAGTACAAGTTTTAATTATTTTGCTATTGCCTTTGATTCATATAAATTCCTTCAATTCAATTGTGTTTTATTACTTATTTTAGTTAAACGTAGATGACCTGACTAACAAACTCATCTCCACCGTCCCCACACATACACACCCCACCCAAACAATGTACCCCATCCATATGGAGATTTTACATCAGAAGAAAGCTCATATTTTGTCTCCAAATCTTGGTAAATTTGAGCTGCAGAGCTATTGCGGGGCCATCGTATCAAGAGTTTGTAATTTGAAATAATTAAAGACAACTTATATTTTGTCATAGATTGTCATGTTGTTGACAGTATTAACCGATTTGATAACGATGAAGACGGTGTGGGTGACGCGTGTGATGACGATGATGATAACGATGGTACGTAGAACAAGACTTTTGTTGTAATTATATAAGGTATTTCATGAAAATCTTTTCAAAATGGTAAAATTAATACTCTATACGTCGTCTTCACCGGTAGAATTTTCACCATGGCGAGTCAATAAGGTCAGTGTCCATTTCGTATGATGTACCTTCAAATTGCGCGCATTCAATCAAATCGCTTAAAAATGCGCATAGATATGCGGGCGAAACAGTTGCCTCAACGCGTTGATGTCACTGACTTGCCAAGATCTAAAACAGTTGTACCTACTACTGCTGCTTCTTTTTCTCCTGAACAACTTTTTTCTTCTTTGTTCCTCTTCACTTTGCATTCATTAAGCAGTATCTCTATAGACAAACGTATGTGATATGCCCTGAGTAATTTAATTTGATTATTTATGTTTGTGTGAGTGATGAGTAATGAGTGATGACATGTCTGGGAATTCCCCCTGCATCAACTTAATCAAAAACAAATTGAATCATATCTAACTTTGGAACATATGTGATTTTGTTTGGATCATCATGTTGGGGGAAACCCCTAGGAAGTGATGAGAAAGGTTAATGTTATAATTAAGGTTTGGGAATTTCCAAGATCACATCATGTGTTGTAAAATAGCAAGTGGTTATTAAAATAATGGGATTTTCCCGTGTTTGGTATATAAGCAAATTTAAACACAATTCAGTACAGTTGAATGTTGTTCTGGGCTAACTAATGTGCTTACAGTGCAATTGCTTCTGTGAACCAGAAATATTTTATGTAGTCAATGTACTACTACATGCCAGTGTTGTCGGAGAAGATCTAGTTTACGTCAAATTTCGTACCTCTTCCAAGAAAGGAAATCATATTCTTCTGTCGACTTGCTGGAGTCCGGTTTATGAAACAATATAAGTGGAAACAGTGGGACAACTGCAATGCAGTCCTGCTTCCTGAAGAAATTGTGTAAAAGGTGACAATAGCACCATGTTGATAGATAGAGAACGGCGCAAGGAGTTAAGTGTTTGGAGAACTGCGCAAGGAGTTAAGTGTGGAAAAAGCAGCACCATTTCTTAGCGAGGATTTTATACGCAAAGGATTTTACGCATAGAATTATAACTGCAAGTCTTCAGCGGACTTCGCTGAACAGTGATCTTTGCAGGATATACATCAAGAACATTGAGAACAAGAACCTTACAATCAACTACAAGATGAAGTTTGCCGGATAAGTAACTTTGCTAAATGAGTGTATCTGTATGATTGAGTGTATGTGAATTTGTTGTCATATATTGTACCAATCATGTTTTACTTTCAATTAAAGACTTAGATATTGTTAACTTAATTAATCAGTGTGTTTTGTTGTGCATTCTGAAGTGAATTTGGGATAAAGGTGTTTTTGGCCTTGAGTCATTAAGCGGCTCGTAACACGTATCACAAAACTTTGCATTGTGTAAGTGCGGCCGATACGCGGCTTTATAAATTTCTTATCTACTGTATTGGAATCCAGAATTAAGTCAAATACAATCAATTTCCTATCACCTAATCTAATTAAATAATAATCTCAATCTCTGGATTCAGGGTAAAAAGAATGAGACAATAGTTAACAGTAAAGATGAGTATATGAGTCAAGTTTTTTTAAGTCAACAACAACTTCCCTTTACATAACTCTACCATAGGTTTTCGTGATGTAGTAGATGTATGTCCATTTATAACCAACTTTAATCAACAAGACTCTGATCTCGATGGCGTCGGTGATGACTGTGACAACTGTGTTTTGAAAGCCAATTCGGACCAGCATGACACCGATAAAGATGGAATCGGCGATGCTTGTGATAATTGCTTCTACATAAACAATCCTGATCAAAGTAACTTCGATGACGACGATTTTGGTGACGCGTGCGACTCCTGTTATGGCAAACCTGACGATGCTTCAGACCCTCATGTAGATGGGGACGGTATATGGGGTGCATGTGATAACTGTCCGTTTATTTCCAATCCCAATCAAGAAGATATTGATCGTGATAGTCGTGGTGATTCTTGTGATAACTGTATAACGATATCCAACCGTTACCAAGAAGATAATGATGGCGATGATGTCGGCAATGTTTGTGATAATTGTGTTGATGTTTTCAACCGAGACCAAAATGACGTCAATGTTGATGGTATTGGTGATATATGTGAGGAAGTTGATCCAAGGTAATACATGCAGATAGGAACATAACAAAAGAACAATATTAAAGTTTGTTCGGCTTATAATTGCAAAAAGAATGAATACTCATTATAAACATCGTGTATTGATATTATTATGGCGTACACGCAGTTAAGCGCATCACTTACGCTAGAGCCTCTAGTTGCGTAATGCGTGTCTGACACGCGCTTATATTAATTTAGGCGAGTGTAAGTTGTAACGTTGTTGAATCGTGCAGTAACAAAAATTCGAATAATTGTCGCCAATCAAACTTTAGTTCAAGAACACCCATTATATGAACATATAGGTTGTAACAAATATATGTATACGATATAGAAAATATTAGGCAATAATAGGCAATAATGTCACTTATTGATTTTATTGACTTTTAGTTACTCTTCAAGGTAATTTCTTACGCTACTACATAAGCTTAGTTTCAATAAAATTAGTGGTCTACAAGTACAAAAATTGGCCAATTGTGTAATTGGTAGTAGTCCCATATAAAACAGCTGGGCCAATTGTGTCTTTGTGCAGCAAAAGTGACTGAATTGAATTGTATCATGAACCATCTGTTTACTTTAGATGGGGCATTTGAAGTGGTATTTGAATTATAAATTTGAAACAAATATCATATTATTTATTTAATAATGTCAATTACGTTAAAAAAACATGAAAAACCTTTGCTTTTGTTTTGAAGTCTTTGACGATAAGCATGAAAGTTCAATTTACGCCGTACAAACTTGATACCCACGAACATGGCAAAAAGTGGCCCAACTCTGGTGATTAAGTAAATTAGGGCATATTCTTTTGAAGCTGAAAAAGGAAAGAAACCCCAAGTAGAGTTTTTCTGTTAGCCGATATAGTGTTGATTCTTCTGCTTATCACATTTACATCCTCCTCCTTTTATTTATTTTTTTTCTGTAGCAAATGAAATTGCTAATCATGAAAGTCAATTTTACACGATACAAGCTTGATATGCCCTAAACTATGAATTGCCAAGTGGACCAAAACGGATTATACGTGTAACTTTACACGTGTAAGATGGCATCTTACACGTGTAAGATCGCATCTTATACGTGTTAAAATCTAGATTGACGAATCTAAATTGACGAATCATATATAAAGAACCCATATTTAAACCCAAATAACCTATCATCTTACGCGTATTCATATTCGACCAATGAAATCTCGCCATAACATTTCTTACACGCGTAAGAATGGCCTATTAGGGATGGACGGTATTCCAATGTGACTGGTACATACGACGTCTCAGACTGACACGTAATGTCATGAATGTTGATATGTGAAAGCGCGCCAGAATATACATATAAAAATGAGTCTCAAATTACATTGTATGCCATTGTAATTTGTATATTGTCAACACTTTTTATAATACATACATCTGTACGGTACATCACTTTTATCAGTCATGTATTACCCTTTTCATGCGGACATAGTATATATCTTGTACTAACATTTATGTAAGCTAAAACAACGAGTAGCACTCATACAAATTACGAAAATGTTTCGTTTACTATATTACAAGCACTCCTTGTCCTTTGCCCTCGCTACGCCGCCAATAATATCGCGTATCGTCCATCACTAAAATCTTACGCGTATAAGAAGTCATGGGTGTTACAAATCCCATTGTTACGCGTGAGATGATTGGCTGTTTGTGATGTCTTACTCTGTGATTCGTCAATTTGAGAATCCCGCTTCAGTCTTACAAGTATATATAAGATACAACCTTACACGTGTAAGATGCAATCTTACGCGTATAAGATGCAATCTTACACGTATAACCTTACACGTTTGTCTTACACGTTTTTTGGACCACTTGGCCATTCATACTAAACTGTCTAATCGTTTTCTGGACAATATCATCCCTTTGTAATAAAATGAGATACTGGTATACTTCAAGTTAATATATCACATGCCGTGTCCTATGTTTCAAGAAAAGGCCACTCCAAGATCTTGCTTCTGGCAATTGTACCATTCTCCTTGATGTAACTTTAAAATATATCATGACATACACACCGCTGGCACAGTGACTATTTCGAAGTTCATGCTAACTTGGTGAATCAAAATCTTTATAGTGGGCATATAGCCAAAATATGGTTTTAAGCTCTATAGCTGATAATAAACTTTGCTCATGACATTTCCTACACACAGATGTATAGATCCTAGCGATGAATCTTGTTCTGGGGCGTCCACGATCGCCACGCCGACTGAAGGTGAGTATGAACGTGCTAAAATACCCTATTTATAAGAAAGCAGTTGACTATACCTCAGACCACCTGTCCACTCCTGTGTTTCAGTTAAAGCATATACCAACAGGTTAAGGGATAATAATAATAATAATAAAAATAAAAGAGATTTCTATAGCGCCCAATGCATAAGCCTCTAGGCACTTTACATAAAATACAAGAGTTGGCTTAAAACTAATACACTTACTTAGTACTTAAAACTTAATACATCTTAATACACTTAAAAGTACACATGGTTAAAAACATATTATATGCAGGTACATAAAGAATCAAAGATAAAAGTAGTCATGCAAGCAATAAGAACGTATAAATTATCAAAATAATATAACCAGAAATACATATTATACAAAGGCATTTAATAGCGACGAAATCAAAAAATGTGACCGGCACAATGATGAGCAATGGAACGCGGTTCAACCGGTGGTCGAGTTTCATTCGTAACCATGGTAACTGCTTGTTCTCATGAAATACAGGAAAATATCTACGGTCTGGTATCGTATAACATGAAGTCGAATCAGTAAGATGAACATATAATTATTCTAATCTTGTTTGTAAACTTACACATGTTAATGATCTCAAAACAATCGCTAAAGCGACCTGAATGATGATACTCATGAATATCGCTAAAGCGACCTGATTGAGAAAAAGAACATTGCATTCTCTTTTCTGTCAATACTTCAAGTTTTAATAACCATCACAACAACAACGTGCGCGGGGGATTCAACTTCAATATAGGCCTAGCTACATCAACACAATACACGACATGGTCATAATATTTTGTGCTTGGTGTTGTCCAAGTTTCATCTAGCAATGTTCCATTCATTAGCTGAAATGACACGTTTTTATGATCTGCGCATGCTCATTACCCTTTCTGACGTTGTCAACACACGAAAATTCTACTTTTTTTTATAAATTTTTTTCAATACACTTACTGGACGTTCAATCCACTAAGATACGATTATCGTATTATGTCAACACATATATTTAACTGCAATTCCACCGAAAGGTTTTTAAATTGACGGATAATAATGTGATTTATTCAACTGTTTGAGAATAAAATCATGTCAAAAGAATTTACACAATCAGTGTATTTTCATTTATATCAAATCAGTTCATCTCAATATGAAAAATAGGAACTTGATCTTATTGTCCCTGAGATTACAGAACATTAAAATATATGTATATTATATTCATAGCTGTATCACTACTCTATTAGCGATAGAGGTTATCCACTTTACTCATGTGTGACTTCTAACAAAAGACGCTGATTCCCGTAGTATTCCTCATTCAAATGAATTCAATACACGACCTCGCATTTGGAAGAGGGGTGTCACGAAACCGTAATAGGTACACATTTAGTACCTTCTGTCAATCAAGTATGGTTTATTCTCTACATGTTAATCTTTAAACCATTAGCATAGTGACAGCAAACCAGTGAAAAATACCCCAAAACTCGGTCATTGGATTAATATTATCACGTGGTGATAAATTTGCATTGGACAATTACTGTAATGGTTTAGTACTGCATATCTCGGTTTAATCTTCACTCAGCTGGTTTATGGCTGGAAAGGTCACGGTGAATTTGCCGTGGACATAACTGCACTATGACATGTGCTTTGATGGCTACACAATATATTATTCTTTAACTGGCGCGGACGATGTGTGCTATAATAATAGCGTTAATTCTTTATTATGGTTTTATATTTTACAGGGTTAAGTGATGTCATCATAGCTGTAATCATCTTATCTACCGTCTTCGGGGTTGTTATCTTACTGATCGCGGTAGGTGTGCTGATTTATCGTATTTCATCGCTAACATCGTCTGTGCCAACTACGTTAGGTGCTGCATATCAAAGAGGAATCAAACTTGTCACTTTAGACAACAGTGGTGGTGTCTTTGGAATTGTGAATGACGAATATGGTACAAACACGTCAAATGTAAGTAATATAACTCATATATAAATAAATATCACGGTTGTTTGATGTGATCATTTTTTAATTTTTCTAACAAAAAACGTTATAATGTTCGAGTCTAGACCTGGACAATACCAATAGATATCACACTAATACACATATATTTTAAAGCTAAGATCGATTTTCGTTTCTATGTCAAATTATTCAGTTTTCTGCTTTTTTGTTATAATCATTTTCTATAACTGTACATTTGTATGTAAATTGAGGGCGCTATTTATATATATTTTTAATTAAAATTAGCCAAATAATATGACTTAGTCCTTATATTTCATGTAATGTTTTTGAAGATTTCCTTGCCAATTGTTAGTATTTTGATGATCTAATACCATTATACGCGTACAAGTGTCTACCCCTTGTAAAGATGCAAACAGGATTTAAGATAAATAGCGCCATCATTGTTTTTCTTAATGACACAGTTTTACATTACATCAAACAACTGTCATATCAAACAAACAATCATATAACATGTATTTGTTTGTGTGTAATCATAGATTGAATACAATACCGCTCTTTTCGGAGACACTAATCGTACAGGTGTGAGCGAAACGTACATGGACTCTGCATAATATGAAATGTCCATAGAATTACAATCCATGTCTTTATGCCTATTTGTTTTAATAATCAATGATGCAATGCAGATATACAGCGTATGTCTAGTGCAAGGCAATACATGCAAAAATGTTTTCACCTATCGCTTTGGTAATTAATCCTGAAACATTACTATTCCACAGCGAATAGTTTAACTATTTATGGTATGTGGTTGTGATTTGGATGCGTATGTGTATGAGGCGGTTGTGTGTTTATATCCAAATCCATAATCGTCTCTTTTTGTTTGTGTTCATTTTAGCTGTACCAAGCCGACTATAGCAGAAATACTGACATAATAAGAGGAACAAATATACTATATGGTAATGGAACTAACTTAGCACCACTTTACTGATGTATAAATCTAGACTATAGCAGAAATCCTGACATAATAAGAGGAACAAATACACTATAGGGTAATGGAACCAACTTAGCACCACTATACTGACGTGCAGCTCAAACTAGCTCAAAATGTAGTTTAATTTTATTTAGCACGTGAATATTAACGCGTTTTATAAGTACGTGGTATTCATAACACTTTTGAGTAAAACAATCCATCAGTACTTTTAGTATAAACACATTTTCTATTAACCAAATGTATTATATGCTGTACACCCTATACACTAATCCTCCGGCCAAATCATGTATTTGGCCCTCTATCGACGTCGCGATTACTGCGGTGTTCCCGCGGTGTATTTAACTCTGACAATCAGGTGATCACTGTACACCGAAATACAACACCAGTACAACAAGTAGCAATTTTAACTAATTTTTAACTTCCATTTTCATGCCTCTTATTTAATAATATTTCATTGCGATTCAATCATGGACACGTAGGGAGATGATGTTCGACAGTGACCTAATATGTCCGATGAGGGTTCGTAAATATTTTAACATTGGTAAATGCAACGAAAGCAAATGACAAAGTTTCATCAGCTTATCAGGTTTATTGTTCTTGGAACAAAAACAGCAAAATATGTAAAACTTACGTCAATTAAATATTATTTTAGACCTTGTTGTGGTTGTGTGTGATGAGATCTGTCTAGCAAAAACGTTTTCTTCTTCCAATGAATAACCTGACGTAACCCGACAGCCACCTATCCGACATAGCTTGAAAGGGAATCGAGGTGAAAATCGAAGGACGTCATAATAAATTGTAAAGCAGAAAATATAAAAATCCTAAAAAAATATTGCGGTAGCTATCGAAGAAACGCCAGGTGGAAGAGTGCACGCACTCGCGGTAGGTGCTGATAGGAAATGCTGTACTGAATCACGGATATTGCACGTAACATCAAACACGATTTTTTTCTAGGCGTACTTTTGAGACCCGATGATACGCAAAGAAGACACCCCCCCCCCTCCACACACACCACTATTAGGGCCGACTTTTGAGTTCGTTTATCAAACCTTTTTCAATTATTTATATAAATATTCGGACAATGTCTTCCAGAATGTCCAATCTTTCTATATAGATGAGTTGACATATGATGTCACATGTTTACATTCAGAAGGAGTGTTTATGGCAGACCACCCAACTTCTAAAACCTTGTTGTTTTGTTTTGTGTGATATTATGTATATAACTTGATGCATTTATAAACAAGTTTGATAAAAGTTTTAGTATTATTTACTTTGAGTTTATGACAAAATCTTCTTCAATGTAAACTTTAGTGTTTTTGGACGGCATTTTTTTCTCAGATCAACAGAGGCCGTATCAAATGTAAACACATGTCAACTCACCCCTACAGGCTGTAAAAAATTATGCTCAGTTGCAAAACTGCCTTACAGATGCGATACAGGTCTTTACTTACATTGTAATGTCAGACTTCTTCTTTTCTTCTATTTGTGCGGGGTTTTTTTTCTTTTATTTCTTTAACGTGACTTTGCAATAACATACAAACATATTGAAAACAGCCTGAAAATATTATATTTCGAAATGTCGCCCTCTATTTTTTAAATACCTGATTATGACGTTGTAAATTTTATTAGGTATTTGCCTCTCAGATGGCGCTATTTGAAATTATAAATTGGGGCGATTGTTGTATGTGTGAAATATAGTCAATTTCAATAGTTTTACTGGAATTAAAAAATTCAAACTTTACATCTAGGAGCTTTGAATTATCATTCAACTAATACACCAATTACTATCTTGATCACGTGTTAAAATGTTGGATACCTTTAGTTTCAAAATCATTGCAAATAACGGAAAACTTTTCGGTATGGAGAAGAAGCTGTATTTTTGCACCAAGCTCAAATGTCCAATTTATTTGTACTTTTATTTTGAGCTTTTGCTGGCTTCCCTTAGCATTTTGATGGATTTGAATCAACATTTAAAAAATCTTGCAGAAATGTAATAAATAAATCGAAATAATCTTTTGGCATCATTGATGCATGCCCTTTTGACACTCAAATCTGCAATAAATGCCCACGAAACAAACTTTTGGCATGTAAATATCTGAAGATGTGATCGCATGGCAAAATGCGTAATTATCATTCAATGGCCCGGTTTATTAAAGTCTTTGATAATTTACTTGATAATGAAGTCAAATATAATAATTATCTTGTATTTCAATGCAAAACCAATCAAAATGATATCAAAGGGGTTGTGCGGTAATTATGAGCTCCCCCGGATAAAATGTCGAAAACTGCGTACCAAAAATAATATTGCTTGCACGTGGGATTCCAATTAATTAACAAACATTGAATGGTCTTTTTAGAGCGTTGGATTTCAAAATGTTAAGGTGTCCCATGGCTGCTGAGCTGCCCGTGTTCATTCATTCTATTCAAATTAGCCGCCCAGACAATTTTGTCACCGCATAGGTTTGTTTGTCTGCGCCCATATTGGTACAAGTCAGCACACCCGTGAGCTGTGTGAGAGCAATGGTATCCCTTTCTCAAGTGGTACGCTTACACACACATTTCTATGCATCCCTTATTGATACTCACCTGCCAGATCGGAAAAGCGTTAATATGTTGTCGGGTCAGTGACCAATTTTATTGGCGGAACAATGGTACCACTTTTATGAATAGTCTGTCGGCAAATCAAATCGGCATTAAAGGAACAATGCAATACGTTATCTATTGCTTCTCCTTCCTATCTAAGCTCTTTGCTTAGCATAATCATGACAATAGGCTATCATTATACGTATGGTACTATTGACCAGAGTGTGTACTTCTTACACTGAAGTTGAATTTATTTCTCCATTGCTGAGCGAAAAAAATGTTTGGCACTGACCAATGAGGTAATGGCGCTAAAATAAAGCGCTCTACTTCATTGGCTAAAACCAATTGCTATCGCTCAGCGATGAAGTATAAATTACTTTCGATGTGATGATTGCAGAAATGATCTGCTCCTGTTTTGAATCCCCTGAATGTTGGTTTCTGAACAAAACAGAAACTGAATCTTAGAACTTGAAACGAGAGATTGATTTACATTTCTTGTCAAATAAATATATTTTCACACCAAAAAGAGCGTTAAAATGGCCATTCTTGGTTTTAAAAAATAATAAAAATAATTGAAATGGATGTAAGTGTAGGGCTGGCACTTTCGCAGTAAGGGGTATTCGGTGAGAGCAAAATGTAAAAAATATGGGGTCATTGGGTGAGAATATGAACTTTTTTTTAAAATGGAATCTTTGGGGGGAGAACCGAAACAGCGCCACAGAAACCTCTTAAATCGAATTTCTAGTTCTAAATGGCTTCAAATGTCTTTGTTTTTCAAAATAGGTAACAAAATCAGTGGTAAATTAAAGTTGCTGTTCAAATTGAACTTGTAAGGGTCTTTGGGTGATTTGATTTGATTTGATTTGATTTTATTTGATTCGGTATCTCCATATTTCCATATTGCACATACAACAATACAAGGTAAATAGATATAAAATGCATTAAGATAAATAACATATAATACACATAAAAAACAAAGCAAGGAGATATCACAGGATAGCCCTTTAAGCCCACACTGAAAACAAAAGCTTGTTTTTCGTTGTGTTCTACTAATTTAAATTAGTAAAATAAACTGCTTGAGCGCATGCTACCAGGTTTACGATGTCTTACGATATATGTATACTAAGCAGACGTATGCGAGACTCGTAAATGAAGGAATAATAGTTGTGGAGTAGGTCCTACCAATTGGATTTGGAAGTTCTACGACAATGCAACATTTAGTACAGCATCGATGGTTCGTAAACGCTGTCATCGCGGCGTTTACGAACTCGTTGTACCATTTGGTTTTACAAATCTCTGGTGGTTTTACGATGTTTTAAACATTCCCGCTGTTTCGATCATGTGCTCGTGCTTGCAGACGACTGATCGAGTAGCGGTTGTGCAGCGACAAACTTGAAAGTGGAAAACTATGCTAACAGATAATATTTCAAGTTATTTCTCTCAAAATGAGCACTAGATATTGTATTGATGGTGTAAGCTTTTTTTGTATGATCAGAAATGCTGTGCCACATGTACAGTGTGGTCGTAAAGACTAAAAGTCATGATGCTGTGTCACATCGCATGTAAGCTTAAAGCTGTAAGCTTACATGCGATGTGACGCAGTTGTGACTTTGCACACTGCACATGTGGCACAGCATTTCTGATCATACAGAAAAGAAGCTTACACCATCAATACAATATTTAGTGCTCATTTTGAGAGAAATAACTTGAAATATTACCTGTTAGCATAGTTTTCCACTTTCATAGCCATCGTACATCACATTTGTACAATTGATTCGTTCGACCAGACAAACGAGTTCTAAACTTTGTTGAGCCTGTCGAACTAACCAAGATTAGTAGAAAGAGACATCGTTTTTACGATCTTATAACGTTAGTACGGCAGGTTTGAAATTCGTAAACAGTTTCATTGGTAAAGCAGACTTGTTCGGCATACCCAACCAATATAATAGCATCGCTAAACATGCCTTACAAATCACTAATTAGTAGAACGAGACATCGTTTTTACTAACTTTTATTTAGTAGAACTTACGAAATAATGTTTTCAGTGCAAAGGCTTATTTCCGAAGGGGTCCTTTATACATAGAAGGGCAAAAGGCATAAATATAAACAAAAACATACAAATAAATAAATATATACAAGTGAATATTAAAAGTAAAAAAGTATTTAAACATGATTAAAATCATTAGAAACTAAATTTGGTTAAAAAGATGAGTTTTTACAGACTTTTTGAAACTTGGTTTATCAGAAATTGATTTGATTGCACTTGGTAAGTTGGCCCAATCCTGAATGGCATTATAATAAAAAGAGCCAGAAGTGATGGTAATGGATTTTGGAACACGAACATTTTGAGGACTGTTTCTGGTACTGTATTGGTGCACGTTTGAAACTCTGGTAAAATTTTAACTAAGATAGTCTGGGCCAACTTCATTAAAAATATCAAAAACATGGTTCAACCTGAGTTGTTTTGCCCTATTTTGTATGTTAAGGAAATTAAGATCTTTAAAATCATCTTCTGTAATATGATACATGCAATTCTTATTTAAAATGAATCTGATAACTTTGTTTTGAGCAATTTGTAGGATTTTACTCATCTGCTTATGTGTACCAGCATGCCAAGAAGAAATAGAATAATCAAACAATCAAAGTACAAGAGCAGAGCATAACATTTTCTTGATATTTTGATCAAGAAACTTTGACTGTCTGTAAAGAAATTTGAGTCTAGAATTTACTTTTTTTTTATGACACCAAGACCCATTTCTTCACCATTCAAGCACTGGTCAATAGTAAGACCTAAGTATTTAACCGAGGGAGTAGCATGAATTGTTTGCCCTTCATACTCAATGGTATAATTTTGCCAATTCTTCAATTTCCGTTTTGTTCCAAAAAGAATGAGTTCTGTTTTACCCATGTGGAGAGACAGTTTATTATCAATGAGCCATTTGTTACAGCTTTCCAGATTTTTGCTAAGCTGCTGCCCAATTTTTAACGGATCTTTATCAGAAACCAAAAGAGTGCTATCGTCTGCATACTGAAGGATCATACAATCAACACAGTTGGGCATGTCGTTCACGTAACAAAGGAACAAAATGGGACCCAAGATACTCCCCTGTGGAACTCCACATGTTAAAGCCATAGAGTTGGAGTCTGAGGCATTAACATTAACAATCTGAGATCTGCAATTCAGATATGACTCAAACCATTTAGTGGAGTTCATTCCCAGAGCAGTAAGCTTTTGACATAAAATAGAGTGATTAACACTGTCGAATGCTTTCTGGATGTCAAGAAGCACCATTCCAGTAAATAGACCAGCACTGATTTGGTTTCTAATATGATCTTGTGTCTGTGGAATATTTACCTCTAAAACCTGACTGAAATTTAAATAAGATGTTATTTTCCGTGAGATATTGTACAAACACTGCTTTCTCCAAAATTTTGGAGGCCACAGACAAAATACTAACAGGTCTGTAATTGCCTAATTCCAACCTGCTCTTCTTTTTATATAATGGTTTGACCTTGGCAATTTTCATTTCACTTGGAAACACTTCAGTCCTGATAGAGAGATTAATAATAGATGTGATTGGAGTTTTAATGACCTCTGCAGCATCTTTCAGAAAACGAGCCGGCAAGCCATCTAAGCCAATGCTTTTATCGATGTTAAGATTGGTTAGTTCTCATCATAGACAAAGGCCTCACTGACCTCATGGAGATCAAAGGATCCATTTCTAATCATTATGACTGTAATAGCTTTGAAACCTGTTGGAGTTAACATCATAAAGACCACTTGGCTCAGGTAGCTCACCAACAAGTTTGGCAGCAACCCCAGTAAAGAATTTGTTGATATGATTAGCAACTTCTTTGTTCTCAAAACACTTTTTACCATCAATATCTAAAACCATATTGGTAGAGTCTTTTGTTTTCTTTTGGTACCCAAGCTCTCTGAGATTTTCCAGAGCTTTTTAGAATCATTTTTATTTGGAAAAAATAGGGGGTCTTCGGGTGACAGAGCATGTGTTCGTAAAAAAATGGGGTCTTTGAGTGACAGCGACGCTGAAAAAGGAGGTCTTAAGAGGAACTATCTGTTATTTTTGAGAATATAATTGCCACGGTCAAAAATAGATTTTCTTTATACTTTCATATTTGATGGACCTTGACCTCAAACTAACACACATGGGATAAATTTCGGAAAAATATCCCCGTTGCCATGGTAACAGGCAAATTTCAATTTTAGGCCTATTTTCACAATTTTGCATTTTTCAGCAGTCAAATTGTCAAGTTTTGAGGCCAGTGTTATTAATATACACAATATAAATATGATTTTTTCTTTATAAGGTATGAATAGGTCAAACCTTAGATACCGCAATGAAAGTATAAAAATAATCACCAGATGTCAGGGTGGGTTATACCATTTATTTGAAATAGGGTGTTTTTCAATTTTTCAAAGTATGAAAATATACCAACTTTGTATAGCTCATAACCCATATGGTAGTGTTCCGATTTCAACATCGACCACAGCATGTTGAGATGATACATTGGTCTTATGAAAAAGTTACATTTGAGCTTGGGGAAAACACATCTGTATATACAGTGTTGCCAGACATTTTCCAATTTTTCGAAATTCAACACAAATCTCACCTTAAGTTAAATGATGTGAAAATGAAACATCATCCTTTCAAGGAACATTTATTAGAAAGAGAGTTTTTATTCATATCAAATTTGATCAGTTATAATGGTCAGTGTTGTTCTAAACCACATGGGTGTTGCCATAATTGGGGTTTAATTGTGATTTGTGGATATTTTCAACTTTTTACAAGTCATAAAAATACCAAAATGCATTTCTATAATAAAGAAAGAAACATCGACCTCGTCATGTTGAGATGATATATTGGCCTTATGAAAAAGTTATTTTGATCTGGGGGCGGGGTAAGACATCAGTTTATACAGTGTTGCCAGATAAACCACATGGGTGTTGCCATAATTGGGGTTTAATTGTGAGGTGTGGATATTTTCAACTTTTTACAAGTCATAAAAATACCAAATTGCATTTCTATAATAAAGAAAGAAACATCGACCTCGTCATGTTGAGATGATACATTGGCCTTATGAAAAAGTTATTTTGATCTGGGGGGAACATCAGTTTATACAGTGTTGCCAGATATTTTCCTATTTTTTCAAAATTCAACACAAGTCTCGCCCTAAGTTAAAAGATATGAAAATGAAACTTCACCTTCATACGGAACATATCTTTTTAGAAAGAAAGTTAATTTCATATTCAATTTGATCATCTGGGATGGTCAGTGTTATTTCTAAGCCATATGGGTGTTGCCATAGCTGGCGTTTAATATGACAATTTAGATATTTCCAGCTTTTTACAAGTCTTAAAAATAGTACACATCCTTAAAATTATTGTGGAATGAACGCAATATTAAGGTTAAAAATTACCCTAAGAACACTTAGTATGTGAATTTAAATTTTAAATTTGAGTTCGGAAAATATTTCCTTCTATACAGTATTGCCAGTTATTATCACATATATTCAAAATTCAACGTATGTCTCACTTTAGGATTTATATTGTTTAAATCGCTGCCATGAATAAACCACATGGATGATGCCACTATAAATGGAGTTAATAGTGAAATGTGGATACATTTTTAATTTTAAAATGACACCTTATTAAAGTTACAGCTATAGTATTCCAATTTTTCACAAAAAACGCCCAAAAAGCACACACATTTGTCCTAATTTGGCGCTTTTATGGGCACTTTTTTGCTTTAATGCACCCAATTTGGTGTATTGTCTCCACTGCAAACCCACCAATCGACATACCAAAATTGCTAAGGTACCCCCAAAACCGTGGCATGTGTTGTATTTTAAGGGGTTGGTCACCCACCTTTGCACAGTATTTTTGTCGGACCTGAGAGCTCATCAGACATACCAAATTGCATTTTGAATACAAGGAATGCATGTCCTTCTGATATAAAATCATTTTGATTTTTTTTAAATTCGCGATACAATAAAAATTTTAGGGTAAATTATGCATATTGAATTTTTTTATTTTTTGACATATTAAAGTTAATTTAATAAATCTAATGATGTGTACTTAAAGTGTATGTAGCTGGGATGAAAAGCCGACCACTAATCAATTAATTAATGTTAATTGAAAAATTTGACCTTTCATAGTGAAGATATAGATTTTTCCCCAAAAGACCTTAGGTGTTTTGGTGAAAAAACCTATATCTTCAATACGAAAGGTCAAATTTTCATATGGACGGCTTTTCATTCCAGCTACATACACTTTAAGTACATATCACTAGATTTATACAATTTACTTTTGAGATCTGTTAAATTTCAAAAATATCAATTTTTAATCATTTGCCATAAAATATGTATTATATCGCAAATTTCAATATATGTCTGATGTGCTCTCAGGTCCACAAAAAATATGTGAAAACGTCGCTATTTGAACCCTTATGACTTATAAAAAATATCGACATCTCACTATTAAACCCTAATTATGGCAACACCCATGTGGTTTGGAACAACACTGACCATTTATACAACTGATCAAATTTAATATGAAAGTAAATTTCATTTTAATAAACTTTCCTTGTGAAGGTGAAGTTTCATTTTCGCATCATTTAACTTAAGGTGAGACTTGTGTTAAATTTCGAAAAAATAGGAAAATATCTGGCAACACTGTATAAACATATGTTTTCCCCAAGATTAAGTGTAAATTTTTCATAAGACCAAATATGTATCATTTCAACATGGTGAAGTTGATGTTTCACTTCCACATATTTTTTAAGAAATGCATACCATGGTATTTTGGTATTTTTAAAACTTGTAAAAAGTTCAAAATAACCACATCTCGCTATCTAACCCTAATTATGGCAACACCCATGTGGTTTGGAACAACACCGACCATTTATACAACTGATCAAATTTAATATGAAAGTAAATTTCTTTCTAATAAACTTTCATTTTCAACCTAAGGGGAAACTAGTGCTGAATTTTGAAAAAATAGGAAAATATCTGGCAACACTGTATAAACAGATGTTTTTCCCCAAGCTCAAATGTAAATTTTTCATAAGACCGATGTATCATCTCAACATGATGAGGTCGATGTTTCATTATCACATCTTTATTTTAGGAATGCATGCCATTGTATTTTGGCATTTTTAAAACTGAAAAATAGCTGAAAAAGCTGAAAAAAGCTGAAAAAAGCTCAACATACGTTGAATTTTGAATTATGTGATAATATCTGGCAATACTGTATAGAAGGAAATATTTTCCGAACTCAAATTTAAAATTTAAATTCACATACTAAGTGTTCTTAGGGTAATTTTTAACCTTAATATTGCGTTCATTCCACAATAATTTTAAAGGTGTGTACTATTTTTAAGACTTGTAAAAAGCTGGAAATATCTAAATTAATATTGTCATATTAAACGCCAGCTATAGCAACACCCACATGGCTTAGAATAACACTGACCATCCCAGATGATCAAATTGAATATGAAATTAACTTTCTTTCTAAAAAGATATGTTCCATATGAAGATGAAGTTTCATTTTCATATCTTTTAACTTACTGCGAGACTTGTGTTGAATTTTGAAAAAATAGGAAAATATCTGGCAACACTGTATAAACTGATGTTTTACCCCCCGATCAAAATAACATTTTCATAAGGCCAATGTATCATCTCAACATGAAGAGGTCGATGTTTCTTTCTTTATTATAGAAATGCATTTTGGTATTTTTATAACTTTTAAAAAGTTGAAAATATCCACAAATCACAATTAAACCTCAATTATGGCAACACCCATGTGGTTTAGAACAACACTGACCATTATAACTGATCAAATTTGATATGAATAAAAACTCTCTTTCTAATAAATGTTCCTTGAAAGGATGATGTTTCATTTTCACATCATTTAACTTAAGGTGAGATTTGTGGTGAATTTCGAAAAATAGGAAAATGTCTGGCAACACTGTATATACAGATGTGTTTTCCCCAAGCTCAAATGTAACTTTTTCATAAGACCAATGTATCATCTCAACATGCTGTGGTCGATGTTGAAATCGGAGCACTACCATATGGTTTATGAGCTATACAAAGTTGGTATATTTTCATACTTTGAAAAAATGAAAAACACCCTATTTCAAATAAATGGTATAACCCACCCTGACATCTGGTGATTATTTTTATACTTTCAATGCGGCATCTAAGGTTTGACCTATTCATACCTTATAAAGAAAACAGTATATATATATTGTGTATATTGGTAACACTGGCTTCAAAACTTGACAAATTGACTGCTGAAAAATGCAAAAATTGTGAAAATAGGCCTAAAATGAAAATTTGGCTGTTACCATGGCAACGGGGATATTTTACCCAAATTTATTTCATGTGTGTTTGTTTCAGGTCAAGGTCCATCAAATATGAAAGTTTAAAGGAAATCCATTTTTTGACCGTGGCAAACATTTTAAAAAAATTCTCCAAAATAACAGATAATGCCTCTTAACAGCCCTACATACGCGTCACCTCCAAAGTTGGAGTGCCCCCCGGAGGTAATATTAGGCCCTTTTCTAACTATAGGATATTCCTCATGTCTCTGTTGAGTACCTATACTAATAATATCGGTGTTTCAAAACAGGCATCTGTGTTATAAACATGCATTATGACGCTGTATGTATCATTCCGAAGGTAACAGACAAACTTGATTCCATGAAATTAGGAAAAAGGCAGATTTTAAAAAATATTACCCAAACTACGGTAACTTTTTGATTTCCAAATATTATTAACCGCGGCGGCTTGAGGGAAATGCTCCGCACTGATGAGGTGACAGGAATGTCGATGTTGATATCAAACGTATGCGGGCGCCCTTCATTTTGTCCTACGCTACCAGGGGGGGGACGTTGAGGTTTCGATACTAGATTTGGGGTTTTGAGGTTGCAAATGGCGCGAAACTTTGTGTTAAAAGCAATGGTGGCATATCCGCTAAGATCGATTACGTTGCCCAATTTCCGTCATCAATATCATTTAAACTACCGAACGCACCTCCACAAGTTTTGGAATATAGCTAGAAAACGTTATTTTAAGCAACTTTTTTCGGCTCACCTCAGAGGTGGAGCGAAGAAATGTTGAGATAAAAGCATTTGAAATTTGAGATTTCGCGGGGTTTTGGGGGATTTTTAGTTTAAAATTTGCCGTTGCATTAATCTCTTCAACAGACTCAAAAGCAGTCGGTTGTATGGGAAGAGGTTATAGTAGCGTACTGGATGTACTGTTTCATAGATGGACAAGTACATTGTAGCTCGTCGCCGGTTATTTCCTGGTGATACGAAGCATCAGCATGGTATGGAGAAGTCAGCTCTTCTGTTTACAAACAAACTAATAGCTCTGTTTACAAACGTGATGACAACCTGAGCATAATATACTTGATGGTGAGTGTGCGGAGTATTAAATTGGTATAGTAATTTCACTGAGTCGCTTTCTCGAGCTCACTGTTTTCGTAGGGTCAGGGACACTGCCACTGCACTGATGCAGAAAGCTTATAATTATTGCGAGCGAGCACACTGATCAGTGCATGATGTCCCGCATGATGTGTCTCTAGTCCACAATAATTATCCATCTCATGAGAGCGGCGCCTGACTTCATGTATTTTTACAGAGCGGCGCCGCACTTTGGCGCCGAGCCGCGGCGGCAGTGGCGGTTGCTCGGCGCCCCCTCTATTGAAAATTCCTGGATCCGCCCCTGATTATAAACTGTCACTGTAAACTGTACGTGTAACCCTGACCATGCTGACCCTGGCCATGGTAATTGCCGTAATTGTAATTTCACTAAACTTTTAACCCTTCGTAACTCATTACAGTTCGACGCGTTCACGTTCGTAAAGTTACGAATACCCAATACTAGATGTAACTTAAGGGAACTGTTCGTAAGTAATTTAGTGAAATGGAACTTACAACTCGTCACAACTCACAAGTTACGAATAATTTTGAGACTTACGAAAGCTTTGTAAAGCTTAGTCAAGTTAGTGAAATGGACACCTTGATCAAACTGTAACTGGGGCTGGGCGCACTTAACACAAATGACCATACAAGTATAGTCTGTCCACATAGAAGTACAAAGTAAATAAACCTCGGAAACGGGAGGTATGGGAATAATTAGTTCAGTGCAATGCTTCTTTGGCGCGCCAACTACTGCGCGATATGTGTACCATGCTCTTTACGCGTCGCGTCACGCTCGCGTGTGACGCAAAGCATCGACTCCCGGTGCCACAGATTTGGTTTGTACTTCTAAGTGGACAGACTGTATGTTCCCCCGTTTAAGGTGCAGCTCTGAAAGACCCCCTATAAGTGACCAAACTAGAGCTCCAAAAGACCCTTGATTTTGATAATTTCAGCTCTAGAAGGTTTTGTCAGGCAATTTTAAGCCAGAAAGCAAAGAAGGACCCTTGATTTTGACTGTTCGCAGCTCCAAAAGTCCTCATTTTGCTTGTTTGCAGCTCCAAAAGACCCCCTTTTACCGGGGCAGCTCCCAAAGACCCACCACTTCAAAATTCCAGGGGAACATACCCACCAAATGTTGTTGATGTGCCCCCCGGCCGTAACCCTGCCTATCCCCTACTACCCCTGCTAACTAGTGACGTACTGGACGCTTTAATGTTTTTTGTAATTGTAGTAGGCCTACAGCTTTTAAACACGGCAGTAATTTGAGCCAACTCATCCGATTTAAATTTGAATAAACATTACTGGAGTTTGCACAGACATCACTCTCTCGAGGAAGTCAAATGGACTATTATGCCTCACCGACTTCGGGCGGGGGGGGGGAGGGGCATTTTTGAATGCCGAGCCCTGACCATGTCTCGGCCCCATACAACATGGAATTTCCCCAATCGCTGTCCATGGACTTCCAACATGTGATTGTCTTGGTGCCTAGCAGGAAGTTGCAGAATTGCCTGGCTGTCCTGCCTACTGCCAATATGAACTTTTTATTTATCATCAGGATGATGGATTATCTCGGAATTATTAATTATCTCAGAATAATTGATTATCTCAGAATAATTGATTAACTCAAAATAATTGATTATCTCAGATTCTCAGGATAATTGATTATCTCAATTTATATTGCAAATAGGGACATTGACAGGACAGGACTTGAGATAATTGTTGAGATAATTTGAGAAAATACATTATCTCAAGATGTTTTATCTGGAGATGATAAATTATCTTGATAGTAAATTATAAATTATCTTGAGATCATTATCTTGAGATAATCAATTATCTTCAGATGATCAATTACCCTGAGATAATAAATTACCTTGAGACAATTATCTTGAGCAAGATAAATATATGGAAATAATAAATTATCTCAAGATAAATATCTCCATAATCTTTTTGTCCAGAGATAAATCCCGGGAAGATAAATATCTTGAGATAATAAATAATCTTGTCATGATAATAAATTATCTCGAAAAAATACATTATCTCAAGATGTTATTTATCTGGAGATCATAAATTATCTTGATAATCTCTAGATGATTAATTTACCCTGAGATAATCAATTATCCCAAAATAATTAATCATTCTGAGATAATCCATTAACCTGAGACAATTATCTTTAGATAAATGGAAATAATGAATTATTACTGTATCTCAAGATAAATATCTCCATAAAAAACCTCTCTCTATATATCTTTTTGTCCAGAGATAAATATCTCATGATGATAAATTATCTTGAGATAATTAATAAGTCACTCGAAAAAATACATTATCTCTAAATCTTTTTTATCTGGAGATCAATATGTTGAGATAATCTTGAGATAAATTATTTTGAAATAATAAGTTATAAGATGACTTGTCTCAAAGTAATTTATTATTTCAAGACTCTAATTTGTTATCTTTTACAGATAAGTGTCTCAAGAGAAATTATCTTGAGATAAGTTTTATTAATAAATCTCAAGATAACAAATTATCTCAAGAGAATACATCATCTCAAAACCTTTTTTCTAATAAATTATATAAAATCATCTCAAGATAAATATATGGTGATGATAAATAGCTCTTATGAGAAATTATCTCAATATATATTTTTGAAGTTAAATATATGGAGATAATAGTAATAATGTCAAGATGATAATGTATTATCTCAACTTAATTGATCATCCAGAGGCTATTTAAAGCAAGTACATGTAAAAAGCTTTTCTTTTTAATTGTTTATGTCATGTAAAATTATTGTTATTATTGTCTTCTGTTTTTTACAGGAAGCATGCATGATGGTTTGGAAAATTGACCTTGTGATGGCTATACCATGGACATAGGAAACCATTGATTTTTGAATCAACAGCGGAACTATTCTTGGTGGTTATTCAATGGAGCTCAATGGATTTTTCAACATACGGATTTGTCGCAAACTTCTCACATAGCACTATAACATGATTAGTCGTTTGGATTTAAGTACCAGCATCCAGCAGTTGGGGAAAAAAATCAGCATAGTTGAATTAATACTTAATTGTTAGTAGTTAATGGCATTATGTCAAAGTCTGGCTAACTTTGCGACTAATTTATGAGACATTGCACTGTTTCACTGTTTGATGAACTCCAATAATAAACTAAAGGTTAGATCTGCACAATAATTATTTGTGAACAAAAATATTTACGGAAATGATTGTGCTCCTGGAGAACAAAACTATGGTAAAGAGCTCCAGAATTACTCCAATAATTACATAAACAACTGAATAATGCACCAACTGCCTGCCAAGATTATAATACAGGACATTGATATGATACAGGGTCTTTGAAAGAGCTGTGCAGTCAGAAAATTTAATATATAATGGCACAACAAAAAATGATCAGAATAGAGTATGATGTTGCGTGGTATTAAGCGGGTACTACACCCCTCGATAAATTTGTGTCTATTTTTGCATTTTTCTCACAAACTAATAACACAGTGATAACAAAAGCTATGTATATTATAGGGCAAGGAATCCAATTACTACACTGGAATTTCAGTGACCCAAGACAAGCGGTTTGTTATTTATGATAAGAAATAAGGTACCACTAGGATGTACCTCGTTTCCTATCACCGCTTGTCTTGAGTCACTGAAATTTCAGTATAGTAATTGGATTCCTTGCCCCAATAATATACATAACTTTTGTTACCAGTGTGTTATTATTTTTTGAGAAAAATGCAAAAATAGTCACAAATTTACCACATGGGTGTAGTACCCCTTAAGGGCTGGGGTATGAACGTTTGGACAGTATTTATTGTGGGACATTAGAGCACATCAGACATATCGAATTGCATTCTGAATACGAAGTATGTCATTCTGATATCAAATAATTTTGATTTTTTGAAATTCTCAATTTAATACACATTTTATGGCAAATCATTAAAAATTGATATTTTTGATATTTAACAGTACTTGAAGTAAACTTTATAAATCTGATGATTTATACTTAAAGTGTATGTAGGTGGGATGAAAAGCCGACGATCAATTGAAAATTTGACCTTTCGTATTGAAGATATGGATTTTTTTCCCAAAACACCAAAAAAAAATTAGGTCTTTTTGGGAAAAAATCCATATCTTCAATATGAAAGGTCAAAATTTTCAATTGACCGTCGGCTTTTCCTCCTGCTACATACACTTTAAGAATATATCATTAGATTTATATAATTTACTTCGAGGACTGTTATATATCAAAATTTGAAAAATATCAAATTTTTATAATTTGTCATAAAATTTGTATTATATTGTGATTTTAAAAATGAAAATTATTTGATATCAGAAAGACATGCTTCGTATTCAGAATGCAATTCGATAGGTCTGAGGTGCTCTCATGTCCCACAAAAAATACTGTCGAAACGCAATAAACGCTCATTTTGGATCCCTTAAAGCATCTGCCAAATTTTTTTTTTTAATTTTGAAAATTGACCCATATGGTCTGGATAACAATTTGAAAATTGCACCTCAATAGGTGTATAGTGTATAGTTTCTTGCATTCACAGCAGTTCCGATTATTACAACATATGGGTCAAAAATATTTTTGCAAGCTATAAAATTTACCATTCTGAAATTAAAGAGGAAACCCAGCCAGAGCAGTTCTTCTGGGATAAACCAAACCTGCCTGGTTATCAAATTAGTAAGTGACAATTTACAAGTGACTTAACTATGCATATTTATACTATGCCAGGGTCATTTGTTTGGTAATATTTTCTTAACATGATCAAAGACATTTCACTCCCTGGAGGTTTGATTCACCCTGGAAGAACTACTCTGGCGGGGCTTCCTCTTTAAGGTGGTACGTACTACACCCCCTGATAAATTTTGTGACTAATTTTGCATTTTTCTCAAAAAATAACTACACACTGGTAATAAAAGTTATGTATATTATAGAGGCAAGGAATCCAATTACTTCACTGCAATTTCAGTGATTCAAGACAGGTGGTTCATTATATAAATGGGGTACATTCTAGCGGTACCTCTTTTCTTATCATAAATAACATACCACTTGTCTTGAGTCACTGAAATTCCAGTATAGTATCTGGATCCTTGCCCCTATAATATACATAACTTTTGTTACCAGTGTATCATTATTTATAGTCACACATTTATCAAGGGGCGTAGTACCACCTGCAAAAATAAAAACCTAGTAAAATTTCCAGCTATGCAGTAATGGTGATGGTGCTCTTGGAGCATATGATCACAGTGAATCCATGTTGCAACCATGTAGCATCATAGGGCACGGGGGCACATGCCCCCCCCCCAATCGATTGCAAAGTTTAGACAATCCAATTGGAAAATTGCCGGAAAATGGATTGTGCCCCATCAGACACAGATGCTTTAATTACCCCCCCAATATGATGACCTATGCTATGCCACTGATTACTTCTATTTGATCATTGATGGTGCGTAACATTTAACCTTGGCCCTTTTTGGCTTAAACACATAAAACTAGAATAAAAGCCCCAAGTAGGTCAAATTATGCATCTCTTGACTGGAATTTTCAATACAGCAATAATCAGCAAAGAAAAAAATGGCAAACCATCTTCTCTGCAACTGAACTATGCGGAGTCTGATACCATTGTTTATATGATATTTACCCATCTTACATGTATTTCTATTCCTACTCAAATGCAACACTGAAATAAATTCAAGCAAAGCAAATGATTATGCTTTTAATTTATTATTTTTTTCATTTTTACACATACAAAGTCATGATTGTTAACATCATCTGCCAGTGATTGTGTTAAAAGTTACCAAATTTGCCTTCAATAATGTAAAGTAAATCTTCAGATACCATGTAAAGAGGTTTAATAAAATGTTATTTTATATAGCATGGTTCTACTAAGTCTTGAGATTGTAGTCATTCTTCTCTCATCTTTAATGTCCATTTGCATTTTTTCCCCATTTTTTTGGCAATAGCTTGTGTTCATGGTGATCATAATTCAAAATCTTCATTTCATGAAGAACTAGCTCAGTTTGCTGATCGCAAGGCCTAATTGCCACATGACTGAGTTAGCTGGGAGTGTTTCAAAATACTTGCATTTCCCTGACAATAATGATATAAAATTGGATGGTTTGAACCCAATACGCAAATTTATTTGTCGAGCTATGAGTTTTAAAATATTGGACGAGACGAAGTCAAGTCCCAATATTTTTAAACTCATAGCGAGACCAATAAATTTTGTATTGGGTGAAAAAACATCCAATTTTATCATTATGTTTTCAGAATCTTTTTTGGTCAAAAACATGACTTTTGGTAAAAAATGTGATTTTTGGTAAAAAATGTGTTTTTTGGTCAAAATGTGATTTTTGGTCAAAAATGAGTTTTGGTCAAAAAATTGTGGAAAACAATTTTGGGGGGAAAAGTGAGCCTTTCCAACACAGTCCAAGTTTTGAGTCCAAGTGTTGATTATATTGGACTCTTTAACTCTGTACAAAGTATAGGAAGGAAGATTCTGAGAACATGATAGAAATAAATTGAATGTATGGGCGAATGGGGTTAGTTGCACCTTTGAGTCAAAAGAGTTCAGTGTGGGGCACTAATTGGGGGATGGAGGACTACCTAGGTTAAATCATGATATGACTGCTCTTGTGTTTTTTTAACCAAGAACAAATTTGTTTATTTCCCAGGGGGGGGGGTCACTCCCATTGTTGCATGTACACCATCCGCGATAATAAAAATGCGTAAAAGGGTAGTTTTTCGGGGTAGGCACGATACGTGTGTATCGTGTTTAAGGTGTTAAAAACATGAAAAATTGGAAAAAGGGTAGCAAAATTGCAATTGCTAATACGTGGAAATGAAATTTAGGGTATGAAATTTGATGCAAGGAACAAAATCCCTGTATATGTTTAGAGTGTGAAAACAGGCGTGTGATATCTGTTTAGGGTATCGTTTTAGCCAAGGGTTAATCCTTGTTTAGGGTGCATTTCAAAAGTTGATTATCGCGGGAGGTGTACAGGCCACAATGGGAGTGACCCCCTGCAGGTTTATTTAACCAGTCTGTCCGGGCAGACGCAAGGTCGGGCCCTGATAGGGCCAGGCTCAAACAAAAGGCTCAACCCAAAGCCTAAAAGCTTACAAGCATGATGTTCTCAGCTGTCTATCCAATCTATCACTACAAGATTCATGGTACTGCACTGGTTCTAAACTGGTACTCACCTGGTACTGCACAGTACCAGCCAAGTACATGTACCTCCGACTACCTCAGCGATGGTGTACCTGTGCAGGCAGCCCAATATGAATCAGGTAGTGTAACTGAGCTTCATAATATTAATCCTAAAACATTTGTTGTCACAGTCCACTGCTTAGATTTAATTTCTAAATTGGAATGTAAAATCTAAAAGTTACTTGTCGATTGCTTGTTGCCACAAATGGCACTGTAGTACACCAGTACACAGACTCGCAGAGGAATGTTTATTGCAACTTTTCGATCTCAAATATGGTTCCTGATGACTACCAGTTGCCTGAGTTATCAGTTTCCAGGGCTTGGTCAATCTTTTGCCTTACAACACACACCAACCTATAAATTAAAAAAGAAATAGAATAAAATATTGTTTCACATCGAACAAGTTTTTACTGCAAATTGAAAATGATATGTGGGATACAATGATATTCTGGGAGACAAATTACTGCTGGTGGCAAACATTGGCAAAATGGTGCAAGTGATTATGAAAATGCCACTGTTAGCGACAACATTTCAAATTCATTTCAAAGCAGTTTGAGGTACCGGTACTCACGCTTTCTTACATGTAGCTCCAACTTCCACTGACATTCTCCGCACAAAGGTGTGAGGTGTACACCACAGCCACAAGAGGGCACACAGAAAAAATAAATTATCAACAAATTCACAACTACTTTCTTCACATGAAGTTAAATTAAAGAAATCTTTTTTTTTTACATCAGTGTAAATTTTGAGCACATTTGAAGGTGTAAGGTGACCAAAACTGTGACTGAAACTATAGTCTCTTCCCGGAGACTGGCTTAATCACAAATGAATGAGCAAGGGTTTGCCGTAATAAATACAATGTACATTTGCCTACCAAATCACAGTTACTTGGCATGGGACAATTACATATTTAGCATTTTAAATCAAAAATGATGATTTAAAATTGTATTTAAATATAATGCAGGTTTTTCACAACATCCTTAACCCTGCAGTCACATGGCTGCTCACTACAAAAGGGTTGTAATGTTAGCAATACAGCAGGTTTTTTTGGGTTGGATTATTTAATGAGTTTGTGTCCCTAAGTATGTGTAGTAAACTAAAAATCAGTGGCTAAAATACAATGTACATGGCAAATTCCTTTCTATTCAAAAACTAACTTTGCTGAAACTGCAACCCATTCATGGTGGATGATCATGGAATTGTCTACATTAGGGACTGTTCACAAACACTTGTTTGACCCTTCTAGGGGGAGAGGGGCTCTGAAAAATTGACCACAAATTTTCCTGGGAAAATTGAGTATATGGGGTTGACCCATAATTTTCATGTCAAAAAGGGGGCCCTGAAATTTTTGAGATCTGAAAAAGGGGCCCGAAAAATTTTCACGATGAAATTGTTTTGCATCAGGGCCCCCAACAAGTGTTTGTGAACGGTTCCTTAATCGATTTTACTGTATGATAAATGTGTATATACGAGGGGGTATCCAAAAGTTTTTGACATCACCCAGAAGTGAAAGAGCTATATTGATGAAATTTTGTCAGTGTAATCACTGGTCCTTATAAGTACATTATGGTTCAAAAATGGTCTCATAAGTATGTTTACTTTCTTTCCAGGTGGCGCTAGATGGGCAGTAGGCGCATTACCTTTTCATGATAAGATCCTCCACTTTCTTGAGTTTCTTCACTGTGGCCGCGCCATCCATAAGTGATGGACGTCCACTTCTTGGCTAATCTGTGAGGGACATGTGGCCAGTTTGGAAATTCCTTTTTCAAAAAGCAACAGTGCAATATGATGGGCAATCATCACCGTAGATAGCTTTCATTTCATCATAGATTTTATGAGCATTGTAGGCCTAACCCTTCAAATGCAGGAACCTTAATCACGCTACGTTCCTCAATTTTCACCATCTTGCAGGTTATGCGCCTAGCTACTGCCCACCTAGTGCCATCTGGATAGAAAGTAAACTTATACTTATGAGACCATTTCTGAACCATAATGTACATAAGGACCAGTGATTACACTGACATAATTTCATCAAAATAGCTCTTTCACTTCTGGGTGATGTCAAAACTTTTGGATACCCCTCGTACAATGTACATGTCATACATCATAGACTTACTTGCAAACTCATTTTGTGTGGCATGGTGGTGCAGGGCTCTAGCCTTCACCTGTCTTTTTCTCCTGATGAAATGAAGAAAGAAATGCAAATTTAGATATCAAAATTTGAGGAAAATTGAGGTACATAATACATTAGATGCATGCATAAACTCCTCTAGTTGATTAATTTCACAAAAGTGAGGTTGAGCTTTACCCAAGGAAAATCTAGTACTTGGACGTAAAAAACAAGCAAACACAAACAGAGAAATATTGAAATTCCCAATGATTACACAGACAGTACAAGTACCCACACAGATTTGGTGCCCTAATTTGTATTTACGAACTACACTGTATTGGTAAGCACCGGAAAAATGTATGATTTTTGAGAGCAAATTTTGCGCATCAATTTCACAAAATTCCTGATTTGTGTGATTTATCCATAATATTACCAAAATGTGTGCATTTTCCGCAAAAAGTTCAAATTTGCATTTTTTTAAATTAAATTACGCGGCGCAGAGTTGAATTCGTTAAAATTAAGTCCTATGAGCAGTGGCGTACCGTGGCCAGGCCCTACCCCGGGGGCTGAAGAAAATTCAATTTTGCTGCCCCCTTCCTCAGCAGCCCGAAAAGGTTGCCCCAATTTTTTACGGTCGTTTGAAAAGTGAAGAACAAAAACAAAAAAAAAGGATTTCTAGGCGCTAGCGCCCCAAAAGCAACACATATTGATATATAGTACAATTTTTTTCAAATTTTCCGCCCCTTTTTCTTTACTAATTCTTTTTGCTGCCCCTTCTTCTTCCTCTGCCCCTTCGATTTGGCCACCCCCTGCTTTGACTCCGGGGGGCTGGCGCCCCCAAAGCCCCCCAAAATATGCGCATGATGAGGGCGGTCGACTGCATATCCGTCAGTACACGCTTTTCAATACGGAATAAATGCTAACCTCATCGTGACATCATCCAAGCAGCAAATTTCATTTCCCATGGAAAAAGCATGTATTGGCGGATATGCAGTTTACCATTCTGCTATGGTCTATTTTCTATACCGGTACTTTTTTCTGCATGGATTGTATTACAGATCACCATGGGTTTTTTCAATTTTGTGAAAACTTATGGGTTTTTTTGGAAAATGAATACTTTAAAAATGGGTATCTTGGAAAAATCTTAAAATTCGTGGCCAAACCTAAAATTCGCGATTATACCCAAAATATGTGAATGTTAGCGTTTCACATACATTGTACATATCTTTTCAGATTGATTTTTTTTTACTTCAATTACCAAGAATGAAGATGTAAATACATGATGAATTAATACATACCCTTTTCTTTCTTCCTTTGTGTGCTGCTTTGCTTGTAGCTCGATCTTCCCCGTCAAAAACAACTATGGGCGTAACATTTTGCCTAACCAACACATCTACTGCTTAACAGAAATCATTGACATACCGGGCGGTACCTGTAAGAACCATAATTGCATAAAAGTGACGTAAAAATTGGTTGATATACAACTTGTCCCTATCCCAACCCACCCCTTGACCAGTAACGTATCTGTGGCAGGGGTCACTCAGCACCCCCCCATGGCTTTGACCAGGAAGGAAAACCTGAAAAATTATGCTAAATCAGCCTATTTTACACCTCTGCCTGAGAAAATCTACCCTGTGACCGGGTAAATCTACCGCACACCAGGATTTTGCCCGCTCTGACAAGTGACCCCAATACACGGTACACCACTGCCCTTGACAATATAGTCTACCCGTCCCTTGACAATTTGCTCGAGAAACACTAGCCACGAATTTGCTCACGGATGCCCTCGCAAATCAAAGATTTGCGATAGAGACTATGCTCGAACAATTGACAATATATACATAGTATAGTCAACTACCTTAGCTTTATTCCCTCCAGCAAGCAAGGGACAGGTTGATTAGTGACGAGTTGCCTTCAAAAAATGTGGTGCAGGCCCGGGGTGCAGGTTGACGCAAGGACAGGTTGGCATAGGAACGGCTTGTCATGTATTCTTAAAAATTTACTTCATTAGGAATGTGACCAGGTAACATTAAAACCAATCAACGGTACAGGATGCTTTTTGGTCACGCAGCTATAAAAGACAATTTTCATGGTTTAGAATAGGAGATTAATGAAAAATAAGCCCTTAATCCTTTCCTTCATCACCGAATACAAGTCACACACTTAATATAATTTCTTAATATATGAATAGTATTGTAAATAATTGTGGTTCTTGAGAAATATGTCAATTATGAAGATGTTGCGTTTCAACTCTTTTCACATCATAATTACAGAACCACAAGATCTAGATCCACAAAATTGTAACTGGATTCAGCACCCCACCCGATTTAAAATGATCATAACAAATTTCACTACATGTAGATGGTATACCATCTACATTACATAGTATTTAATAAGCTTAAGCTTAACTTACTTTCGTGGATCAATTCCAGGTTGTGCAGTGTACTTCGTTAATATTTATGTGTAGATCCATAAATTGATGCGTCAATGCCTGCACTTCACCGCCCAAATCCGCCGCAGAAACCCTGGCAGAAACTTTATTTTCTATATTCTTGAATTTTGGGAGTAAAGATTTAATTCCCATTGTCACGATTCGATTGTAACCGTGTGTTGAAGCTGGTCAACTCCGGGATTGTTATTTACGATCAGCTGATTGAAGATCACAGGCTGTTTTTAACGGCTGATATCGCTAATTGTTCAAAATGCGCATGCGCTAGACATGCGCATAAAACAAATCGTGTTCCCGTGGTGTTGCCGTCGGGATTGCCCTGGAATTGCCAGAGAAGTATGTCCCACCCCCCCTGTACGCTACGGAATAGAGTAAAACAGTAGTTTCATGTGAATAAAAGTGAATAACGTAGTAAAAATAAAGTAAGGATCTCAAAAAAAGTAATTACGTAACGGACTATTGTATTACAAATCTGTAAAGTGTGATTATTTCTGCGCATTTTGACACCTCATTTGTAGCAATTGTCAAAATATTGACGTCGCAGCGTACATTTAAATCAATGTAACCCAGGATTTGAAAGTTGCAGTATATTCTATTGATTTGTATTCAGTATAATGGAAGGAAATCTGTGTAATGATATCTGAGTGTTTTTGTATTGTTGTAGTTTGCTGTCATAGTGTTTCTTTTGCTGTTTAATTCTGTGGTCGCAACTCCTGCAGAATGGTTGAACCTGTGGCCGCTGTATAATAATGCGAAATCATCTTATCTACGCCATTACTCCTACCAGTTCCGTCTCCAACCAGATATGGTAAGTTGTACAGGTCTCAGGACTCCCTGCTTGTGTTCACTAGCAGTGTCCATAGAGTATTATGAAACGCCCTTCTGTCGGAGACAAGATATTGAATCTCAAAACCGCCTGAGGTACTGAAATACCTCAATTATTTAAGCCAAAGCTGGGGCTTGGTTGATGGGCGCCAGGGCATGTCCACACGCCGGTGGGCCTGCACGCCGCATCTCTGGGGCCCAAAGCTGCTCCGAGATCCCGTACAGTTTCGCATGGGGCCGTAGGGTACCCAGTTACCGTGTTTTGTCGCCAGGAGGCACTGTAAGAGTCTTGTTTGTTTGTTTGTTTACCCAGGTTGGTCCGTGAGGAACACATGCTAATCCATGGGAAAACCATGGACCGTTTATGGCAAGCTAAGCGGCTCAGAACGTGGGACTAGCTACGCGCAGCTTCTTTCTCGTTACGTGCAGCTTATTAACCAATCAGATTCGCGATTTTAAACACGTGGAGCTGATGTAAACATCCTCTCTCACAAATATTACGTTGTTAATTTTTGTAAATGAAAATATCTGTAGTATATCAGCAAAAAATGGTATAGGTGCCATGCTATTAAAGTAATATCTGAACAGAATGATGATTGTTCTATATTTAGGGGGCTATCATTTTCTTCGGAAGGGGATCCCAAATATAGGGGGCATACTTTTTGGAAAGAAAAATAAGGGGAGGGGGGGTCATAAATTGATAATGACAAAATGTAGGGAGTCACAAGATGACTACAGATAGTGTGTTTATTGTATTCAAAAGACTGATTTCAATACAATTTTAGCCTGTAGGGGGTAAGGTGTATCGGTGGTGGGAGTCGGGGGTCATAAAATTTTGATGCCGAAATAGTGAGGGCCGCAATTTATTGACGCCGACTTTTTGTAAATTTAGGAACCCCCCTCCCGTTCCGAAAAAAATGATGACCCATTTTACTCTCTCCATATTTACACAGTGGCATGTGATATCGCTTTCCCTGCAATATCTTTACGCAGCGCTTTACACCAGTAGTAGTTGTTGTTTGACCTTCATATCCCCTGCACCGCTAATACAGCCCGAGTATAAAGTTACTTGCTATTAAACACGGTGTAAACTTGGAAACACTAAATAAATATGCTTTGTGTCATTTTAGCCAGGCATTAGCAACATGTTCTCTTGACACGTGCTGTGATTTGGCCTCCTTTACCCGTTCGTTATCATGCTAATTCCGTAAATTAATTACAAGATAATAATTGTGAAAGAGGATACCTATAACTATACTACGCGCAGCTAACGACCCAACCACGTGATTAAATTTGACTATTTTGATTGGTCAAACAGCTGCTCGTAACGAGAAAGAAGCTACGCGTAGCTGTTCCACGCTTTTGGCCCCCTTGGCTTGCCATAACCGTTCCAAGCTCATACAAATGCACAAGCCTGGATAGCCAGTGTAGGCTAATACATGCATGCTGGCCTAGATAGCTTGATAAACAAAGCACGAAATGGAAGAAAATAGCTAGGAAAAAGAGAAAAGAAGAGAAGGCCACTCCCAAACACAAATTGTACAATTTTACTCTTAGCCCTTACTTCGTGAGAGAGGAAACTGGAATTCCAATCTCAGGCCCCGATGCAAAGGCTGTTGATGTAGGAGAGGCTATGTACTGGCTGGGGAAGGCTTACGTGCTTTTCACCCGAAATAAGCAAGTATTGTTGTAAGAGAAACTTTCAAATCTGGACAGCACTACATTAATTTGACGGGTGTTTTATTGTTTTCATTTATCAAATGAGGTGTCAAAATACGCAGAAATAAATTCCGCTTCCAACGCATTTTACATAGATTTGTAATACAATAGCCCGTTTTTTAATATTGGCCCTTATTTAAGGGTGGGGGTGTAATTACTTTATTTTAGATATTTAGTTTAAAATTGGTATAATTGTGAGGCATAAACATTACATAGAATTTTGTGTGTGTTTTGGGGTTTTTTCCTTGTTGTTGTTGTTGTTTTCTTTCTTTTTTTCTTTTTTTCTTTTTCTTTGTTATAATCGTTTTGTTAATTATCATTTTATTTTATTTAAGTTAAAGTTTAAAAACACCTTATAATATACACAGACTGCTACACAAAATCAGTCAGGCATGTGACTCATAATATTGAGCTCTTGTTCAACTACGCATATAAGATTACCCAATTGACTTTCCCTGATAAACAAATAAAAGACTTCCCATTGTCCAACACAAGAGATGAGTGCACCTCATGCATGAATTTAGTGAACTTGGTAAGAGGGATCTATCTTGATATTTTCATTATTGCAGCGAATATCAGTTTGTCATTATGCTGTAGAAAAATATCCTCACCAGCATTATATCTCAGCTCCGACCTGCAAAATTGGAGAGTCGCATGTCATGAACTGGAATAAAAAGTGTTACACATAGTAAAATAACAAAAATCACACAAATTTGTATTCAACTCATTATAACGTTTTATTTTATACATAATTACATAGGAAAGTATACATATTGTAGGAAGCCTACATTCCAAGGATTTCATATGTGACAAAAACAAAGACAATATTTAGGGTGGGTAAATTTGTGACGTGTCATGTCAAAAGGAGACACTTTTGGGCAGGATCTTAAAATGGAGAAATAGCCAAAAATCTGCCCGGGTTTGATTTTTTCACAATTTGGGTTTGTTGCGAATTTGTGATGTTATTAATGTTTCAAGTATTGTCTGAATAGATTTAGACCGGAATATAACTGGCATCTTGTATTTTTTGAAACATTTTCAAGGTAATTCCTACTCTCAACATTGTCAATAATATTTTTAAAGGCCGATATCTCAATTTCCAATTTTATTATACCATAACTTACGAAGTCAATATCTTCGCTTAGGAATGTCCGATTTCATTGGGGTAAACGGCGTTGTGGCGCAAAATACCTCTGTATTTAAGATATGGTCATGTTTTTTGAGGTGGGACCCAATTGTGTCACATCTTGCAATTTGTCAAAAATCAACTCCTATTTTGTTTTTCTGATTATATTTCAAAAAGTTTTCACCCAAACTAGTAAAAGTATACATTTTTAGAAAGCATATATTGTCATGATTGCAAATCTGTAAAGTTTGAGTGGATATACAGGGTGTACCAAAAAATATACAGGGTGATTCCATTGAAAAATACCGAAAAAATTTACTTTCTTTACCACTCCAATATTTCTACATAGTATATTAAATTGGAAAATTAACTTGATATTTGGAATGTACACAGTTATTTCTTTCATTAAATATATAGTTTGCACTATATTTGTTAAACCCATTGTGTTATACAGGGTGTGAAAAAAGTTGTAAATTAAATGTTTTAATTTATGTAAAAATTCCCTAAATGCCATTAAATTTGGAAAATATATTCAAAATAGTTTACAGAATTGCTATAATATCAAATTTAAATATCCAATTCCTAATAGGGTGTTCCAAAAATCAATAGAGTGAATAATTAGTAACAAAGGTACACGTACATGTAGGCATATCCATATACATGCACAATACATGTATCAATAAACTATTTAACAATAAACCTGAGATCAATATATCATCAGATTAAATCTTTTGACTAATAATCTCCTGTGAGAAGATTTATTTTAAATTTCAAAGATAAAACAATATTGAAATTTATTTCATATGCATGCATGCAAAATTAAAGCCCATTGTATTGCATGACCCACATTCCACTGCATTAATTAAAAGCTTGTTAAATCCTTAATTACTAAGTTTATTAAGATTAACAAGGCAATTATTGTTAAAGAAAGTTAAAAAAATAAGATTAACATTATGCAAATGCATTTTAACTTCTACTAGGCAACAAAGTGCATAAATTTTATTAATGAACATCAACTTCCCATTTGAATTACACAGAGCTCCTCCGCTTCCGGCTCCTCCACTTCCGGCACCACCCCTGACTAATTAACCTAATTAAGCTGTTGTAATTAATTAATACATTTGTTTAATTGTATTTGTTATTAATTCATTAGATTAATAATTTATCTTCAAAATAAGACCAAAACCATTTGTTCATGATGAATTTCGGCAAAAATATAGGAATAAGTAGACAAAATGATTTAGCAAAATGTGACAGCACCACCTTTTTTAGGGTCCCAGTATAAAAAACATGACCATATGTAAAAATCTTAAAACTGATAACCTGCCCAAAAGTGTCTCTTTTTGACATGACACGTCACATTTTATATAGGGTGTAATATAATAATAATTGTTTCAAAATAAATGTAATTTGAAATACACTGAATTGCGATTAGAGCATACAGGGTGGTCAAAATTGGGTATTTTTACCAAGTAAGAAGTCAATATCTCTTAGATTAATTTTACAAGAGCGAAATGAAAATCGTGTATTTACTGCAGAAATCTATGGTGGGCTCTGTGGTCATTTTTAATGGTCGGCCTAACCCTAAGGTGCTGGGGTAAAAGAAAAATTTGGTACAACTCCCCTCCCCTTTAGTCTAGGGTTAATATTTAGTCATATTTTGGTAATTGGGGCTAAACACATGCGTATTAGGGCGTTTTTTGTATGCTGTGATTATCAACCCCAATACTTTGATAAAGACTATAAGTTATGCATGCAAACTTTTGGAAAATACATTTTGTAATCTTTTTCATTTTTACCAATTATTTAAAAAACAAACATATAATATGAGCTAGCGTTTATCCTATACTCAAAATTTTGAATGCTTAGACGTGTGCCAAGTCTTAGAATTTTGTGACTTAAATTGTAAGAACACATTCAAATTGTATATTTGGCCCAACATTCATCAAATTTTGCAAATATTACAATTTGACTTTCATTGCCAGTTAGAACTATAAAGATTTAGCTATGTTTCTTTGGATAAAACAAGATACTTTTTAATTCCCACAAATAATTTGTCTTGTATTTTTCTTTTGGAATATTGGCACTCAATGCTGCGCACACGACAACAATAACCTTGAATTGTAAAATCCAATAGTTAGCCTCTCGCCATGGCATTCAAATATTGGCGTAAACTCTATTTACATTTACAGGCATTTACATTCTCTATACCTCATAAATCATATTTACACAAAAAATTGTACAAATCATTTTTGTTGTCTATGTCAATATAAATCAAGCAAGCATGATAATCCATTGCTACGACTTCGTCATCAACATCGCAAAGAGACAAGCATACCGGCACGATGGCGTGCTACTGTAGCTGTATATTAAAGCAGGTCAAAGAGTGCGAGCACGTGTGATGCAGTTTGGTCACATCAACTAGTAGTTAAACAACTGCTAAAGCTAACACAATATCAAGTATTCTTCAAATCTTCAAATCGCCGGTAGTGTGATAAAATAACTGTTTCATACCTGTAAACGTGAAATTGATGTCTTCAACTGAACGCAAGATTGCTCCGTGATGTATATACAAGACTTATCGTATAGCGTAAACACAGTATCACGTTTCATTTGGTGCGTCTATTTTCTGTAACTATTAATAATTTAGAGATTGACGGCAATGCTTGACATATTTTTTTCAAATTTGGTCGCGAAGTTGTTGACAATAACTCGGTTCGTTGAAAAGTTTGAGCAAAACTAGACTGCGACGAACGAATTGAATTTGTACGTTTCTTGTGTAGTAAAATAATCTTGCAAAGATGGGTAAGAAAGCAAAGCAACCGCGACGTGATGAAGAATGTCCTGGTGGATATACCCTAGATACAGTCAGCGTGACTTCATCGCTTGCACTAGAGACATTTGAGAAGCGTAAGATGCGGCAACTAGTTGATGATATCCTCCAATCTCGCTCATCAAGACAATATTTGAAGATGTTGAGTTATCAATTGATACCATTGATAGCCTTGGTAGTGACGTGCAGCATACTATTGGCACAATCTGCTTTGATACATAGCAGCGCTAGATTGCTTCAAACAGTCGTGGAGGACAATGACAATATTGGTCGATTTGTCATCTCATTACAGGTAGAACGTGGACTCACAACGACTTATCTCAGCTCGAATCGTACCCAAACTTACATTTATGAGGAACTGCTATCAGCTCAAAGGAACACCGATAAAGCATTTAGTTTAATCAATAGCTGGCCCGATACGACGTTAGATGTAACATATGATGAGTATGTATTGGATAAAACTAGCGTGGAACATAAAATACGACAGCACAGGGAGCGTGTTAATCAAACGAGGTATACAAAGTTCCAGCCTGAGAATTGTTTTGCAGAAAACATTCATTTTTACAGTAATATCAATAAGGGTTTAATTGAGGCTAACATTATCGCGTCGCGACAATTAGAAGCCAGTGTCTGGTACCAGTTAATCGCTAAGCAAAGTCTGCTTCTAGCAACGGATTTTTATGGAATTGAGAGAGCTTTAGGATCGGTGTTTTATATTCAATGTGCTTTAAACGTTGAAAACTTGATTTGGTTTAGAACTGTACGAACTCAAGGTGAAATGATGCTGAGTCAAGCTTTCAATTATGACTATAAAGTCAGAACAGAATATAACGATCATTTGATGCGGGTTGATGTTAACAATGCTCATATCCAAGTGGAACGAATGCGAGCAGAGATTTTGAACAACTCGGATGTATGTGTGACAGGAAAAACGGATAACATTGAGACCAAATCACTCGAATGGTTTAACAATAGTACACGGCTCATCAATATCTTATCTGATGTTCGAAGCGAAATTAGCAATGATATTTCGAGATATGTAGACGAGACAAAACAAAGCACGTTTCGAATGATTATTTTATATTCATTAACTGCTACAATGACTCTCTTGGCGTGTGTTACTTTAAGTATCTTTCATGCAAGGAAATCACACACTCTATTGTCTTCAATAAGCTATTATGCTAAAGATTTAAGCGAAAAGAAAACTGAATTGGCGTCAGAGAAGAAGCTGACATTAAGGCTTGTATATCAGCTGATTCCAAAAGGAGTCGCGAAGCAGTTGCAGGCGGGGAAGTCAGTGGAGGCCATGGTGTTTGAGGAAGTGACTATATACTTTAGCAACATTGAAGGATTCACTAATTTTGCTGCGAGAAGTACACCAATGCAAGTCATCAATCTTCTTAATCAGTTATATAGGTAAGGTCAAAAAGAAGTTTACAGTCATCTTTGTCGAATGTTCCATAATCCGCCATAGGGAAAATGTTATGCCGTTTCTAAATGTTGGCATTACCCTACCGTTAACCGAACCGACACCATAGCTCTGTAAATCCTAATGTAATTTCATTCTATCATTTCATCTGTTAAAGGAGGATTTCGTGGTCCTAGCGTGCTCTTTTTATGACATTTTTCAGTAGATATCCACGAAAAAAGCTTATTTCCAAAATTTCAGTTGATTCCGATTTTGCGTTTGCGAGTTATGCATGATTATGTGTATTACACTGCTCCATAGACAATGTAGTTGTAATTTCGTTCTGGTGCACCAGAACGAAATTAAAATTTGGCGATATTTTTGCTAAACGAATTAATCTGCAAGAAATATTTGGTACATAAACATTATGTAGCCAGAGGTATCCAGTGGTGTAAAAATCTCAACTTTTTTGGGAAAAGTGGGGATGAGGCTGTGGATCACGAAATGCCCCTTTAAATCATTTGAAGTCGTATTCAATCACTGTTCGTAGTATCTCTGTGCGTGGCTTGTATGAACATGAAGTACGAGCTAGATCTCATACGGCCCTTACGTATTAAGGATTGAGTTCAACACCCATGTCTACCAATGTTTAATAGCATGAGGTGTTAGGAGAGACCCTCTAGATCACTGCTAGTTGGGTAGTGGACTCAAATCATAGGGTACGTTTTTAACTAGAGGTCACGAAAGGTCACACAGGAGTAAATCATTGAAAATGATTCGATCTTGTTGAAAGATATATTGAATTACTCGTCTGATGACATAATAATCATAGGCCAATAGGTTAGGATATCTACAACCCCTATCGTTATTTAGACCCTCGTCTAGGAAGTGAAATCCACCCCCCCCCCCCTCCTCCTAGGGATTTTTGGAGACAAATGTTTTTGAAAACCTTACCCAAATGGAAATTGAAATCAGATTGTCTGCAAAAATGTCGACCCTGGGTTAAGCGGTGACGGCGCTTTTTTTTTCAAAATGGCCACCAGAATCCCATATAATGGCATTTTAATAGCAATTTGAAGTTATTGTGAGATTTATTTTTTTTTTATTTGTAGATATAGTGTAATATTGACTCATTTTTTGTAAATGAAAAACAATGATAGAGAGCGCTTTTTCAAAATGGCCTCCAAAATGCCTTAAAATCCCATATAAGGTTCATTTAAATAGCAATTTGAACTAATTGTGAGATTTTTTATTTTATTCTTTTTGCAAATGGTGTAATATTGACTCAAGCCCCCTTCTGTGACTGAAAAGCTGTAATAGAGTGTGCTTTTTGACAAAAATGGCTGCCAGAATGCCTTTAAATGACTCAAATGTACTACAAATCTAGCTATTTTTAAAGTTATTACCATAGCCTTTGTGTAATTTGCACTTAAAATGATTAACATTTTATATATTTATTTCTTCTTTTTCTCAACAAGTCATAGACTAGAAATATCATGCACTACTATCATGAAAACCAAATTGGCGAAGTGATTTTGGTAGCGATTTCTCGTTGTTCACTGAGAGAGTTGACCGTACTTGCCGGAACGTGATTGGGCTTGGGTTAGGGCTTCCGGCAAATCATAGTCACTCTCTTACAAAATCAAATTTCGCGCGATTTTGCTCGAAGGTCAAAATGGTCCGTGACAGGCAATAAACTTGACGGACATAAAGTATTAAATATATCGTATTTGCCGGAATGGGTTTGGGTTAGGGTTTGGGTTAGGGCATCCGGCAAATCATAGTCACTCTCTTACAAAATCAAATCTCGCGCGATTTTGCTCAAAGGTTATGATACGATTCCAGCTTGTCACGGACCAATTCCGTTTAGCTGTGACTTGCAATAGCTTGGCGGACATAAAGACGTCGGATCTAGCGCTATTGTCGACTAATGTGGACGCGCTGACGGATTAGCAGAACAATTTTAATTGCATCGGACATAAGCCTAGACAAAATATTACTGGTAATAACTGCATATGTAAACACAGCTGGAGTTTCTGCTTTTGAATTGCATTTCGCAAACTCTCTAAAGCTGTGTTCACACATGCACTTATTACCGGTAATATTTTATATAGGCTTATGTCCGATCGAATTAAATATTTCCGCTAATCCCTTAGCGCGTCCACATTTGTCGGCAATTATAGCGCTATACGCTGTCGAAGTTACGTAATAATCGGATTAACTACCATAGCAATAGGTGAATCATGATAATAACTTGCACCTGTAAGATTAGTATCTTTGAAAAGACCAGTATTGTATTCAATCTATATGTTCAAAATTGTTTTCATCTATTGCTATGGTAATTAATCCGATAAATTGCGTAACTTCGCCAGCGTATGTCCGACGTGTTATGTCCGATAAGCCTATTACCGGTCATAAATCCCTCCTTTCTACATGAGCATCATCAGAAAATTTAACCCGATTTTAAATGTTTTCAACTGAAAATTCACTTTCAATAAACGCCCCTCTTTAGAAAAAAAATTACAGACTATGCGGTAGGTATGTCATGTAAGAAAAATGCAAATTCAAAAGTTCCAAAATTCAGATCAATTTTGTATTTATGTAGGTTCTATTATTATTATTATTATTATTATTATCATTATTATTATTATTATTATTATTGTTATTGTTTTATTATTATTATTATTATTATTATTATTATTATTGTTATTATTATTATTATTATTATTATTATTATTGTTATTGTTATTATTATTATTATTATTTTAGTTTGACAAAGTAGTCCCATTTTACAGTAGACTTAGCTCTATATCGCATTTTATACATGTAGGCCCTATAATGGTGGACATCTTTGAAAAAATGACAAAAATAAAAAAATAACAATGACTCCCATCATCATGCTATTTTGTTCTTGGGGGGGGGGGGTCCCAAATTTACAAAAAGTCGGCTTCAATAAAATTGCGACCTCCCCTATTTCGTCAGCAAATATTTTATGACCCCCCCCCACCGTTTGCACCCCCCACCCCCCCAAACAGGCATCAGTCTTTTGGAATAAAATAAACACACTATCTGTAGTCATGTTGTGTTGTGACTCCCTACATTTTGGTCATCAAAAATATTGTATGACACCCTCTATTTTTCTTTCCGTATATTTGGGACCCCCTAATCATCTTATAAAATCCAATTACATGCCTTTCTGTTATCATGCTTATGGCTTAATAAATGTCATCTCCATCTACTTCCAGGGCCATACCCCCCCCCGGGCCCTCTGGAGGGTTTACATTTGCTCCCCCCCCCCCCCCCTAGAAACTCGTGTAGGTCATCCCAATAAGGATGGTCAATTGCTCCTGCGCCTGAACTTTTTACCCGATGGAGAGTTTTCAGTGCCTTTATCTTAGCATGTATCTGCTCCCCGACCGTATGGGGAATCCCCCTTGTCATGTATAGCGTGGCTATCTCCTCCCGAAGCTTTTTTTTATCCCAGAAATAATTTCCGTGTCTCTCCAAATTTTGAGGATAGCCAATGTTCCATTGTCATTCAAATTGACCCCTCTATTGCGTTTATTTATATTAATATTTGCAGCTGCAGCCATGATGACATCACGCAGTAAATTACTCTGCTCAGTGGCGTAGATTTCTTTTTGACATTGGGGGATGGAGTTGGAAAAAAAATTCAAGTATAGTCAATCCAGCACCTTTTTGCGACAGAATAAGTTTTTGGTTCAATTGTGCGCGAAGCGAGCGAAAATTTTTTTTTGCTATTTTGAAGCTAAACTAATTAAATAATAGTGTAAAAGTAGAATAAATGCGCGCGAAAATTTGCACTTTGGGGGCAAAAAATGGGCAAATATGAGGTTAATTTGGTCAGAAACCCATTATCAGGCGTCAAAATGGGGGGGGGGGGTGATTGTATGGACCATCCCCCTGGCAAAATATTGGGGGATTTATCCCCCCCCCCCTCCATCCCCCCGGATCTACGCCTATGACTCTGCTTAAAATTTTGCGCGAGTGATATACTCACAGTTATATCCGACAGCCCAATAGTGCTGCATGTCCACACGTAATTACTATTACCGGACGTAACGTTTCGATCGGTCTTAACAGCTCTTAACCCTGGTCATCTTCAGCCTTAAATTTTCAGATTTAAAGCACATTACGTCGGATATAGTAATTTTTTTATATCCAACGCTCATTCACACTGCCACTTATATCCGATACTATTACCGACGTAATTTAAGTCCGACTGTGTGAACAAATTGTCGGATTTAAAGCACATTACGTCGGATATAGTTATATCCAACGCTAATTCACACTGCCACTTATATCCGATAATATTACCGACGTAATTTAAGACCGGTAATAAGTGATTTAAGTCCGACTGTGTGAACACGACTTAACACAGTTGTGAATACTCTCAATCATCTGGGAATCGTAAACGAGAGACAAGATTAAATCTAGTCAACCAGATAACATACCTTGAGCAACCAACGTTGTGGTTAGAACTACACTTTTCAGTTGGTTGTGATGTTAAACACCTTCGGGAGTTTCGGGACTCAAGGTGTTTAACATCACAACCCAGCTGAACGTCAGTGGTTCTGGCCGCAACGTTGGTTGCTCCAAGGTATATTTATCTGGTTGACTAGATTTAATCTTGTCTCTCGTCTCTCTCTAACAAAGTCAATGCGTTCAATAATTATTCCTGTTACATCACTACTTTACGGCGGATTGAGTATTCTAATCCTCGTCTTTGCAAACTCGTTTGCTCTTCTGCAAACGCTTTTAAAGCTTTTATAGCCGTGTTCACACGGTCGGACTTAAGTCACTTACTACCGGTGATAAGTCACTATTACCAGTTGTAAGTCAGTTATTACCGGTAATAACTCACTTATGTCCGACCGTGTGAACACGACTTAACTTTACTCTTGAAATCGTATTATATTTCATCCGAATCATTCATTGATCTTTTTATATGATTGTTGAGTTTTTGAAATTATCATTGTTCACGCATACTTATTTTATGTTCCGGTCATCATAACAATTTACAATGTGTGTCATTCATTAAAATTAAATGGTATTTATGACATCCAGGATTTAACTGTCCTATACAGCTGCACTCGTTCCGATTAAAAGGAACCTACTAAATTATCTAGTGCATTTATAATTGCTGCTTTTATTGCTGTTGTTGCTTAGAACTTCTAGAAATGAAGAGATTAAATTTGTTTCCAAAAGGGATTAAACCATTTTTTTTTCTTGTACATAGCTGTTGTACTTGGATTAAGTTTATTTTCTGCCCAACGAAGGTACCATATGATGGTTTACGGAAGAATAATGTAAAGCTATGTGGAACATTATGAGAAAGTATTATAAACATCTCAAAAAAGTAACTACCCCCTCCCTTAAATAATGGCCATTATTCAACAACGGGCTATTGTATTATAAATCTGTAAAATGCGTTGGAAGCGGAATTTATTTCTGCGCATTTTGATACCTCATTTGATACGATCGCTTAGAAAACAATAAAACACTAATGTAGTAAGGTCCAGATTTGAAAGTTGCACTTATATACAATACAAAACACTCAGATATCATTACACAGATTCCATTCCATTATACTAGGCATATCACCTCAAAAATAATCGCAGCAGAAACATGTTATTTAATGTTCCTACATTATTGAGCTTTATTAAAGAAAAAAAAAAAAAAAAACAGAATTGAAATCGGTCAATGCATTGTGACGTAGTGTCAATTTAAAGATGCTCGTAGATGGAATGAAATCCTGCCACAAATGGCTGTAATGACAAAATTGGCACATTTTAAGATTTTGAAGATATATTTGGACGCTTGCTTGAAAAAGCAGCGTTAATTTAAATATCACATGTTAAATGCATATCTTTCCTGACTTCGTTACAGAAAACAAAATTAAAAAATCTATCATTGAATAATTATAATAAATTAACCAAATATACTATTTTAGCAATTTCGGCCAATCTGCAGACAAATTAAATCTCCAAAAATGACTAAGTTCAGCTAATTAATATGCAAAATTGATGCCAGTAGAAAACCGTACATGATATAAAGATGCGGGTTTTTTCGCACACATATGTATACAAAGTTCTTTCAATTGATAACAAAAAATACACAAAAAGTAATTAATTATGCAAATTAGGTAATTACAGCTAATTATGTATTTATGATATTATTATGCAAATTAGGCATGAGTAATTTTAGGTTTTTTTCAATATTTAATGAACGTCTGTTCATTCATCATAAATTTTTTAATTATGATCCTGTTATGAGGTTGAATAAATGAACTGCAGTTAATTATTTAAAAACAATACAAAAAAATAAAAAGTTTGACATTTTGACGGTGTCTGGAATATAATTTTCATTTTTACTGTAAACATGGTATGTGTCACCATTACTCAAAGCCAAGTCCGAAAAGTAAAAATTAAAATTCAGTTGCAATGAGACTTTAAATTAACATTTTGTCATCTGGATTAACATGGGAGGATAATCGGTAAAAGCAAAAGCCATTTTACTGTACCGCGTATACAAAAATAGTATGGCCTTTGGACACACACAATGGCTTAGAGCTATTGTGGTTTGGAAAATTACTCCCTAAAAATATCATTGATTAATGTTTTGCTTCAACTAGTTTTAGGAAGTGTTTCATTCGTTGTCGACGAAATTAATTTACATGCTAAGAAAGATTAGTATTTCAGCTAAATGGTGGTAGTTCCTTTACTTCAATAGGCCTATATTTACTGATTTATGAGCGATCTTCAAAAATCCATAAAAACAGGCAGTAGCTCTTAAACAAAACAATATTTTTATTTAAGGACTGATGTTAGCCTCGGAAAGGCTTCACACACCATATATTAAAAATTTAAACAATTTGGATAAATGAAGCATATGAAGAAATTCATTTATCGACATGGATGTTTTCTAAAATTGGCCAAATTTGAAGCGCGCCCTTTTCAATTCACTGTTATGCTTGCATGCACAGTGTAGCAGAATTATTGTGCAGCCACTGTGACATACCTAATTATACTGAATACAAAATCAATACAATTTACTGCAACTTTCAAATCTTGGGTTACAGTGATAAATGTACGTTGTGACGTCAATATTTAGTCAATTGCTATAAATGACGTGTCAAAATGTGCAGAAATAAATTCGGCTTCCGACGCATTTTTCAGGTTTGTAATGCAAATGTCCGTTTTGAATAATGTTCATTATTTAAGGGGGTTAGTTACTTGTTTATATGAGAAAGTTTTTAGCACAAATCCTCACATATATACATGACAGTCATTGAAAACAATCACTGGTATTTAAATAGGTTTAAAAACCTTTTTTAATCCTAAATCTTTGTTAATATCAGATTATGAGAGAAAACTGCCAGTTTTAACAGTGATAAATGTACGTTGTGACGTCAATATTTAGTCAATTGCTACAAATGACGTGTCAAAATGTGCAGAAATAAATTCGGCTTCCGACGCATTTTTCAGGTTTGTAATACAAATGTCCGTTTTGAATAATGTTCATTATTTAAGGGGGTTAGTTACTTGTTTATATGAGAAAGTTTTTAGCACAAATCCTCACATATATACATGACAGTCATTGAAAACAATCACTGGTATTTAAATAGGTTTAAAAACCTTTTTAATCCTAAATCTTTGTTAATATCAGATTATGAGAGAAAACTGCCAGTTTTAACAACTTTTCCATATGTTTTTGAAACAATACCAACTTGCATGAATACACAGAATATCCCAATAATTTTTTTTTTAAATGAGCACATATTCAACATTGTGCTTTAAAAATAGTGAATTATGCTCAAATTTTTATAATATACCTACAGTGAAATAGCCTTGTAAACTAACCTGGCAACACCAGCCAAAACCTCTTTAGAAATGTCTACTGTTTGCGGATTATACGTTTTAGATTGGAAAAATGACTGAATCTAAGTTGTTTTTAAGAAAAAAATGGGGTGAAGTGAATCTGGGTTGTTTTTAAGGAAAAAAATGCGGTGAGGAAATGCGTTGTTTTAAGCAAATTGATCGCGTGCACAATTGGAATAAATGAATATCAAAAATGAATAATAATTAAAATAATTTATGTATATGATTTCAGTCGTCAACGATCTCTTTATGCACCTGTCAATTGCAACCCTGGCACCTGGGTACCAGGGAAAGACCCGAGACTTGACATCATGTAACCCAGGATGTTACTCAAAATATGTTCCGGGGGTGTTGGCCCGGATTTGTTATAAGAATTGACGTCGGCAAAGGTCCTTTAAAACCGGGCGGGGACTTACTCGGGGTTTTCAAAACAGTAAAATGAGAAATACCTGCTGCCTTTAACCATGTTAACTCCCTGTAAAAAGACTAGTTTGCGTCTGACGTCAGGGCAAAGGCGCGACGTGATTGGTTGCTGACCTGCGCAGTACAGCATTTTTGGTCTGGTTGACAGGACGTCATACGCAAACTAGTCTTTTTATTTCGGTCTTCAATTATAGTAGATACATCAGATAATATTATTTTCCCATAAACCCTCTTTTCATTGATCAACGCATAAGGATTTATATTAAATAAATGTGGCGTCGTCGTTGTGGTCCGATGGTTCAATTAAAAAAGGACTCTATAAAGTCTATTGCATTGATATGGTTCAGCTCCAAAATGGCACTGTTTCTTCGTGTTTTTGGTTTGATTTTGGTTGTGGTATCAGTGTTCACGGTTGTTTGATGGCATGTAAAACAGTCACTTTTAAAGAAAAGTTGAACAATGATGGCGCTATTTATCTTAAATCTTGTTTGCATTTTTTCAAGGGGTAGACACTTTTATAATGGTAATAGAACATCAGCAAAAAGAATAACAAATGACAAGGGAATTTTCAAAAAAACTTTATATCATGAATGAAAGGTATAACTCATATTATTTTTGCTAATTAATTTAAAATATATGTAAATTTGCACACAAATGTACAATTTATAGAATAAAAATTACCACAAAAAAGCAAAAAATTTGAATAATTTGATATAGAAACGAGAATCTATGTTAAAAATTGCTACAAAATATGTTTGTAGATATAGTTTATTAGTTTGATAGCTGTTGGTATTGAACGTGCGTGTGAATTAATCCATATGTGCGTGAATTAATTGTAGTGGGGGTGTGTGGGGAGGGGGGTAAATTAAGGTGTGTGTGTGTGCGAATTGTTGCCAATACGTCCCTCTCATAACTCTATAATATAAATTAGATGGATAAAGCTCATAAATGTACAAAGTAGGTTAGAGTTGGGTTCAGAATCGTGAACTAGTAGTACTTACTTTATGAAGATGAGTAATAATGGTTTACAAAGAACAGCTTGAGTGACCCTCAAAAGTAATGTATATTTTCCTGTAATTTGGTACACGTACGGTATGTACATGTAGTCTCGTACCCAGGCCGATCCTACCAGGGGAACTGGAGGAAAGGTGAATTTTGGCGCTCCCTTCAACAGCCCGAAAAGGTCGTCCAACTGTTTTTCGATTTAACTAGCGTTAAATGTCATTGGACCTCGACCATTGCCCAAAAAAGGGCAACAGAATCAAGAAGATAATATTAAATCGCATGGCAGACTGAAACGGTTACAGGCAGATCGTTTGTCCGACTGTTATTAGTCCGAAAAACCAATTAGGGTTGTTATTAATGAACCCTTATCCTTACCCTAACCCTATACTTTGATCAGCTCGTAATTGGCGGGAAAAGTTAGGGTTTTTACCACTACGGCGAAAAACAGACCCACGTTATTAAGAGTGATATTACTTAAACTATTAATTGGTCTATATTTTGCGTGTTAAAAAATTATATTAAGTATAGGACTAGAATTAATATTTTGGGCTGCTTCTGGCGATATAGCATAAAACAATTCTTGGGCTACATTGATTTAAACGTACGCTGTGACGTCAATATTTAGTCAATTGCTAAAAATAAGGTGTCAAAATGTGCAGAAATAAATTCTGCTTTCAACGCATTTCACAGATTTGTAATATATTCACCCGTTTTTGAATAATGGTCATTATTTAAGGGGGGTTAGTTACTTTTTTTGAGATGTTTATTACGCACTGTACAACAGTCTCAGTTCATTTTGATTTAGTTAAACAAATATTTTAAGTAAAAGTATTAATGGGGCTAGGGTAGGCTGTGGTGGTATCAACTAAAGGGTTCAAAAGAAATAACTCCCCCCCTAAAATTACAAAACATTTCTTAGCATAACTTGACATACATTTGGTTGATTTGAAAAATTTAAAAATCTGTAAATAGAGGAATCTTTTTGCTACCCTCCCAACTTCCTTTTTTTGGAAAATCCTTTTTTGTTGATTAAAATTTATCACATTTTCCAAAAATGATGCTTTCAGAAAAAGTTGCACTTTTCAACATCCTATACATGTAATGTACAAAAATGTTCTCGATGTCAACGTGATCAATGTTTTGATTGATTTAATTGTTAGTTAATTTTCTTAAATTTTGTGTATCCGATTACTCAGTCACCCATGCAATCATCTTTCAGTGTAAAACAATGATTCATCGACATGAATTTTAACATGAATGGGGTTTTCAGTCGGTGCTTCAAAAATGGTAAAATCACTATAGCAGTAGAAATAAGGTTTGTAGTGTGATGCTTATTTCTTTCGTTGGCTAGAAGAGATGAAAAATTTACTTGCAAATGGTAGACAGAAACGGTTGCAAAGATCTATAGCAACGAATCTCTTGAATAAAGGCGTACATAACAAAGAAGAAATGGCCAACAAAGATTGGAGGTTGGAAGTCAGCATCCAGCCAATTAACTGCATGCAGCCAATCTCTTGTGGCCACATCATGAGTGTTACACCTTTATCCAAGAAAGCCATAATTTTAAATCAAAATGCAAGATGCTTTGACTGACCCAATACAGGTAAATGTTCATCATTTTGGTCAAATTTATGCGTGGAGAGCTCATTTCTCCTTCCTAGTGATTTTATCATTTTGAAACAACTGATGATTAAAAACATCAAAGAAAATCTCATTTTACATCAAAATTAAGTTTAACAAATCTTTCTTTTGCACTGAATGATGGTTGCATGGGTGCCTGAAGGATCAGAGACAGAATGGTGAAGGAAAAAACAAGAATTAAATCAACCATAACATTAATATCGAGAACGTTTTGTACAAAATGTGGTAAAGTGCAACTTTTTCTGAAAGCATCATTTTTGGAAAATGTGATTATTTTTGACCAAAAATATTGCTTTTGCAAATGAAACAACTTTGGGAGGGTTGAAAAACGATTCCTCTATTCATAGTTTTTTGAATTTCTCAAATCAACAAAATAAATGTCAAGTTATGCAAAGAAATGTTTTCTAATTTTAGGGGGGGAGTTATTTCTTTTGAACCCTGTATTTATGCTATTAACCGATCATGTTTATAACTATGCTTTTTAAAAGCTGTCAAAGATAAACAAAATATGTATAAGCCGGGGTACAATAAATTCGAGTATAATAATTATATCAAGAGCCATGCTTCTGGATATCGTTTGATGTCAAATAATATACCATTTTGAAGCTTATGATATATATATTATATAAACACGAAATAAAACAAAATTGACAGGGGTCGACTTTACGGCTCATTCGTGGTAACAAAACTTTGCTTTAAATCTGGCGCAGTACCGTCAATATGTTCATATTGATAGAATAAAAGAGAAGAGTAAAGACGGGAATCTGAAAAAAAAAGTATATTAATGAATGGAACGATAGTTGTTGTTTAATGGTTTGTGGAATGATGTGGGGCCGTAGTGGTCAGCGACAACCTGTAAAGTGTGCTGAGGCTTGTGGATCAACGTCTAGGCGTTGTGCCTGTGCGTAGCGCACTATAAATCACTGCGCTTTTTGTTCTTTTTTTTAGTAATAACAATCAACAAGAATCGTTAATTAAGAACACATTCATATAATAAATCGAATTATATATGCAAACACACTTCTTTACCATCTCTACGTGGTTGTATATTTTTTCCTATTTAAAACAAATCGTGGTAAAAAGCAATTTATTTAAAATCAGTAGCGAGAAGTTGGCTTTCGCTTACTCTTATTATTTTACACTCGAGCGGATGCAACTGTTGTTTTTAACATGTTTAATAAAGTTTAATAATAATCCTTTGTCACTTTATTAAACCTGTTGGGTGATGATCATTGATTCTCCTTCTTAATTCCAATGATTATTACAATTTAATGAAAAAAATATATATTGAATATTGCTTGTTATTGCTTATTGCCGACTTTATCGTATGACGCATCACAGTAGATACATTGCGATTTCCAAACGTAGGCATCGGACTTACGTTGATTTATTCAAAACCACTCTCCTGTATCAAAGCGAGGTCACGTATTTAGCTATTTTTGAAGATATTCCACGTGCGAAATCGACGTAGATACATCGTTGAAAATGCACAAAATATGTCCATTTCACAATATGTTAAAGACAGTCAAAGATAATGAACATACGAAGGAAAGTCTAAGTATTATTATGATCCTTTTTGTTTGTAACAAATCATTATAATTAAGGTACAGCGATGTGTTAAAAATTGACTAAATTTAAACGCAATATTCATACGCAGAGATTGCCCATTGAAATGTGTGTGATACTTTGCGTACAAAAAATGACATTGCGATTTCCCATTTTGGATTCCAACGTAGTATAAAACGCAGATGCTACGTTGAAATATGCTGATTTTACCTCATGTCGAAGTTCATGCAACGCACCCAATTTTCAGGACGAAAAAATCTCATTTTGAAAGTAAAGTCATGATATATGGATGTAGTGATCTTTAATCTACCAAAATATATGTTTTTGGGCAACTATAATATTTGGGGAGCACAAAAAAAACCAAGTTTAATCAGCATGTTATATCAAAATTTTAGTCAAAATCAAAAGCGGCTTGTTTGAATTAGGCACAGACTCAGTAGCCTGCACTTACTGTTATTTTTTCAATCACTGTGCCCTCTATCGACCTAGATTAGATTAGATCAAATATTATAGCCTTTATTCCAGCCGACTTGTTCTCCTTCGTGACGAATGAGCACAATCCAGTTAGGAACCGAGACTAGCAATATTTAACACCGTATTAACGTACGTGAAAACGTACGTTCCACGTGTTGCGTTTGGAACATCACAATCTCTCTAGTACCTATACGAAAGTACTAATATTACGCACTGTACAACAGTCAAAGATAAACAAATATGCATTAGCCGGGGTACAATAAATTCGAGTATAACAGTATGTTTTCAAAGTACCCAGCTGAATATAATATTTTATGCGCAGATGATGTGCACGAATAATAAAAAAAATAAAGTAATAAAGTAATAAAGTAATTAATTTATTTATTTATTTATTTATTTATTTATTTATTTATTTATTTATATATTTATTTATTTATTTATTTATTTACAAATTCAAAGTATAGACCTCTGGAAAAGGCAACCGTTACTAATAGTTTCACTTACGATCATTGGGTATACCGATCATCAGACAGATAATTTGTCATGGTTTCAACTTAACAAATATGTGTATACATTCTGTGGTGTCAAAATTATGACAAACCGAGCCATTCCAGCACAGCCTCTACTCCAAAAGTAGTCGAAAGTGCTCAACCATTATAAATAGTGGGGGCGTAATATAACAAGTATTATTTTTAAGGTGACTAACTTTGGAATTAAAAGTACTCTACGCTCACCTGTAATGGGTTTGAGCACTTTTAATAAATAAATACTTTAAAAATAATACTTGTTATATTTTTTTTTTCCATTTATTTATTTATTTATTTATTCATTCATTTTATTTTCAGCATATGTGATAACTGTATCGACAAACATGAAGTATATAAGGTAGAAACAGTTGGGGACGCATACATGGTAGTGTCAGGTATACCGGAACCAACCAATAGTCACGCATTTGAGATAGCATCCATGGCAGTAGAGTTACTACAAGTCACAGAAAAGTTAGACATTCCGTATTTCCGAGACGAGACCATTCAGTTTAGAATTGGTATTCACACAGGTAAGGTCAACGGTTCATCATCTCTCATCTCTGCGCAAGTGTTTTCTTAAACAACGTTTTATTTCAGTCCTTCAGTATTATCAATAGCATTATATTAGTTTACTTCAATACTAAAATGAATTCTGTTCAGCACGTAGGGTCGGTTCATAGTGAATATTCGAAGGCGAATATTCGGCTTCGAATACTTTTTGTGACGTCAAAATATATACGGCAACGAATAAAATATGAGTTGGATCGGATTAAATATCGCTCAACTGATAGCGAGATACTATTGATTTATATGAAAGGCTCGAGGTCACCTGAATATCGTTCGACGAACGATGATTTCAAAAATCCCCAATGATTTTGACATGCTCTCAAGACTGCAAACCCGATTCTGCCATTTTTAATTCGCGGACCTATTTTCTCAATAATTATAAAATGCGACTTTTTTGTAAAAATGCGACGAATTTATGTATAGGCTTTCCACTTTTATTTTAATAAGCTATTTAATTCGCCACTCTTTCTGATTAATAAGTCTAAAGACCAGCCCAAAATACCTCAAATAGTTTCTGTATTTTACCGGAACAAATGGCGCATTGATTTAGTGGTGTGCCCCCTTATTAGTGCGGTAAAAGCGTACCCATTTTTATATGATACTAGATTTCGCGGTTCTCGGGCCGGGCGCTTCTCGTGTCGTGATAGGCCTATTTCTAATTACCCAAACTCGTTATCCAGTAAGGGACTATTAAGACGTCCAGGAAAAGGAAAATGCCTGGCATGAGGCAATAGCATTCCAATGCTGTAGTGATGGTACATGTATAAAGTAAATTATGATATTTAGGCTTACAAAACATAACCTAAATGTACAAGTGAATGTTTCCATATTAACGTAGCTCTATTTAAATCGACTGATGCAGGAAAAAAAGTCTAACTCCAAATTCAGATTTATGCCTCCACCCCGGTTCAGAGGATGATTTAAGCACTTCCCACCACGCCACTGTGTTGACTTGCGGTTAGCACAGCTGTGTGAGTGAACATGACACCACTGCTCGCACATTGCATTGACGGGCATGGTTAAATTTGAATTTGGACTGATATATTTACAATAATGCTAGCCGATTTCACATTTTATGTTACCTACAGAAGGTGAATTATCCTTTATGCATACATCACTTTTGTTCTGAAATCGACCAAGTAATAATGACACACGCACAATATTCTTAAACAACATCTTTTGCACAGAATTCAATGGGATTTGAAAAGTAAAGTGGCAGTTGAAACTCTATAGTGATAACACGTTTGCAGTGCATGATGGGACTTCCTTAAATCATCCTCTGACCCCGGTTTTACATAAATAATGTTTGGCCCCAGTTCTAGATCCCCATATGCATCTGCCCCTGGCAGAGGATGTGTGAGGGTCTGGGGGTGGTAAATCATTGGTTATTGATATAAAAATGCCTTTGCCACGGAGGTTCACCCATTTTTGTCATCTTTTCCGCACTAGCGGAATTCTTGACGTTTTTTGGGGCACCTATAAACGATGTTATTTTGGGCGGAATAAAGATGTAATGCGTTCAGTCAAATTCATAATTATAATTATAATTAATAATTAAGAGGGCAAAATAAGTAACATGTAGGAATGGATATATAGCGCTTTGCAATGAATATCTCCATAAACTATGCAGAACAACCAAAACCACGAGCGTTGGTACCCTATATCATTGTGTGTTCTTTAAAAAAAAATTCTTGTTTATTTCTATAATTTGTGAATCAGGCATTAAAACACACTTAGGCCCTAGCAATGTAGGCCTACACAAGTTCGGAACGAGACTTTTTATCTTTTGACGCGTATTTCGGTCGAATGCCAAAATTGATTGCTCAATGAATCATGAAATGAGAGCAATACTACTTTGATGATACCGATCTCAACTTCTCAAGTGGATATCAGCCAATGAAAAAAGTATTTACCGGAAATATATTTGTGGGAGTTGAATTTTGTTGAACTCGATAGATATATATTTGGTGGGTCACCGTTGGTGGTCTCATATATAACACTTGTGAGGGCTGTCATATTTGTCGTCGCTTCAATCATATCTTATGATATTTATTTATTTATTTATTTATTTATTTATTTATTTATTTATTTATTTATTTATTTATTTATTTATTTATTTATTTATTTATTTATTTATTTATTTAATTATGTATTTATTGACTTATTTATTTATTTTTTATTTATTTATTTATCTATTGCCTCATTCATTTCTTGATTTGCATTGCAGTTGAAACCTGCAAGAAGGTATGGGTCAACCTCCGCGCCGGTTACAGACAGGTCGTAAATGCCCCGAAAAGCAAATCTTTTTGACTCTCAGGGTCGTAACCAGACCTGACCTTCCGGGGGGGCAAGATTGAAAAATTTCCCAATTTCTGATCAAAAGTTTTAGTATTTATGTTCGAGAGAAAGCTCGCTTGCCGCGAAGCGTTAAACGAAAGTAGTAGGCCTATAGATCTTCTTCTCTCTTTCTTTCCCTTTTCTCTTCTCAAGTAGTGAGTCCCTTCCCCTTTTCTCTTCTCTCTCCCCCCTTTTATTCCCTCTTTTTTTTTCTTCTTTCCCTTTCTCTTCCCTCTTTCTTTCGCTTTTTTCTCTTCTCCCTTCCCCTTTGTTCTCTTATTTCCCCTTTCTCTTTCCCCCTTCCCAATTTTTGACTCTTCTTCCAGGGTTTTTGTGTCCGGGGCAGCTTGCACCCCCCGGCCCCCACTGGTTAGGCTACGCCACTGCTCCTATTTAGACCCATTTATACAGAAATTAAATCATGACAATAGTTAAATGGAGTTTACCTAATATGATTTTATTAACTTCGTTAAAGAAATTCTCTAAATTTTGCTTACCTTGGTCAACGGGCAATACTTGTTAACAGTCGGGCAACGCTGTGAATTGTAGAAATATATCTTTCTCCGGTTCATAGTTTTATATTCGAAGCCGCATATATTTTGACGCCCAAAACGTATTCGAAGCCGAATATTCGCCTTCGAATATTCACTTTGAACCAGCCTTAACTCATAGAATATGATCAATAATGATTATTTAATCTCTCGATCTCGAAAACGTGGACCAGTTTAACGCGAGGGATGTCTGAGCAGTGGGTGATTCAATTGAACCCATTCGTGGACAATTTGTCACTATTACTGTAATTATTGCTAAAGTGTACGGGTGTCCAAAAAATAAAGCAAAAACGGCCACTCCAAAGTTGGAATTTTTTTTATTTAATTAAAGCCTAATTGAAGCCATGTGGTGAGATGGTGCATCATTTTTAGTTTTTTACCCTACTATTGGTTTTTTTTAATATGTGCGGGTGTCTAAAACAGAAGCAAAAACAGCCAACTTTTCAGTGGCGGATCCAGGAATTTGGTAAGGGGGAGGGGGCACACTGGAAGTTCTGTCGCCACCATCGCGTCGCGCTTTTGTATGACACGGTGAGGGATGTGCCCCAAAAAGAGAGAGAGTGAGAGACACAGACACGCAAAATGAAGAGAGTGAGAGAGAGAATGAAGATAATGCTTATAGAATTCAGTCGAGATTTCTTAAAAAGATGACATATATGTAACAAAAATATCTCTTCATATTTTATGAAAGTCGTATTATTAAGGGAAAATTTACAAGTATAAGAAGATTTATTTTTTGCCTTTAATTGTTTGAAATGAAGTCCAGTTTAGAGCACCCCGTTAGCAACAAAACTACATATCAATTTTGCTATTGTTACTCTACAGTGCAAATGCTTTTATAGCTTGGATAGATGTATTCTATTTTTATTTACATCATTAGCATTATCAACAACTGTCTTCAAGGTTGATCTATTGTATTTGAAATCCATACACCCCCTATGGAAGACATGACCTTAATCTCCAACATAGGGGAATGTGAATATGGTAACCCAATTTGAGTGTGGAAGATTAAGGTCACGTCTTACATATGGTGTATGGATTTGAACAGGAATAGCCAATTTTGACTAGAAGTAACAATAGCTAATGCAATGGTGAAAATGAAACAAATATAGCTATCTGTCCCTTAAGTGCTTTCAACTGGATTTAAAGGAAGTCTCCGGCAATCACAACATTATGCCTTATATGGAAGAAAAATAATTATCAAGCACGAATCACATAGTTTTAATTAAAACAAACTCATAGTGACCATAAAACGAATAAAACATCAACTCTCAACACGCGATATTAAAATTCCCGGCACCGAAATTGTCGAGTGCAATGACGTCCCAATAATACAATGAAGGCTGACGACAATTGAGCACAAACAATTATTACGTCATTGCACTTAAACTATTTCAGTGCGGGAATTTTGAATATCGCGTGTTGAGAGCTGACTGTTTTTATTAGTTTGTATGGTCAATATGAGTTTATTTTAAATAAAACCATATGATTCGTGCTTGATATTTATTTTTCTAACATATAAGGTATAATGTTATGATTGCCGGAGACCCCCTTTAACTCCATTAATAAACGTCACACTTTCATACTTGTTTTAAATGCAATAGGCTACAACAATATTATGTGACGTGATCAAGCAAAATCAGTCGGGAGTCGGATATATTGATTTTCAGATATAGCCAAAGAAAGACAATAATTTCTCTTGTTGCAATTTGTTTTGGAAACACTTCAACTGTTCATATCTTCGGAACTTACTTTTCAATTTCAACATGGGGTTTCTGCAAAATGTAGCTTTGCAATTGCTTTATACGATCATGTAAAAACCTTATAATTGAATATGCCCGACTTCAGATTGATCACACCCCATTTTCATTATTTTGTCTATATTTTGTCCATACAAATAGAAGGATTACATTACACTGTAATAAAGTGTTTTTTGTTTGTAGAAGAAAGAAGAAATTTCCCTCTGCAATAAGGGGGTGGCATTTTCTTCGGAAGGGTAGGATCATGGTAAAGAAATATTTTTAAATGTTGCTAGGTGTCAAAACAAAAAATATAAGAATAATAAATAAAATATGTAAGATCTTTAAAACAAATGCAAATCTTAATTCCTTTACGGGGGTCAAATTTGGTGTTATGATTGATACAAAATCAGAGCATTGCTAAAAACAGCTCAAATTTACACACTAAATTTATTATTATACCTTGCGTCATTCATTTGTAAGAATATTTGTACTGTGATCAAGCAAAATCATTCGGAAGTCGGAAATATTGATTTTGAGATACTGTCAAACAACGGAAATATTTCCTTTTGTTCCCGGCTGTTTTGGAAACTCCTTAACTGCTATATCTTTTTGTACTGGTTGTCCAATTACAATGGGATTTTCTGCAAAATATAGCTTTGCAAATACTTCTAATAGCAAACTGATCCTGTAAGAAACTGAAAATTGAATATGTCCAACTTCAGATTGATTTTCCTTGATCACACCACGTTTAGAAACATTTCAATGTTGCTATCTCAATTGTCTTCAATTGCATAGCTGTCTCATTGTTTGATAGATTTCTTAAACATTAAAGATCCACATTCATGTAGGTAATGTGTTTGCATTAGGTGAAAGAAAATAAGCGAGTGCTCGAAAATCGAAAATCTGAGACGTCTTTCCTACTCTAGATTGTAAAGCTAGTTTAAACGACATACTAGTACTACCTCAAAGTGGCCGACTGTTTTGTTTTTGATCTGATGGGCAAGTACGTTATGAATAAAACAGAATCATGCTGAATGTTTGTTACAAGTAAATCTCCACTTCATTGGCTTGTTCAAAAAAGTAGGTTGTTAATTTTGCAAAACGGGATAAGGGTGTCAAATCCAAGATGAACGCCAATTAAATATCAAAATATCAAAATGTCCTGATCATGTTGTACAATACATCAGACTCTTCCTCTAATTATATTAAAGTAAACAAAGCAGCAAACTAATATCCGCGTATCTCTATGATGATTGTTATTAAGTTACTTGGTAGACTTGTTATCTGTGATCATTGTTTTTCCTGTACTGAATATCCTCTGTATATGAAATGCAGGAATTGAAAGGGGTGTATTTTAAAAAGAATCAATCAAAAGTAATTATTACGCTATTTTTATCAAATAAACATCATAGAAAACACACAATGCTTTTGAAAGGTTTTACACTGGTTATGTTTGAGTTTTAACTTTGGTAAAAACGTTTTATATTAAATGTTGGGTTATATAATGAGGAATAATTTGTTTGGTGTGTTTTTGAGTATTTGAACTTTGATTTCTCGGTTTAACAGTTTTCGGAAGTGGGTATGAGGGTTACCACCAAGCAAACACAAAGCATATATATTAGGTTTTGGTTTTGGTAAAAACGTTTTAAGAGCATTAAATGTCAAGTTATATAAGCAAACCACTACAACATTTTTAATTGTTGTCAAAATGTTAGTGTAAAATATTGTGTTGCAAACATTTTTGCCACATATTTTTGTCAACATTGTGTCAGAATATTTCAAAAGAAAATGTTTTTGAATGTTATGAAAACGTTTTATACTATTATACATAACCTGACATTTACGTTTCTGGTAATCTTCTCTTACGAATAATCTTGAAAATGTTTGGTGTTTATATTTGCTTATTATGTGCTTATTGATATTATGAAATATGATGTTTTAAACTCATTCTCCTCGTCGCTTCATATGTGCCTTTTGTCGTGCCAGGCCGTGTGTCCTGAACTCGCCACCCTTAGCGTTACATGACAAATATTATGAATTTTTACACAAATCGGGTTTCTAATTAGATTATCTCCACAATCATCAACCCTAAACTAGCAAAAGTATACATTTTTGGAAAGCTGAAGACATACGCAATTCAAATATATACATTTCAACTCATTATACAGGGTGACCTGCAAGTTATACAGGGTGGAATAAAAAAGATTTTGATAAAAAATGGGCCACTCAATGCATTACTTATTACCAACTTACAGTAATAAACTGGAAGTAAACAACATTCATTTGGTTAGAGGATATGGAGAGCCAACTGACTTTGGAAGAAACCAAAATCGCATTCCTCGTCAAATTTCCCTTCAGAAAATCTATACTTTGACTATGATAGGATAAGGGTAAATCCTGTTTAAGCTATGTTTTCAAAATCACTATAGTCGCGCATCAACTAGCGTTTTTTGGGCCACTTAACGCCATTCGTGAGATTTATTCTTATGAAACTTATGTGACCGCGTAGCCCTATATTGTTGCTTGAGAAATGTTTGAACAATATTGTTAACCCAAACAGAAAGGTGCGAAAAACATTCTTTGAGAGATTAATTGATTGGTTATTTTTTTATATTGTACTCAGCAACTTCATTTCTTTTTGTCCATTATAAACTACAATGCAGCACATTACTGTTTAATGTGTATTGCCCCATTGGAACGGTCCAAAAATGGGTCTATTTGTAAAAGCCCAATTATCTCTGTGACGCATGAACGGATTTTGATGTTTTGTGCACCATTTTAAAGAAGAAACGTCATGGTTTTTTGAATCTTTAAAAATGTTTTGATTTTACAGTTGACATTTTACGTTCGTCCCCCAATCCACAGGGCCTATTTTTATTGAGACACCCTGTATGTATCTCCTCTATCCATCTAAATCATATAGTTTCACCTGATATCAGTGGCATTTAACTGTGAGAGTTCTGAATATGAGAAAATTCCACCCGAAATTAGCCATTTTCCCATTGAAACCCGTAATTAGTGGTATTTAACCACAAGCCTCAATTATGACTGACGTAAATTCCGGGAAATAGCAGTAAAATGTTGATGAACCTTATTGTTGACGGTTTTGATTAAGCATGTTAAGTGAGTAATCGGAGCTTCAGTAGTTCACTTTAATTCGTTAGGTTTAATTTAGTCGTGATTTGATGCAAGCAAGGTTAAAAATAATCTGTGTGATGACCTAAAAAGAACATTTAATTACTGTATCTCATTCGGTGATTGAAATTATAGTTACCTGCAAAACAAGGACCAACCAGGTCAACTGCAATTGTTAGGATTTATTTTTTGGCATATTATTGTAGACTTAACACTCTCTAGCGGCGATATTTGAAGTTTGAAAAACTGCGCGCGCAAAAGACAATAAGTATGGGATTATGTGCTACCATATTTGAATTGACAATTGGGTGGGGCTATCAAAAAATCATCATACATACATTCGCTTAAAATCATAATGTACGATCTTATAATATGAATTTGGTTAATTTTTTTCAAACCTGATTTTTTTGCATATTTGTAATGTTTACACATGTCACAACGTGCACCTAAAAGGAATCAGCCAAATTTGTTGTGTTTGTAGGTAAACAGCAAAGTTCGACATAAAGTCATAATTCAAGAAATTATGACTTTATGTCCGCCCATAGAACTGCGTGTTAAACGGCCAAAATAACAAGCAGTGTTTCTTTCACGTTACCTCGTTATTTCAGCTCAAAATGGACAGTGACCATTCCCGATCATTATTACTAGTATTATTTCAGCATTTTGAGTATACAGTAAGCCAAAAAATTAAGGTACCAGTTATGCTCACCTCCTGTATATCGTAAACAAAGGCAGATCTGTCATAATTGGAACCAGCAGCCAATAGCTGCATCTTTTAGTTTCTAATTTAAGACCTCATTCGTTGTAATTGTTCAAGAAATAAAGACACAGCGATCCCAAAACCCAAGGAAGATACCAATGTAAAAGTTGCAGTTTGCTGCATTAAATGCCCTATTGATTTGTACACAAAGCGTTCGTGAACAAGAGAACTAGCGCTGCGCTTCCATTGATTAGCATGTTAAAACTAGCGTCGTGCTTTCATTGATTAGTACACAAAAGTGCAACTTTTGATTTCGTTTCTTCATTAGGTTTTAGATCACTGTTTCTTTAATTCTCAACCAATTTCAACAAGTAAGGTCTTAAATTAGAGCTAAAGAGTACATGCATTGGCTGCTTGTTTTAATTTTGACATATTTATCTTTATTTAGGATATACAGGGGTGAACACAACTGGTACCTTAATTTTTTGGCTTACTGTATAATGACAAATTTAAAATTTGAAGGAAATCGTACATTAAGCCTTTAAGTTATGAGCATTAAGATTGGTTTTAGTTTTGGTCACGTATTCCAAAGCTCTTGACTGACGTTATTACCGATACTTTTGTCTATGCTCGTAGAAAGCAGTTTCGGTTTCATTTCAATTTGTTATATATTCGCGTGACCGCAGAATTATGAAGAAAATTACGAGAATTGAAAATTATCATCTACATGAAATTTATTTTTGTGTTTGACTTTGTTTTATTATGATTTTTGAATAAATTTCCTTTTGTTTTTCATTGCATTATGAGGAAAATTATAATTCATATAATCCTAAATCTTGCCGTATCTAGTTTCCAAGAAACCACCAGAGCTAAACAACATCGAGCAAAATAAACAAGTAGTGTTGAGTTTAATTAAAATTACCATTGTTGTATTACCACTACGCATGAATCTGCAGTTATATACTTTCCAGGTGTACAAAGTTGCAAAAACATTGTGATGATAATATGTGACGTGTCATGTCAAAAGGAGACACTTTTGAGCAGGTTATCAATTTTCAGGTTTTTACATATCTTAAATATAGAGATATTTTGCTCCACAACGCAATTTTCCCCAATGCAATCGGACATTCCTAAGCGAAGATATTGAGTTCGTAAGTTATGGTTTTAAAAAATTGGAAATTGAGATATCGGCCTTCAAAAATATTATTGACAATGTTGAGAGTAGGAACCTTGAAAAACGTCTCAAAAATACAAGATGCCTGTTATATTCCGTTCTGAAACTATCAGACAATATTTTTAACATTAATTAGATCACAAATTCGCAAAAAACCCAAATTGTGGAAAAATCACCGCAGACAGATTTTTATTTATTTCTCCATTTACGATCCTGCCCAAAAGTGTCTACTTTTGACATGACACATCACATATATCAAATTCCAATATATTAAAAATAGACAAAAAAGAACTCCAATGTCCAAAAAATTAATCATTCCAGTCGCGTTTAGGTTTCCTTTTTACACAGTATTGTGAAGACACCTCTTAGAGCAGAGAGGGATTTTAAGTTAAGTGCAATTCAGTGTCGCCAAACTCTTCGTTGAATAATACGGCACGTAACTGATGTTTTCATTGAAGCAGACGCCAAGTCATTAAAATGGAACCTTTATAATGCCCAAGTAATGGCCAAGATATCTTAAATGATTTTCAGCTATATTTGTATCCATAATTTAGTCAGGTCTAAGGTTCGACACTATTTTAAACAGTTGGTATTTGGTAGTACACAACATCTTGCGAATAGCAGTGAGCTTTGGCAAAAATTGTGTATCATGAGTAATGTTGCAAAGAGGGCTGAAACAACAACACTTTTGTAAAACGTACATAACTCAATCAAGCAAATGTTCCCCAATACCCGCGTTACCCTTAAGGTCGATTTCATCAACGTCTTGGTCACCCAACATTGCAGAGTGTATTTGAGGGACTTGGGAGCACACACGATACTTCAAATTGCATTCGGATTAGTAGAAATGTCCGTCGGATATCAAATAATGTGTTTTCTAATTGGCGATATAATACATAATTTATGGCAAGTATTATTAAATAGGATTTTTTTTTGACAGTTTACCCTAGAACTACGAACGTTTTTTTTTTTTACAAACCCCCTAAGATTTTTTATCCGTCATAAAAAACGCACGCGTTTACGCCCAAACTACCATTATAGCTAATCGTAGATGCCAAATGATCAAAAACTCAATATAGGTTGACCTGAGACTTTTCTTGTTTTAACGCACTGAACCGTAAACACCTTAAAATGGCAGTGCGCCCTCGAAGTTGAAAGTTACAATATGGTAGGGCGAATATTTACTAAACACCGAAGCCGTGCGTATTACAACAAAAATGTCATATAATGAGAGAAAATATACCATTTTGAAGCATCAAACCCTAAAAAGTACTTTTTGGCTATATAACTTGATCAATTCCAGCGATTTTAATGCAGTCTTTTCAGATGCCACGCAAACAAATAGTTATTCGTCCCTCGCTCGCGAGTAATAAGATCACTCCGAAAGCCAGAAGGCTGGATTACACCGCCCCGGTAGGCAGTATCACCCTCCCTACATACAGGGTGTCACGGAAGGACTTAGCCGTATCATACGCAAAGCTGGCGTACAAGTTCATGTCAAGCCTACCAACAACATCATAAGTATGCTGGTGGCTCCTAAGCATAAGCCCAAGAAATGCGATATACGGTATCTCATGTAACAACTGTGCGTAGTATGTAGGCGAAACTGAAAGGCGTATGTAGGCGAAAGGCGTATGTAGGCGCATGTAGGCGTATGTAGGCGAAACTGAAAGACCTCTTTGCAAGCGCCTAACAGAACACAAACGGCCTTCTTCTCCTGTAGGGGCTCACCTCAATTCTGAAGGACACGAATTTAACATGGAGAATGTCAAAGCGCTCGACCCCGACTGAAGATGGCTTCAGAGGGGCATCAAGGAAGCGTATCATGATGCACGCATGTCTACAGTAGAATTCACCACGACTTAAACCCCATTAAAAGCAATTAAACCAAGATAACACTCATTGAAAACAGCTCAACTATGTTACATCAGATCTTCTCTGGTTAAATCCACACACACACATGTGTCTGTTTCACCTGTGCAATGAGTAATGAGCTGGTATTAATAGTTCCAGTTGGGTGAACGATTGTAAAGCAAACGCAAGGTAACAATTACTGTGTGGCCTTTGTTCACGAAATGAGACAATACTGTGCATATTGTTAACCACATTCTTGAAAATGAGAAACATAATGGCTGTGGGCCGTAACACTGTTTGGAAATAATTTCTTCATATTTTTTGGTGTTATCTGTCGTTTACATATCCTTAATAAAACACCAAAAGGGTGCGAATATTTCAAAACTCCTAAATTAGCTAAAAATTTAGGACATGTTACAAAACTATATTTTCTAGAATTTCAGAAGAGTGCTTTTAATATTGGCCGGTTATTTTTCACACAGCGACGTTAACTAGGCAATGTACTATTACCTATAACATACACTAAAACACTAAAGTGGGAATATTTCCAAACATCTATTAGCTAAAAATTTAGGACATGTTACAAAACTATATTTTCTAGAATTTTAGAAGAGTACTTTTAATATTGGCCGGTTATTTTTCACGCAGCGACGTTATCTAGGTAATTACCCATACTTCTATCATACACTATTTGTAGAGGTTACCCGTCAATGGTAAGAGCACTGTGTATTGTGTATAGGAAAACGGACAGTAACTGCAGTATGTTACATAGCGGCCTTGGACCCCGACCTCAACCAAGACAGAGGGAGACACGTGCTATCTGGCGTCTACACACCGATCATCAAGTCATGTGTGTGACCGCGGGTTACCCCGTGGGTCACATGACTAGGTCTTTACCGCTCTATTTCACTTTCTGATGAAATCCCATGGATGTCAAATATTTGTTCAGAGAACTGGTTAAAATCTCTGTTTATCACGCTAAAGAATTTGTAGCTGCCAAGAGCATACTGCAGTTACTGATCGTTTTCCTATACACAATACACAATACTCTCACCATTGAGGTGTGACCTCTACAAACAGTGTATATTAGAGATATAGGGCATTTCCTAGTTAACGTCACTGTGTGAAAAATAACCGGCCAATGTTTATTGTACTCTCTGAAAAATAATTATAGCTTTGTAACATGTCCTAAATTTTTAGCTAATATATATATTTGGAAATATTCGCACTTTGGTGTTTTAGCAAGTAGGGCACGGCATGGGCTGCAAAATTCCCTGTGTAAATCGAATGCAACTTTTAGTGACTATCATTCACTTGTAGACCGCTCTCTTCCGAAGGGCATTAACGCTAAACCACTTGACGGATTATTTTTGTACTTTATGTTAATCAAGAATATTGTATACATTACATGTAGGCCAAACACTGAGTATGTGGGCCATCTGCAAATGTTCATACCTTCCTGATGTAAATGACAGATACCAGCAAAAACAGCTTCCATATCTGTCCATAACTTTGGTCAGTGCAGCGAGCCAGGGGGTTTCAAGTGGGTGATTGATTAGCAAGTGCCATATTTAAGCATAAGTGCAGTCCACCATTCAATGTGGAGGATAAACTCGACTTTATCGAATGATTTTGCTGGAATAGTTTCCTGTTAACCAAGTTTAAGTACTGCAAAGGTCAAATCATGTTTGATGTGCAGTATAACTGCACTATGGGTGCTTAACATACTACAAGTACAGTGTGCGCGGCCGTCCCGGTTTGCCCTTCCAATCTGATGGAATATTAATGGCATATTCTTTCACAACTCGTCGTCTGTAAGACGCTAAAGTATATGGCCGACACATTTGAGTTGATGAGTCTTGACTCTGGCAACCAGTGTGGTAGTGTTGGTTAGATTGTAGATTGTTTCATTTGGAGACCAATCCATACGCTTGATGTTTAACATGACTCTGTGGCAAATGTAGTAAAGGCAAATATCTTGTTTTCCACGCCCTTGGTGATTACCCGTGACTCCCACTGTACAGAAAGACAGCTTGAATTGGGCTACTCTAAAGGCGTCCCAGCTTCCAGAATGCTGCACAGGCTAGTGCTTTCCTTCTTTTACAGCACTACAGCCTATCTTGGAACCCAGGTACTGTGACATGGTTGATGGTACTAGCATAGACTTCAAGTGCTGGCTGGGCGTTACAGTTTGCAGACATATTCTTTCTAAGGTGCGCTTATGACAAGACCTAGATCTCCTGCTGCAGTTGCAGTCGTAGTAAGCTGTGACTGGACTATGGAAGATTCTAACAGCATCATCAGCGAAATTCAGGTCATTCAGCATGCTAGTAGGATACCAATATGGGTTGGTAACAATTCCAGAAGTGGATTTCTTCAGAAGGTAGTCAACCAGCAGTTGTTACTCTACCAATACGGCACTATTAGAGTCCTTGTAGATCATCTTAATAGCACTGACCACATCCTTTGGTATTCCATAATGCCGCAGCAGTGAAAACATGACGGACCTATTGATGGAGTAGAAGGCCTTTTTGAAGTCCACAAAAGTGACTGTCAAGGGAAGTTGGTACTCCTTGAAACCTTCAATGATCCAACAGTGTACATATACCGTATTTGGAATGTTGAAAATTGACCCGTCCATTCTTGAATTATAATAATTTGAAAATAATACTTCATTTTTGATCCATTCAACGAGTCACACAAATTTTGTATTGAACCACTTTAATATGCCGAATATCCAGTGCTTGATTGCTTGATCAGGCTCATATTATTGTATGCTGTGTTGAATCTGTGAAAAGAAATATGTGCACTATCGTCGTAAATGTCTTATATTCTAAGAACGAAGCAATCAATTTTCAAAATTCCAAAAACAACGGAAAGCTGTCTTATCATTTATTACAATTAATACATTTTTCAAGCTTGCTTATCCATATCCCAGAAGCTATACTATATTAATTCTGTTGAATCTGTGAAAAGGAATCAAAATAAACTATCGTCGTTAATGTCTTTTATTCTAAGAACGAAGCAATCAATTTGAAACGAAAAAAGAGATATATATTTCTCGTTGATTCACGTGAAAGATTTCTGAAACAAAAAGTGATGCATAATTTTGCCCGAAAATTTCATAAATGGCTGTATTTTTCAGTAGAGATGATAAAAGATAAGAACAAAAATCATTTATCTTGGTACATAGCTAATCAGGCTATGTTCCAAACTTTCAAACAAGAAAATTGATCAAGCAGTTTTTGGATTTTATCAAAATGTCTGGGGCTTACCTTTTGGAACCGTTAATATATAAGTATGTTTTTTTACTCACAAGTTCTGATAAACTATAAAAGCACTGAAATGTTTAGATAGGGATAGATATACCGTACCAGAAGACCACAAATCAAAACAACCTGTACATCAAACATTGAAACAAACTTTATTATTAAGGGTAAAAACAGGTACGAATCTTTTTGCAACACATCATACAGAGTGTATCATGTACGGTAGCAAATTGCAATTTACTCGCACAAGATGAAATGATATAAATAATCACATAGTAAGAAAGCATACATATATAATTTTGGAATTTGAAATTAATCGCCTCGTTCATGAACTATAAGTATTTTACGATGATAGTGTATTGAATCCTGTCCATGGATTCAATCCCTTATGAAAATGGCAAGCATATTTGCAAGCTTGCAAAGTGGTTGCGCATGCTTGCATTATGCAAGATTGCGCAAACAATTCTGCACGCTTGCGCAAGCAATTCTGCAAGCTTATTTTTGGAACAATACGGGCATGTGCAAGCAGGCAAATAGGTCCGTAGCATGCTTGCAATAAGCATGCATGCACTGTTTGCTTGTTGCATGCTTGCGTTGAGCATGCTTGCGCCCTGCATGACTCGATCACCGCGTGCTTGCCTCTGCATGCTTGCAATTGCTTGCGCAGGCATCTAAAAGCTTGTGCAAGCTTTTATTTGGAACAATATGGGCATGCGCAAGCTTTCACTGCAAGCACCCGCAGTGTTTTGGTTGATGCATGCGCAAACAAGCCCATCTTTCACAAGCATGCGCAAGCTTGCAATACGCAGCCATGTGAAAGCTTGCAATGCACTTGCCAAATGTGCGCATGGTGGGATATAGACATCAGATCCAATTTAATTGGAAATATGTATTTCACCTGTATAACTGTAAACCTACTGAAAGTGTAAACCTACTAATTTTACATAACATTGATGTTTCTTCAATCTGTCTGCAGCACAGTCCTCAAGTTTATTCAAATAGATACATCAGTTTTTGCCATCTTTTCGCTTTAATATTTTACTAGTACACATATTTTAGAGCGGTTTAACCGATGTTTACATTCATGAACTATTGAGATTGAGATTGAACAAATTTCATGACACAGTACTAAAACTTGGCTGTTCCTAGGAAATAATACAGATAATAGAAAATATTTTTTCTAGACTTGTTTACAATGTTCAGTAACATGTTATGGTTGGATATATTTTCAAACAAATATGATACATTTCACATCTAAATTGTCTTTGTTGGCAATTAAATTTTTGTTTCAAGTAACAGTACAATCTTGTAAAATAATAAGACTTTCTGCATGTGTAGTTATTTCACCCGGCTATACCTTAATCATTGATTTTGCACCCTAGTTGTTTTACATGTTCACTGTTGCATTTGTTTGGTTCCCCACTTACACCTTGAAGCTAAGCGTTTAACTAATCAAGCATGAAAGACATATACTGGATAAATAATAATGATAATAATAATTGTTGGAAACATTGCACATCATTTTACCTAATATTCATAGCTACGTACGTAGCACACATGGGCAACACATTTTCCAAAAAAATACTGATCATACATTTCAATAGATACAGCAGGTTTGGTGAATAAAGAACTAAAAACTTAATCCGTCAAAACCATGCTAAAAACTTACTGTCGTCTAGCTAAAAACTGCTTGGTTTTGACCGGTGGTTTGACAGATTCAAAACATTTTACTGATCATGCTGATTACATTTCGCAGTATAAATATTTAAAGTCTATCCAGATGTCATAAATAAGCATCATTGGCAATAGGTATACCATTTTCACCCTAATGTGGCAGCGACATCAGTGCGTATTTTATTGAGCGCATCAGCTTAAAATTGCTAGCATTCGCTCAAAGTGCCAGCGTACATGCTTAAAGACGCCGCATAGATACACAAGCGAAACAACTTTCTCAACGCGTTGACTTCACTGTCACATTAGGGTGAAAAATGGAATAGTGACTCACCCAGCAAACACACTCAAATGTCCCTTTTTTTAAATCTTCAATTCATATTTTTAAATCAAACAATAAAAAGGCAGGTTAATGTGGCTTAAATGATGTTACATATTATTGTACAATGTAGATACAGTGGAAACTGGTTACCACAAAAACTGTTAACACAAGATTCCTGATAACACCAAATGTTTTTCAAGTTCCGAGCATATTTTATACATGTACAATATTAACAAATGACCTGATAACATTTGAGGCCCTGACAATTTTGTGTTAATGAGGTTCCACTGTATATTTTTGGATATTCATGAGGCCTAAAAAATGTATTGCCCATAAGAGCTCCAAAGTCAAGGTTCGTCGGATATAACTTATATTTTGCCAATTTAATACCACAATCAGAAGTTCTGATGGATCCATTTTACACTGCCTTAAAATGAATCCAAAAATGGTCTTTAAAGTTAAGTTTCATGTGCATCATAAGTGCATGACCCAGATAAATCCATCTTTGACAGGCAAAATTTGTGCAAGGTTCACATGACTTTTTTGTGTAACATCTTAACTCGTCATTTTGCATGGCTGATTTATGTAGAGCATTTTCTTCTTGATGAATTGCAATTGTTGGAAGTCTGTCTTCTATTCCTGCCACAGTTGGGTCACATTTCAGCAGCAACTGAAAGCAAATTGTAGATAAGTTACTGTTAGTTACACTTCAATAGCAAAATGAATATTCCCACTTACACATCTCTGAAATAACACCATTCTGAAAAAATATTTTGTGTCTATGAGAACTGAGAAATTAGGATCATTAAAGTATTTCACTTTTAGTTTCATAGCCCCATCAATTAAACCAACACAAATCGTTTTGATGAACATTCAAAATGAGAAAAAGAGACGTGAAAATACCTGACCCACCATATACATATTTTTTGTAGACCCTATAAAATGTCATTGGATTATATGAGAAAAATATGAATGATCCATGCAAAAATCTCCATTCTGATAAGATAAAGTAAGGGGATGATTGATTCGGATGATCTATGAGACTGGTGATTTGGGTCACACATTTTTTAATTGCCATACCTTTAGTATTTAAATGAATTCCTCCAGACTTCAGTGTGTATGTCGTGTATCCCACCTTTGTTTCCAATGGACATTTTATTGTGAAATTTCATTGTATAAGGAATACATTAAAAAAAAAATCCACATAGCCCCCGCATGAAAAGTATTTAATTATCTTTGTAATCACTCAAAAACCCATTTTGTGTGAATTTTACATCCGAACTAGGTGCTATTAAATTTGTATGAGCCTTTTTATTTTACATGTAAAGTCTATGGGGGTGACGATTAGAAATGGACGGCAATATTGAAAAACCCTCATTTTGGGCCATTTTAAACACTAAAATGCCCATAAAAAAGAATAGCACTTAGTTTGGATGTAAAATTCACACACAATGCTAACTGAGTGAGTACAAACATAATTAAATACATTTCATATGGGGGCTATAGCAAAAACAAAAAAAGTCCTATACCGGTACCTTAATGGTTATGGAACAAAGGTGATCCATTGAGTCTTGGACTTTTCAAGCCTAGTGTCCTGGTTGCATCATCAGAAAACGAATCAGAGTACCTGTGTAAAAAATGCATGAAATAATTTAAAATGGCATTTGACAAGCTGTCGAGTCTGATCGAGTGTAGGTTTTGAGTGGTGGAGAATGGAGATGCAGTCAAAAAAACGGTAAATTGCAGACCATGCACATGTTTTCTTTTTTGCCTTCATATTAAAATATTACGGTTAGCAACTATTTTAAACTGACATTGCGATTTGGTAGTTCACAGTATCTTGCATTGCGATGGTAAAACAAATCCACCAGCCATTTTCTGAAATACACATTGCGAGGGCTCAGCGCAAGAGTATCGTAACTCCAAAATTGCCATTTGGAGAAAAACACAAAAAAACATTATCGTAACTCCATGGAGATAAGATTTTGTGGTGCCGAGTGCAAAAGATCCCCTGCAGAGCCAATGCAAACTCTATAGAGCTCCATGGAGTTAAGATGTTGTTGCTGTGACACATTCAGGAGCCTGATATTTCAGCTGTGTATAGTGTATATGGTCGCATGTCACAAATAGGTCACCCAAAAATGGGGGAGCCGTAACATGAACATGCTTTCTTCACACTTCAAGTTTGGTTTATTCTAACTTATATAGTACCTATTGTGGAAAGTTTGGTGTCATTTTGTAGATAATTATGTTCTTTATCAAATACAAGAAAACCCCAAGTCAATTGGACAACTACTTTGAGATTTATACTTCAATATGTAAGATGTGTCAATAATAATAATAATAATAATAATGGAGGGTTCTTAGTAGGCGCACAATCTTCAAAAGAACTCAAGGCGCACAAACAATAAAGACAAACAAGTTACATATGTGAATCCGGAAAAGCACGAAGAAAAGATGAGTTTTAAGTTGCTTTTTGAACTGCGTAAGCGAATGTGTGTTACGGAGGCTGTTTGGAAGCGAGTTCCAAACAGCCGGGGCAGCGAAATGAAAGGAGCGTTCACCAGCCGATTTCAGATTTACACGGGGAGATTTACAATGGGGGAGCCGGGGCGGGGAGCTGGGGCGGGGGAGCCCCATAGGGTTGTACACAAAATTGTGAAAATATGGCAAACTTCAAACCTTTGTATCTTAAAAAGTACAACTAGCATGGACCACAAATTGCACATATATCATCATGGATTGTAGATCTACCTCATAGTAGATCAACTGTAACAAAAGATGTAACTAATTAATTGCCTAATTAAATGCTAATTAAGACACTTTTTCCTATATGTTACTGTACAAAGTGTGCACGTATAAATGCTCTGACATTTCTAAATGGCCTATCTTTGGCCGAATCATCCTGCTTATTCAAAAGTACACATATTTTTAAGGAAATTTGATGAGGAATTCAATTATGCTATTAGTTTTAGTGCCAGAAATGGAGGGAAAAAGTTTTGATTGATAAATGTCATAAAAATTGTAAAATTATTTTACAATTTTTGACCACCCTGTATGTTTAACACAAGGGATACCGGTACCAAACTTTTTCTTCCTAATTTGTTTGATGGGCCCATGAAATGTCTTTCTGAATCCATATTTATTTTGAGCTACATAGCTTTCAGAAAAGAAAATATGGGGTTCACTGTGACAAGAAAGATGCTAATTTTGTTGATGTTCCACCCTGTATATTTCTTACCCACCCTGTATTATGATGTTATATTTTGTTGATTTGGCATCCTTGTAATATAAGCTTTCCAGAAATATATACTTATAATGGTCTAAAATGTATTTATTAAAAGTTGTGTTGAAGTGAATCACAATTGGTGATATTTTCCTCATTTTACAGTATGTTACACAAAAGATGACCAATTCATGACATGTGACCATATACCATGGTGGAGTTAAGATTTTGTGGCTGTCAAATGGACGGTGTTGCTAGCTACATTTTCATACTCTCATTTTTGCCCAAATTGGAGTTAAGATATTGTTGCGCTGAGCCCATTTTTGTTTTCTATCATGAAGCGATATCATTAGAAAGCTAATGTTCTCTTTTTAAAACTGCATTAAGAATGGAGGGGTACATATGAATGAAAATCAGTAACCGGTAAGGTAACCCAAGTAAGCTTCATCTTAAAATGAAAAAATTGCTTGCATTTTTTACATTATTTCTTTCCACATACACCCTACACTAGTTCTGACACCATTTTGAGATTCCTGGGATCAATAGCTTTCGAAAAATGTATACTTTTACTATCATAGGGTGTATAGATTTCCAAATATGACCTTTGGTACCGTACTCATGACAGAAAAATCAAGGTGTATGTGACCCAAAGTCGGCGAGTTCAGGACGCATGGCCCAATGCATACATGTAACATCATCAAGTAGTCATTGTAGTGATCCTGGGAGTTACTTGAGAACTCTAGCTTCAAATTTGCACATGGTACGCATTTGAAGTTAGAGTCAGAGTTGACATTTTTTGGAACCAATGTTTATTTTCTGTTTTAAATTAATGATGAAAGTTATTGAGTCGTATCTTTTGAGTAAAGATTGCTTATTTTGAACAGTCCAAAATTTTATTAGTGCAATTTTAGCAATATATTTCATGCGATTGTCTATCGTGATTGCTTTACACATAGGCTGTGATTAAGAAGCGCCAGGGTTTTACAGGGAACCAAGGGCTATTTTTAATGAATCAGGGGCTATTCAATGGATGAGAAAATTTGTTGTGTATATGGCTGAGAAATAAGAAGCACCGGACCATGCAAGGGCTAGTACTTTGTAAAAAGCCCCTGGTTCACGCGGTTTTACAGTGAATTATTTCCCAGTTACACAGTGTCATGCTTCAATGAATCTGACTATAGAAAAATTACTTAATTTGTGTACATCGTCTTTGCGTGGCTGTGCGTAGTAAGCTGTTGTACGCAGATAACCTCGCAATGGACGCGTAGAGTAGCGCGTTGTACGCTCGTGTATTAGCATGATTAGTCGCGGAGTAACAAACGTAGTTGAATGTTCCACAATGTACACAAATTTAATAATTTTTTATAGTTAGCTTTCTAATGCAATGTTCTCTAGCCTCAAATGTGAAGCTCATGATCGGTGAGCGACTTCTCGAGCAACTTACCCGGGAGTACAGTGATCCATGGTTCCTGTTATGAACAGTACCGTAACTCTTTCATTCCGTCAATTTCTTGCATCAAAGACAACATGATTATAGGCTATAGTATAGAGTCATTGCTAGCTCAAATCTAGACTTAGAAATCAATGAAGCATGACACCCATTAAAAGAAATGGAAGTTCGGGAGTAAACAGTTGTTAAAATTGCACTTTCAACTTTTGCTCATGTGCTCTAAAGACAGTAAAAAGCTACATTTGACTCATCATGTGCTCTAAAGACAGTAAAAAGCTACATTTGACTCATCAAAGTAATCATCCATTTAATGTCCAAATAATTTAATTGAGTGAAAAACATTGCAAAAATAACAACGCTGATCTACCATACCTTGCTCTCTAGAACTGAAGTCTAGCCACAACTTTGCTCACTGCTTCACATTCGTTGTTAGCTCTGTCAGACTGCATGTTGCATTCAAAATCTAGTCAGATTCGCTGAAGCATGACACCTGTAATGTAAAGCAATGGAAGTTCAGAATTAAGTACATTGTAAACACAGCCGATCATGACGGGTGATTGCATCAAAATAATGCACTTCAAAAAAATTTAGACTGTTCAAAATACAAGGCAATTTTTTCCTCAAAAGATGCAACAGCAGATTTGTTGAAATCATGTTCATCCAAATTTCAAATTCAAAATTAACAGAAATTGAGAATGAGAATTTACATAATCCATTGCAAAAATGTCAACGCTGTTCCACCGAAAAACGATAGCAACATACCGCACTCTAGTACTAGTCTAGCATCGGATGAGTAAAACTATCGTACATGCGTATCGTGTGACGTTTGCAAATTCAAAGCTAGAGTTAAAGTAAACCGTACCGTACTGAAAAAAAACCAAATGCAATAGTTCCATGCTACATTTTTTGTAGCCTCTCATACAATACTGTACATGCATGTACATCATACAGTACCGTATAAAATGATGTACAATGTACATTGTAGGACTTCACTCGAAAAAAATTTGTAGCAAGATGATATTCAGATATTGTAGGTAAGCTTATCAATTTTATTTCAAAAATGAAATCAAAATGTCGACTGTATACTTACAGTAGTTCACACACCTCAAGATGCCACTCATCAGCCGATCATCGATCACACAGTGTCCGACGTGCGTGTACATTGTGCAACATCATCTCACAATCATGAATCACATTGTCTCATGCATGAATCTGCTTGATGTTTAAGCTTTTACTACCATAACTACGCTGTCACTGTCATAGTCGTCTCGATGGCGATACCCAGCCTCAATTGGTAGTGGACCCCATAAAATTCCTTTTCTGTAACGCAAAATTTAGCCCCAAATTTGGACAAAAACTGCAACACCAACCGTCATCCCATTTGAATGTGTGAGCTGCCATTGTTATTGTACATTAATGGATGGTTGCAGATCCCTCCTTTCTATAGGAGCACCATACATGTGCTTGCATTGCAAGCAGACAGGTGATTGCATTGCAAGCAGACAAGTGCTTGCATTGCAAGCTTGTTTTGCAATTACAACTTGCAAGCACATTGATGCTTGCAGGATGCATGCAGCTGGTTTTGCAAGCTTAATGCTTGCAGCGTGTGCAGTTTGCAAGTGCTTGCGCAACCTTTCGCAAGCACTTGCATGCATCCGCAAGCTCAATGCTTGCAGTGTGTGCAGTTTGCATAGTGCTTGCGCAAGGTTGTGCATGCTTCGCTGTTACTTGCACAAGCTTGCAGCAAGCGTGTACATGCTTGCTGCAAGTCTGCGCAAGCTTTTTTTGGTGATTGCATTTTCGTAAGGGATACAACACTAGAGCGTACAAACGCAACAAACACAAGAGTCTGGAAATACGTTGATGAACTCGGCGATAGCGATGTTATAGTGCAATCCAAGAGAGTCATGTTGCCCTGTGTGATTGGCCTAAGTAAAATTAAATTGAAGTTGAACATTTCAAAATGTCAGGCCATGAAAGTTTATTTTGGTAAGAAAGCCACCTTATTACTGATCACTTGCTCTTGGGTATTATGTTCCATAATAAGTTTTGATGAGATAAACACGTTGATTCCATGTATGCGAAGGCCAGTCGTAAATTCTTCTTCTTCCGAAAACTGCATTCTCTCTCACCGCCCTGTTTTGGAATATGCCACCACACTTTGGTATTTCGGTCTTATTAGTGCACAGGACGTGGTCCAGCTTGAATTCATAGACGTGTTTCCAAATACATCCTTGATAGAAAGTATACTACCTTTGTAGATTCCTTAGCTAACTTCTCTCCAACTCCAAACTTTGTCTGAAAGGAGATTAAACATCTGCAAGGAATATACCCAGACATGATGGTGTAGTGCAATTCAAGAGAATATGCCCGTATGGGTGGGTCACCTCAAATTGCCATCTTGTGTTACTTGTAACCAGGACGTGGTCCAGCTTGAAAAAAAATCAGAGACGTGTTTCCAAATATCCGTGGTAGAAAGTATACTCCTATAGCTACCATCTAAACCTTAAATTGTCTGGAGGGAGACTGAACATCTGCATGGAATTTGCCCAGAAAGCAAGCTCGTCTTTGAGGTTCTCATCGTAGTTCCCTTCAGGTCAGTATCGGTCCCATGAGACCCTCAGCACTCAGAAGGCCAGCACACTTTGACTCTATTTATAGGACGAAGAGATTTCAATCTAGTCCCTTATATTACCCTTTCTAACCAACCTCCTTAAAGCAATTAACTTAGTATTTTTCTTGCCAGTCATTTTAATATTGTGCTAAATCTAGTCAAGTACAATATTCTAAAAAATATTCATTTTCATGTATTTAATAATTGAGTGTTTTAAATAATGCAATTCTTGATACAAATATCATGCAATTCAGCTGTTGGCTGCTATATGATTTTTAATAAATAGTCTATGAATATAATATGCAATAAATATTTATATATATGAATTGTCATATTTATATGTTTATATATACTCTTTTCTATTCTATAGAAACATTTAGTATGCGCTCGACTGAGAACACAGCGCTTAAATTATCAGGAAACAAACAAAATGTACACTAGTATATTAATTAAACGAATCTTGTTTCTCTACAGCAGTAAAATAGCTCACCTTTTGGGAAGCTTTTGGGAAACACGTGGGGACGCTGTACACTAGGATATGTTCTGTACAAAAATGACATCCTTTGTAATTTGCTCCACAAAGTGATCAAAGGCATGATTGAGTTAATTTGATCATGATAGGTCAGACCTATTGATTAACGTGGCAAAGAGCTCGTTCTCGTATTATCTCACAACAAACATCTGATAAAACAAGTTCCACAATGCAACGCGAGCGTAAATCCAAAGCATCGTTATTAATTATTATTTAAAGTCATATTATAACATTTGCTGAGGAAGACGCCCTCACTGAATTTTTAAAATTCCTTTTTACACGATTAAATTGTACTTTATTAAACCAATATACCCTGCAAAATCAAGACTCTAGGTGCTGTAGTTTTATCAAAATCCGAGATTTTGAATAAAACGCCGGATTCGTCGCTTTATTATTACGATGGAATTATCAGTCGAACGCATACACGATGTTCATAACACACAGTACGTACACGGTCAAGTTAGCTCAATTGATAAGGCGTTCGACTGTGGTGCGAGAGGTTGTGGGTTCGAACCCTGGCGGTGCCGAGTACGCTCACGTGGAAAGAAAATTCCCCTGGACAAGGAACTCACTGCTAATTTGTCTCGTTGTAACCCGTACGAAACTCGGGGAGCTGATTCTGGTTGCGATGGTTATTTGTGGAATGTCTAGGGTATGCGCTCTTGAAGCAGCAAATTAAAGTCCCCGATTTGTTGTTTAATGGTTTGTGGAATTATGTGGGCCGTAGTGGTCAGCGACAACCTGTAAAGTGTGCTGAGGCTTGTGGATCACTATAAATCACTGCGCTTTTTTTTACACGGCATGCGGGGCGGTGATATACACAACAAAGGGTCGTACCACAACATGACCGAAGGAGTGGTACGTATTGGCGACATGTGCGCTGGTAGTAAATTCCAATTTCCTTTGCTTTGCCGTAGTTGTTCGGCTCAAATATAAAAGGGGATATATCTGACAGTAAAAGCTAACATTTTATGGCAAAGAAATGCTAATCTATTTTGTTTGAAAATGTTATAATATGGCTTTAAGTTGATTCTAATTTTTAAATGGATGCATTCAAACGATATTTGACTTGAATATAATTCCACATCCTAATCCAATATGGTCCTTCCCCCTTTAAAAATCAATAAACATTAATCGTTTACAGTAGGAATTATTGCATGTATAAATCCCCTGGGGAAAAAGTAGGCAGGTTGGATTTTAGTGCCGAATACAACTAACTGCCACCCCTAGTAGAAACATAATATCTACAAATACTGTATCTACAGTCTAAACGCAGGACAACCGATCTTTTGTTCTGCTTAGTCGCGCTAAAAGTCGATCGATACATGTTAAAATCAACACAATTCTGAGATACACCTTTTTGCTATGAAATTTATTTTCTCGGTCAAATATAAGCAAAAATTTTTTTTCTTCAGTAATGTCAAATAAAAACATAGTGCTTTAGATGAACATTTTTTTTTTTTAAATCCTGGTGTTAAAATTAAGCATCAAATTGTGTCTTTTAGTGTGATATTTTTTTTTATAGGCCTTTAGTTCGCCCGTGAGCTTTTTACAGAATTCATTTTTAGCGTCTCAAACTAATATAGTTTGCTAAAGAAAGATATTTCCCACCTCTGTAAAGCACATCGTGTGGGTCTATATATTATAGTTTTGTCAGAATTTCCGTTTTATTTTACCCTTTTCCCTTCATGCTCCGAAAATGTCAAACTTAGTACTTTACCTCGAGAGCAACCCAGCAGAAATAATCGATATTTCAATTGTTGTCAACCCAGGTCCCTTTTCCATTGAAAACCAGGATTGCCTGACCAGCGATTTGGTAGCCCAAATCCCCAATTCTGGTAAATGAGGTGGATTTTGGAAATTTGCTCCCGTGATAGCCTGCAATTTCAATTTATAGGGGCTATGGATTCCATGATTATGAAAACCATTTTGTCTGTTTGTTTGTTTGTTTGTTTGTTTATTTATTTACCTAGGATGAGGTCCATGGGAAAATCCACTGTCCAAACCTAGAAAAATTCGCGTGTTATTAGAGGGGATTTTAATTTTCCGTCCCTCCTATCTCCAGGTGAATTTTGAATGACCCCCCCCCCCCCCCATCGCGGGTTGGCATTTTCATTACACCCTTCAGACTTGCGTTCGGGTTTGTGTAGGCCTATTTGTCATAATTTAGCGCTATAGGACCTACTTTCTAAATGTATAGCTATAGCCGTGCTATATAAATATTATAAGGTACCGGTATGTAATATTATGTAGGCCTATGGGGGTGGGGTGGGTACTCAACACATTTTAACCATGACTTACAATGCAAGGCTCATTGTTACCATAAATGATTTTTCCTTTAGGTCATTATAATAGGTTGTTATAAACTTCCGTGTTTAACCTTGTATTGTTTTGGCTGCTTCATTATGACTTTCGGTGGGTTTAAGCAATTTCAAACAAACACAAACAAAAGGCACTATACCGAAACACTAGGTAATTTCTTTGCTATATTGAAGTTCTGGCAAAACTGTATCCAGGCCGGGCACCCAGAGATATCGATCCACAATGCTAGTATTTCACGCGTGGATTTGAAATTTTTCAGCTGGTATTCAAAAATTATGGAATCAAAACGGAAATTCTGACAAAACTATGATATATCGCTCACGGTGATGTGCGTTAGAAAGTTGGGAAAATCCTTCTTTAGCGAACTATATTACTTTGAAAAGCTAAAAGGTTGATCCAAAAAAAGGCTCGCGGGCAGAGTTGAAGCCTATCAAAATCGAAAATCTTACACTAAATGACTGAATTTCACGACTAAGTTTAACACTAAGATTTAAAAAAAAAAACAGTATCAAGCATTACAGTTTTTCCTGACATTTACTGAAAAAATGAAAATTATTGCTTTTCATTTGGCCGAGAAAAAATTTTTTACACTGAAAAGGTGTAACTCAAAATTTTGTTCATTTGAATACCAAATTCGATCGTTTGTATTGCCTTATTAAATGACTGAGTGAGCCTTGCAGAACAATAACAATCGGTTGTCCTGCGTTTAGACTGTCTATACTATTAAAATAATGAGCGGTCTCTACCTGTAAGTGAGTCCGCCGCATGGATCCGATATTTGGGATATGTGCATGTACTGGATGTGCGCCGTTCAAAAGGTGGTTTTAAAGGTCGGACGTCAATGGTCATGGAGGGTTAAAATGTTAAACTTTGTCCGATTGGGCTCAAACTTGTTGGGTGGAATCCTTGATTTGAGAGAATATAATGCACAAAATATAGGTGCCCAGTATTGCAAAACAAAATTGAATTAACATGTCCTTTAAATAAAAGTGCAGGAGCTACCCGCAACAAAAAAAAAACACATATTGCAAATTTGCAAATAATTGTAAATTAATTTGCTGCTGTCAAAGTAAAATATAGATATGAGCATATGTTAGTATTTAACGAAGAAATGTCATGTTTACTAGAGAAACAGAACACCTACCACGAAAAACTAACATAACAACCATGTTTTGTACTCCCGAGTTCTATTCATTCATTCATCCTTATTTCATTCAAATAAAATATAACAGCACAACAATTAAACACATACATTGAATGAGGAGGTTCTCGGAAGGCCGGATGGCCTGCAATAAGAACCCCCTGTCCTAACAACAAGCAATGAAATGTTTACATAGACTGTACCAGAATACCACAAATCAAAACAACCTGTGCATCAAACATTGAAACAAAATATACTAGTGTTGCATGGATAATTCCCCCTGGGCCAAAACAGGAACGTATATATCTTGATATATCTTGCAATCATCATACAGGGTGTCACCTGTACCGTCGTAAATTTTAATTTACTCACGCAAGATTTAATGATATAAGTAATCACATAGTAAGACAGCGTTACGAGTCGTTAATCTGACTCAAGGCCAAAACATCTTTTTCCCATATTCACTTCAGAACAAAACACACTGATCAATTAAGTTAACAATATCTAAGTCTTTTAATCAAAAGAAAAGTACGGTTTAACAATACCTTAGTGCAGGCTTCCTCGAGTAGATTTGTTGAAGCGCCACATGAAATAAAAGACAATGTAACAATGCTATCTTGGATTTCAATCATTACAAACCTTCAGAAGTACTATGGTACTCCTATTGTGAGCTCTCCAATCGGTAAAAGTCATGATGCAGTCATGTCTACAGTAGAATTCATCTCGACCTTTGCACCCCATTAAAAGCTATTAAACCAAGATAACACTCATTGAAACAGCTCAACTGATTAAATCGGATCTTCTCTGGTTGTGCACAAGTGTCTGTTTTACATGTGCGATATCGCAATAAAGCTGGTATTATAGCTTCAGTTGGGTAACCGATTTAAGGAAACGAAAGGAAACAATGGTATGTGTACCTTTGTTCACGAAATGAGACAATGGCGTACTTTTTGTAAACCAGGATTCTTGAAAATGAGCAACATAATGATTGTTGACTTAACACGGTTTGGAAATAATTTCTTCATATTTTTGGTGTATCTGTCGTTTACATATCCTTCCTAAAACACAAAAGTGCGACCCTCTCCAAACACCTAAATTAGCTAAAAATTTAGGACATGTTACAAAACTATATTTTCTAGAATTTCATAGAATAATTTAAATGTAGCTTGTACCGTTTTTTTTGTGGCATCCTTCAGAAGTGAGCGGTCCGATACCAATATTTTCGGTCAAATCTCCATTCAATTAATACGGGGAGTTGGCTAGCTATGCCTTGCCCTCACTCATATTTTACAAAAGTGCGACCATTTTTGAACATCTAACCTAGCTGTAATTTTAGGTCATGTTAGAGAAATATATTTGCTAGAAGTTTGGAGAATAAATTAAATATTGGCTGGTTATTTTTCACACAGTGATGTTAACTAGGCAAGTGTCCATTCTTCCAACATACATCATTTGTAGAGGTCACGCGTCAATGGTGAGAGCACTGTGTATTGTGTATAGGAAAACGGACAGTAACTGCAGTATGTGACCACAACACTGTCTACTGGTCACCAGTAGGGTATAGTAAGAACGGTAAATCTCACAAAAGAACAGTTAGGCCATTACGTAAACAAAGTATGCATGAGTTTGGAAGATGGATAACCAAACATTCTTGGACTGAGGTTCTCCTGCTGATAAATCGAATGCATTTTATGCTACTGTCCAGGAAGCAATGGATCTTCACTTCCCCTCTAAGGTTATCAAACTACATTCTGAGGATAAACCTTGGATCACTCCTGAGATTAAGAACCTAATCAGGAAACGTCAGGTAGCTTTTGCTGAGAAGAAAATGTTTCTCTGGCGATTTCTCTGCAATAAGGTTAGTCGTGCCATCGATCAAGCTAAGAAATTTTACTACAAAGATCGCATTCAGAACCTCAAGTCAAGTGAGCCATCAGGCTGGCATAAGGGAATCCAACTAATAACCAACAAATGCCAGAAAAGGCCAATTATCTCAGTCCCTGGTGTCCAGCAAAATGATGAAAAAGCAATTGCAAGGGCTATAAATGATAATTTTGCCTCAGCCTCACAAAGTAGACCTCCAATCAACCCACAGGAGCTGCCTGCCTTCCTACCTGCAAGATTGCCACCCCAGATCCAGGTATGGGATATGTACAATGCTCTGAAAAAACTGAATGTTAAAAAAGCAGCAGGACCTGACGGTCTTCCTGGGAGGTTGATTAGAGAGTTTGCCTGTGAGTTTAGCATCCCAGTAACAGATATATTCAACTCATCTTTAAAAGATGGAATGGTCCCCCAAGTTTGGAAAGATGCAACAATTGCCCCAATTCCAAAGGAAACCCCTGCTACAATCTCAAAACTAAGGCCAATATCATTGACTTCCCTTTTGGCAAAAGTATGTGAGGGGTTTGTTGCAAATTGGGTGCTTGATGATATTTCTAGTGCAATTGACCGCAACCAATATGGTAGTATCAAAGGGTCGTCTACTTCTCATTGTCTAATTGAAATTCTTGATGTTTTCTTCAAAGGTACAGACAAAGGAGGAACTGTAGGAACCCTAGTTGTGACAGACTTCTCCAAGGCATTTGATTGCATCGACCATACTTTAGCTATACAGAGACTCTACGAGCTTGGTGTCAGAAGCGAGTTACTGCCGTGGATTATAAACTTCCTCACAGCTCGTCGTCAACGGGTGCAGTACCACTCTGCCCTGTCAGAATGGGAAACTCTCTCATGTGGTGTCCCACAAGGCACTAAGCTGGGCCCCATCACATTTCTTGGTGTAATCAACAATGCTTCTGAGGAGTCTCTGACTAAAAGCTTTAAGTATGTCGATGATCTCACCCTTGGAGAGGTTCGTCCTGGTAAACAAGTCAGCCAGATTGGACCTGATGTTCAGGACTTGGATGTTTGGGCAAAGGACAATCATCTCAAGCTCAATCCGAGTAAGTGCAAGGTGATGCAGGTTTGTTTCATGAGGAAACCTCCCGCCCCTCCTAGTCTTCGCATTGCTGGGATTGAGCTTGAGGTGGTGTCTGAGACTAAGCTCCTGGGCCTGACTGTCCAGTCCAATCTTGGCTGGCATTCTCAGGTTAACAATATGGTATCAAAAAGCAGTCGAAGGTTGTACATTCTCTCACGTCTCAATCGCTTAGGCGTTCCAACTGGTGACCTAGTCTCTGTTTATATTGGTTATGTTCGCCCAACATGCGAATATGCAGCCCCTGCCTGGCATGGTAGTATTACCAACGACCAGGCACATCAATTAGAGCGCATCCAAAAGAGGGCTTGCCGCATTATCCTTGGTGCTAATTACTCATCCTACACAGATTCCCTTGACCAGTTGGAACTCCAAACTTTGAATGATAGAAGACTACATCTCTGTACACAGTTTGCTCAAAATGTGTTGAATCTGATAGGTACTCAGAATGGTTTCCACACAATATGAGGACCCACAATTGGGAACAGCTCAATACCCTGTCTCACTCATCTACTTAATTAGTGCATCTCATCATGTTCATATTCAGCTGGTGTGTTTAAATGTGATTTTATGACAGCATTTTTATCTTGATGTATTGAATTTGTCCCTTATAATTTGGCAGGTCCAAATATTTATGTGCAATAAATGTTATTTATTAATTACTGTTTTATTAAATTAAATTCTTCAGTGCATCTGGGGTGTGTGGGGTGTGTATATATATGGAGGGCTGATAGTTCGGGTGGGGGTGTGTGGGGGGGTGTATGTAAGGTGTGTGTGGAGAAGATATAGGGGTGCGTGAGCTGTGTGACTGTGAGATTTTGCCTCAACAAGTGCAATTAATTTCTTTGAGTAATTTTATGTTTTCATGTATATTTTATATGGTTTTTTTTATGTCTTTTAATGTAAACATTGCAAATGTAATATTTCATGTAATTTGGCCTACGGGCCACGAATTTGAAATAAATTTAATCTGAATCTGAATCTGAATCTGAATCTAAAGAAAACTGCAAAGCGCCATTCAATGGCTGCGAAGCAGCCATCGACATCGTGGTGCTTTAGCACCGCCGGGGGTGTCCCCCCTCTGAAGCTATCGATTTTTTTGAAATTTGTCCTTTTGATATAAAATAATTTTGATTTTTTTGAAATTCGCAATGTAATACACATTTTATGGCAAATGATTAAAAATTAATATTTTTGATTCTTAACAATACTCGAAGTAAACTTTATAAATATGATGATTTTTACTTAAAGTGTATGTAGGTGGGATGAAAAGCCGATGATCAATTGGAAATTTTGAAGATATGGATCTTTTTCCTAAAACACAAAAAAAATTTGGGAAAAAATCCATATCTTCAATATGAAAAGTCAACATTTTTCAATTGATCGGCTTTTCCTCCCAGCTACATACACTTTAAGAATATGTCATTAGATTTATAACATTTACTCGAGGACTGTTATATATCAAACATATGAAAATATCACATTTTAATAATTTGTCATAAAATTTGTATTACATCGTGATTTTCAAAAAATTATTTGATATCAGAAAGACATTCTTCGTATTAGGAATGCAATTCGATATGTCTGATGTGCTCTCATGTCCCACAAAAATACTATCGAAACGCTCATTCCAGATCCCTTAAGTACTCTCTTTAATTTACTCAAGGTTGTGTTTGTATAAGTGACTTCAGTTATATAAACACAGCCTCGTGCAAAGGACATGTTGACATAAATTAAATGACTGTGTGGTTATAGTATCATTAACAGATTCTATACGCTACAGTAGGATAATAAGCACAAACAAGCATGTATTTTGCCAGTATCAATAAAACTATAATGAGGATATTAATGTAGCCCAACTGTACGTACAATCTGGCAATACCGCTAAATTTGAATAAAAGAAATTCTAGTTCATCCAAGTTGTAAAACAATTATTTCTTTTAATACAAACACATTCCTTGGTAAGACAACTTTATAGCACTGTTTGAATATCAACATGAAGTAGTAATGACAAATTTAAATGTACACTATCGCCTCTGTAGTTCCCTGATTACATAGACAGCACGATTATTTTATTTTTTATTCTGCAACGCTGTGAGGAAATAAATAGGCCAAAACCCATCGCAATAAGGTTTCTCGCCCAAAAGAGCGATAATAATAACTGTTTCTGTATTATAACCCGTTTTTGAACAGCCATGCTTGTCACAAATTACCCTCCTCTGTTTTTAGGTGAATCTGTGTAAATTACATCAAGCAGTTGCGATTTTTGTAACTTCTTTTCTAGAAATATTGAACGTTAACCCTCGTCCTACTTCATTTTTTAATATTCATCTCAAAAAAAGATTGACAGTTATGTGCAACCCACCTCATGGTGGCGTTTTTTGCGGAGGGGTCATAGAGCGAAGAAACAGTCATGACTTAAATAGACCGTAAAGGCCCGGTCACACTATGACGAATAGGGGTGAGCGGGAAGCGACGTTAAGCTGCGAATTGCAATTTTGAATTTACCGTCACTCACCGTGTGCTGCCGTGAGTTGTCGCTGACGAATCCGTTAGCGACCGCAGACGGCCGCAATTATTCGTCGCGTTCGTCGGCAAATTTTCAACATGTTGAAAATTTTGTGACGGCAAAAGAATCAGTTGTGATTCCGTTCAGATTTCGTTGGAGACCGCAACCTTCATTTCTTTGACGTTTCCATACCGTGCGAAGCCGTGTCTAGTCGTTTTGAGGTCGTCACAATTTCGTTGGTAGTCGTTGGTAAACGTCACTTCGATTTCAATAGACTACCCGGCACGATGCAATTTTAAAGTTCATATAAAAAGAAAATAATATCAATAATAATCAAAAATATTAATATTTCTGATTATTATTGATATCATTATTGATACTGATATTAACATTTTTTATTATTATTGATATTGATTATAATATTTTTGATCATTATTGATATATTGATATTGATATAATAGTTTGGATTATTATTAATATTGATTTTCATATTTTGATTCCTATTGATATTTATATTAATTTTTTTGATTATTTTTGATATGTGTAATATTTTTTATTATTATTGATATTTATATTAATATCTTTGATTATAATAATTGATATTGATGTTAATATTTTTGATTATTATTGATATAGATATTAAAAGTTTAGATTATTATTTATATTGATTTTACTATTTTTTTATTATTATTGATATTTATATTGGTTTTTTATATTATTATTGATATGTGTAATATTTTTGATTATTATTAATATTGATGGTAATATTTTTGATTATTATTGATAAAGATATCAATAGTTTTGATTATTATTGATATGTGTAATATTTTTGAATATTATTGATATGTGTAATATTTTTGATTATTATTGATATAGATATTAATAGTTTAGATTATTATTGATATTGCTTTTACTATTTTTGATTATTATTGATATTTATATAATTTTTTATTATTATTATTGATATGTGTAATATTTTTGATAACTATTGATATTGATGTTGATATTTTGATTATTATTGAAATAGATATTAATAGTTTGGATTATTATTGATATTGATTTTACTATTTTTGTTTATTATTGATATGTGTAATATTTTTGATTATTATTGATATTGATGTTAATAATTCTGATTATTATTGATATAGATATTAATAGTTTGGATTATTATTGATATCGATTTTACTATTTTTAATTATTGTTGATATTGATGTTAATATTTTTGATTATTATTGATATTGATATTTTTGAGTGGATGATCAGAACGTTGTGAAGAGTGGGAACGCCAAAGGGGACTATACGACCCGCACGCACACACAGGCTTTGATGTCGGCTGCTGAGTCACGTCATCATCACCGCAATCCACCGTCAGCTGCCGTTCCTTGCCGCAAGCAAATCCGCTGCCAGCCGTCTGACCTCGTTGCTTGTTGTCGGGCTCCGTCGAGACTTCGTCACTCATCGCCCAGACAACGTCCGGATTTGGTCGCTAGTCTCCGTTTCCTGCCGCAGCCTTTCGTCCCTTGCCGTCGTGTTGTCGCTAAAGGTCGTTCCCACTCGTTACCGAATCTTGTTTTTTAGTCCGGTGGCAGAGCAAGGTTAGATGGTTTTGCCAGTTAAAGTAGTTTTCTTTGCTGATTATTACTCTTTCAGTGGTACAAAATAAAATTTTGGGGGATGTAAAATGGTAACCCTTGGGCAATTAGAAATATTCAAGATGGCCGCTATGGATACTAAAATTAAGCTCGGTTATTCACTAGCGGTACCATAATAAATGATAACTTAAAGTATTTTGTGTAAATTGTTTTCCTTTTGGATGCTTTAAATATAAACTATATACAGTTTTAAACATGACACTCTCGCAATTCAAAATGGCCACTGTTAAACGTCATAAGCAAAAACCATTAGTTTCAAGATAAAGTTCTTTTGCCAGATTTTGTTTCTTACAATAATTAATGTACACTCTAGAATTAAGCAGATCCAGTTTGACATTTTACTTCTTTACAATCGCATAAAAATTCCAAGATGGCCACCACCGAAATGAAAGGTAGAAATATAACACATTTTAGAAGACTTTTTGCAGGGAGTGTATCGAGTGACAGCTCGGGGTAAACATGGTAAACAGCTTTCCATTTGGTGATATCTGAATTAATACCTGCATCAAAATTATCTGCCCAACTTGTACCAATCCTTCCAGAGCTGAGCGCCTTCAATTCCTTGACGACTAATATCAACAGCCCCTGCAACTGCAGCCGAAATTCTTGAAGTGTAGGACTGATCATTATAGTAATTACATGTAACCCGGTAGTTGAACAGATGGTTTATAATCATCTTTGAATCTCTGCGTATTCACCCAATGCCACTTGAAGATCCATTGCTTGCTTTTGTACAGGACTTTGTTGCCTATCAGTAAAAAGCTGACAAGGACTTCTTCAACTTCGGCGAGGAAATTGTAGCATGTCAGATACTAATTATGCAACCAAATCCTCGTCGATAGGGATATTGTAGTGTGACTTTACAATGCGAATGTCTTTGCACTCTCGTACTACCTGTTTGGCTACTCTTTGGATGCTACTGCCTATAACAGTTTCATTATAACAATATAACTTCACATTTCACGTGCGTTAAAGTTGCAACGGAATACGATAATACTAGAATAACTTATTTGGAGTTCTTCATTGAGTCACCTACGATCAGCACGAGTTAATGTGATTTCCAAATGTGTGCAGCATTCCTGATACAATTCAGCAGGTTTCCAAATACGACTCTTTATCACCAGATAGGACATCTACAGCATGTTTTAGGAATTCATCAGTTGCATCTTCCTCAGATGCTGCAACATCACATCAGGTGTATTGCTTTTCTCACTAAAAACAGTAAAATAATACAGTTTGTTTGCTTGTTTTATTTCTTCTTTAACCTGAAACACTCACTGAATTGAAAACACAATCATCTGTTCTTCCTTGAGGCACAGGATCTCTGTGATGCCAAATTCCCATCGCGTGAAGATCACTTACAGAGATTTCTAAACGTTCTCTGATTTCATTTGCCTAGCTACCACCACGATCGCGCATTTTGCTATCAGATACTCATAACGTTCATGTGTATACATAATATATATGCAAGCTTCCATCTGTTTTGGAGTTCACACACTTCCCCACATTAGTATTCCTGGAAGTCAAAGTGGGGGGGGGGGGTCAACGTAGTCGTTTTGGCGGACTGGGTAGAACCATCTTCTACATAATTGCCAATATTAGGTTTGCGTGTGTATTTACAATTTTTATAATAGTTAATCTTAATTTATCATTCTTCAGGCTGACATACAAATCAATTGCATTGATGATTGTTTGTATACGTGCTGGCCTATTGTTCAGAGAGCAACGATGAGCATTATTACATTCGTCCCCGTATCGGTATGTGAAGATAAATTGCACAAATACATACTGTTTCAATTGTTTTTTAAATGACTGAAGAAAATATGCTGTCTTTTTTTCTGCACACGTTGCAATGTTTTCTCCTTGTATAATATAGGCCCGTTTGTCATTTTCAAAACTCAACCTTAGTCCATACAAATGTGGGCTATTACTCAAATTACTCCCTTGGAACAGTAATCATTATATCTTCACACTCCTTGAAAGTGTATTTTCAAAGAGTGTCATACAATTATAGCTACAATTCTCAGGTATTTGTGTTAAAGAACATATTTCATTATGACAATATATACACATGTAATGATTTTTAATTCAATCTAATTGGTGTATTCTATTGCTAAAATGGTCTGAAAGACAGGTAAAACTTTATGCAAATGGTTAAGAATAATTAAATTAAATAACAAGAAACGTATGAGTATGATATGTTATGCAAACCATTCAATATAATAAGAAAAGACAGTTACCTATTATGAGCATACATTACACAACTCACGGGACGCCATCATGGCAATTTGGGATCACTGAAGCGTGTCAATTCATAATCTACGTGCATATATTACATATTGAGCCCACACCACCATTAATGCGCACTAAACACGCTATAATTATTTGTTTTATTACCAAACAAATCATTTGAATGCTATTTAAAAGTTACGTGTCGGCCATTTTGAATATCTCGGATTGCCCAAGGGTGACAATTTTACACACCCTAGAATCTTATTCTACACCACTCAAAGATCATTTATCAGCAAAAAAAACTTTAACTGGCCAAAACAGTATTTGGTATGATACCTTTTGTCCATAAAACACCATTTGAATGCTATTACAGAGATACGTGGCGGCCCGATCTTGAATATCTCGGATTGCCCAAGGGTGACAATTTCACACCCCTTAGAATCTTATCCTACACCACTCAAAGATCATTTATCACCAAAAAAAACTAACTTTAACTGCCCAAAACACTATAATTATTTGGTATGATACCATTTGTCACTAAAGCACCATTTGAATGCTATTTCAGAGTTACGAATCGGCCATTTTGAATATCTCGGATTGCCCAAGGGTGACAATTTTACACCCCCTAGAATCTTATTCTACACCACTCAAAGATCATTTATCAGCAAAAAAATAAACTTTAACTGCCCAGAACAGTATTTGGTATGATACCTTTTGTCAATAAAACACCATTTGAATGTTATTGCAGAGATACGTGTCGGCCATCTTGAATATCTCGGGATTGCCCAAGGGTGATAATTTTACACTCCTTAGAATCTTATTCTACACCACTCAAAGATCATTTATCAGCAAAAAATAAACTTTAACTGCCCAAAACACTATAGTTATTTGGTATGATACCTTTTGTCACTAAAACACCATTTGAATGTTATTTCAGAGATACGTGGCGGCCATCTTGAATATCTCGGATTGCCCAAGGGTGACGATTTTACATCCCACGGAATCTTTTTCTACACCACTCAAAGATCAATAACCAGCAAAAAAACAAACTTTAACTGGCAAAACCATCTAACCCAAAAATATGGTGTTTGCAGCCGGACTATTTCCTCTTTTTGTGGTCGCTTTGCCGTCAACATTTTGTGATTTTCACGTTCGTCACCTTTCGTTGCTTATCGTCCGTCATAGTGTGACCGGGCCTTAAGGCTTACCTTTTTTAAATATCACATGAGCAGAAATTAACCTTTAAATGTTGCCTAGTTACTTGTTAAGTTTCTAGTATTTCGGCATAATTTTCCTAAGTGTTCTTTTACTTTTCTTATCATATTTAAGCTGTCTCGATACTCACATCAGGACAAAGTAAAACGTTTTTTGGCGTTTACAGGGTCAAATGTATTAATGTCAGATATACGGAGGTCCTACTCTAACCCTCTTGAAATTATAAAGGGAAATGTTTTCTATAGTGTACAATGTATTTGATTTAAGTGTGTAAGGATAACATGTTTACGCTATTAGCATCGGTAAAAATGAATTTAATATGACGGAACAAAAACCTATAAGGATTTAATAAGACGTCGTAAAAGCTATTTATTTTTTAAGCGTGAAAGGAAATTAGTTTTCTAGGTAATGGATAATATTAATAATAATAACTTGGTCACGTCACCACGTTTGATTATTTTAGTGAAATAAGATCTAACTAGATTTTTTAATCTTATCTTTTATCTTATTTCATTAGAAATCTGGTCAATTCGACTAGGTCGTTTTAAGAGTGTACCTTGCAAAAAGCACTTTTCAGTACGCTCTTCTAGTAAGTTTTCAAGGTCGCTGAAAAAAAATCTCACCAATATCCGGTACTTCCTCCCACCAATGACGGAGACATGCTGTGTGAATGGGGGTGTGTGGGGGTGTGTGAAGGGGTGGTGGGGTGTGTGAGGGGGCGGTTGGTGAGAGTTGCAAAGACATGCAAATATCGACCTTAGTCTGACTTTTACCGCCTAAATAGGGTCACACCTCCAACTAATGGGCACTTCAATATGAAATAGATATAGGTGAAGGGCTGGCACTTTCGCAGTAAGAGCAGAGCCGCCGCTAGAGGGGAGTATGGGGGTGTGACACCCCTCCCATACACAATTTTGTCTGCAAAAAATGACTGTTGTCGTCAAAAGTCTCGGCAAATGTAGTCAAAGGTTACGAAAATTGTTACGAAATTGTGCTGTTGTTACGTAATAGACATATTGTTAATGTTATAGTAGTTACTAGTTCAAAAATGAGTCGAAAAAACTTGACCCCCCCACTTTCTAGATTCTTGAGCGCCGTCCTGGCTTTAAAAAAATTGGGTCTACACATTTCAAAACAATTTCCGTCGGCAAAACATGCTGTACACCCCCCGAATGCATTCAGTGAGAGAAAAGTGTAAAACATATGGGGTCATTGGGTGAGAGCATGATTTTTAGCATTCGGTAAGAGCAAAATGTAAGAAATGTGGGGTCATTGGGGTCATTTTGGGGGGTCATTTTTTTTAAAGTGAATCTTTGGGTGAGGGCCGAAACAGTGCCAAAGAAACCTTGAAGATCGAATTTTTAGTTCTAAATGGCTTCAGATTTCTTTTTTTTGCGCAAAATAAGTAATAAAATTAGTGATAAATAACAGCCCTACATACGTGTCACCTCCAAAGTGGGAGTGCCCCCCCCGAACCGATTTGTCTGAATCAGCCAAATATAAGCAGCGTGGAATTAAAGCAAGATAAGGGAGGACAGTTTTTATGGTCTACTGAGCTCAGCAATGCTTTGCTGTCTTCGATAGCGCATTGTATCGGAGAGGTACCTGGCTTTTATCAAAGCCCAAACCCATTAAAGCCTGTAGCAAACTCTTTTAGGCCCCGCTCAATTGACAACTCTGCTCCGATACAACGCATTGACCAAAATATCGATCGAACCAATTTTACGACCATGCTTGAATTAACAACCCCTTGAAACCTAATTACACCACTTTATATAAACATAAACTTACACATATTATTTACTTTCTATTGAGCGCAGACACGACCAGAGACATGCTTATTTAATGACCACTTGAGTAGTTGATGAGTGGGTCGTTATGTACTTACTGAACACAAAGGAAATTGATTTTGGTTTTACCATCGACCGTGTTTATAATCCTGTTGCTCTGCTGAACGCTCCGATAGATATCAGCAAACTCGTATATTGTTCGCTTGTTCCTATCGAACGCTCTAGCGTACATGAACCATTATCGAAGACAGCAAAGCATTGCTGAGCTAAGTAGACCATAAAAACTGTCCTACCTAAGGCAAAATTAGTCTGAAGTCGGGCGTATTCAATTTTTAGCTTTCTACGTTATTTTATAAAGCACTTGCAAAACTACATTCAAAGTGTTTCAAAGTGTTTCCATCCAAAGTGTTCCCAAAACAATAGGCAACAAAAGAAATTATTTCCTTTGCTTGGCTTTATCTGAAGTCAATATTTTCGACTTCCGACTGATTTTGCTGGATCGCATCACATATGAAGATAAACAACAACAAATCTGTGTCAATCGTGGACCACATGCTGTTGTTTGCATTAATTCAGTTCAGTTCAGTTCAGTTCTACAGAGGCCCTGCATGAAATTACCGATTGGCTTCAAACAAAGGATTTGAGTCGGTGTCCTTCACCGGAGTTATGGCGAAGTGCAGTCCATTCAATCAAATGTTGTCATCAACCTATTTGATCGTAGTGCAGGGTTATGTGTGTAAGACGAACTGTCACGGTAGATTGCAATCATGCTTTTGTTGAATGCATTTGAGTAGTCCGCCATATTTGCGGGATGATACGTCACATGCAAGGCCTCTATTTCATCAAATTCCAACCATACAAATAATTACAATATAAAACAACAAACACCGGTGAATATGGTGGAAATGATGAGGATGCCACTAAAACGCAGGGAGTGTTGTTGTGGCACCCTTTACATAAGTCAGTATTAAATAATAACGAGATAATCAAACATATAGTAGGATAATAAATACATTTGGAAGATATGTGCCTTGTGGGTAAGTAAAAACTTTAACACAAGAGCAATACTATAAGAAAAACTTATAGTACTTTCAATAGTAAATCAATAATTGAGGACAGGAAAATCAACAACCAAACCTACACAGTAGGTGTAAATAGGTTGTAAAAGACTATTATCATAATATTTCAGGCATGGCATAAGTATTACAATAATAAACAACCGCGTATTTAGCTTGAGTGATAACATAAGTATTGCATGTGCACTTGAACGAGCCTATATAATACTTTCAAACAAGGAATAAATTATTCTCATTTCACAGTTCAATTCACAGACGTCAGGGAGAATGGGAAGACGTGAAAATCAACATGCAAACAATAATATTAAAAAAACCGGTCAATTGAGCTTTCCATGATGATCGAAAGTAAATAACAATGCGTCTATCTATAATCAGTTGCAAATATTATGGCTAAATTCATCTTGAAATTCACGTTTTATGTTATGGGTTTTTTTCTCTCATTCAGTCGACTTCTTTGATATAGTAACTGGGATTGTCCAAACACGTGATTTTGTAACCTAATTCGGCGCTTTTAAAAGATATATACCTCGATGTTTAAGTTGCTGTATGGATGACCTGGTAGGGACTATATGCAACAGTTTGAGAGACAGTCGATTTGCTTATACATAATACTCTACTACTCTTTATGAACACGCAATGTAATAAAACATTGGTGTTTTTGATGATACATTGCCTACGTCATATTTCGAACAGTCTTAAAACTGTAAGTGCAAATTGTTGCATGTTAAAATTATGACCCGTTCTTCATGTTATTACGACTTTACTAAATGGGACCACTACGTCGCAGAAGCATGACGCAATGCCCGCTACGCGGCCACTTTTTTACTGTGTAAGCCACTGTCCGGAAGGTACATTAAGATATAACAAATGACATTTTGCCTGATTTTCCCAATCAAAAATGATCCAATACGTGTGAAATTCAGCTTTATTACAATCGATCATGCTTATTCCGTCGTGGTTATAGCTTGTTCTGTGAGAGTTAATGACTGTTATGGCGCCAACTGCTTCCATTCGTTAGGTAATAACAGTGATTCCCGTGAAAAGCATAAACAATATGTAGAACACATTGGTACGAGTGTCATAGAAACAGCAGTATTAACAAAAATGTGGAGATCCATTTATTGCATGTTGCTTCAATTGTCCTAACGGTAATGTGGACGCCAACTGTAATGTTATCCTTACAGGATGTCGCTTCTAGTCTGTTATTTGTTTTCAATAAATGCGATCATATCCAAATGACGAATGTATAAAGAAAGCTGGTTTCCAAAATTTTATGGTGACAAATATGCGTTAGTGTCTTTTGTTGTGTAGTGCCACTTTTTTCAAATTATTATTAGAAACAAGTAAGGCTATGATTTCCTATAATTATGTTATCATATGGTAATGGACGAGATTGGAAAACACATTAATCCTAGAACTACTGAGCCACATTTTGTAACACGAACTGTTGCAACCCTATAGTTTGTTAAATTATAAACGAATTTTCAATTATAAACGTCATATACCGTTATTTTGGGTACCAATATAACTATGAGTCTCTTCTATCCAGTGATACCAAAACAAGTACAACCATTCCCCACTTATTGTCGCTGTGAAGTTATAATGAGAGGGCATTCGTGCAAATTGTGAAAATACTGGCTATGTACAAAAGTATCGGCAAAATTGATATTTGGCTAAAAGTTCTATATTATAAAAATGCGATTTTCAACGAATTTTCTCCTCAATATAAAAGGAAATGACTACTAAAAAGTATTTCAACCAAACAAACAGGTAAAAAGTCACAAACTCTTGTAATAATTTATGAAAAAATGAAAATCATTGATTTTACTCTTGAAACCAATGGTGGGCCTCACCAACCCCCCTCTATGGTCATCTTTGACAGCCCGTCCTACCCCCGTTTAAAGTGCTGAGGTAAAAAAGTATCACTAAAATGAGCGCAAAGGATGGATCTACGATAAACTTAGGTACTTTGGGTGTAAACTTGTGAGTTGTTTTTTTTTTGTTGTTTTTTGTTTTTTTTTTTTTTTTGACGTATAAAAAAATCTTTAAAAAAAAGTATCCTTCTCCAACAACAACAACAACAAAAAACACTATAAAATCCAATAAACTCCAAAATAGTCAAAATCCAAAAAGGTCGCTTATGCAGGGGTGAAATTTGAACATTGTTTAAATCTGATTAAAGATTTTCTTATTATCATATGGATTCATATGAGTCATAGTAAAAAGGTAAAAAATAATGTTAAAGTGTGTGTTTTACCTCAAGGGACAAGCATTTAAAAGTGTTTTTACATGTTAATACTGTATATACCGTTTAACTAAAATATTATTGTGAGAATTAAAAACTATTGTCGTCACTTTTTTGTTGTGTTAGGATCGTGTGCCGCGGGAATCGTTGGTGTTCAGATGCCTCGATATTGCTTATTTGGTGATACAGTAAACACAGCATCAATTATGGAAGCAACTGGAAAAGGTAAGAGAAATAATGATGAGAAACAAGAAATGTCTTTAAAAGACAACGCCATGGATGCAGATCAACTTCATAACTTTGAATTGCAAGTACTTGGAATGCTAGTAAATTTGAATGTTTGGCACAACTAACCGGGGGTGAAATATTGGCATGTATTGGTAAATACACCACCAATGACATACTAGGAAATACTCAAAATTTTCATGTTGAAAGCTGAATTGAAAAATGTGTGCGAAATAGGTCTACATTTAAAAGGGTATTTCGTGATCCACATCCTCATCCCCCCCCCCCCACTTTTCTCAAAAAAAGTTGAGATTTTTATATCACTGGAAACCTCTGGCTACATAATGTTTATTTGCAAAATATTTCTTGCAGATTAATTCGTTTTGCAAAGATATCGTGACATTTGAATTTCGTTCTGGTGCACCAGAACGAAATTACAACACATTGTCTATGGAGCATTGTAATACACATAATCATGCATAACTCGCAAACTCAAAATCGGAATCAACTGACATTTTTGGAATAAGCTTTTTTCGTGGATATGTACTGAAAATGTCACAAAAAGAGGATGCTAGGATCACAGGATCACAAAATACTCCTTTAATTCATACCTCTAACAAACTGTTCAATTGAAATCACACCATCCGAGTTATACAACAATCTATATTCAGACAACCTTAAAAATGTTTGCTGCTTAAGGGATTTCATATCAATTCATAACTCCATATCTCTGTTCTTTACCCCTTCTGTGTTTTACCATTATTTTTACCATTTACCAATATTTGGTAAATTACAGTTAAAATCCATTAAAAACATGGTATTTTATTTGAGATATTTATTCGCAATGTATAGTTTATTGGTAGTTACACTGATCACATTATAATCAAAAAGACTGATTACTCAATCGCAGGGATTCCTGGGCTCAAACCAATCTTTATTTTTTCTGAATGTGTTGATTAATATATTGTTACTACTATAAACTGTCCAGTTGCTATACCAAAAATGTGTAAAACCAAAGCCACTATCTACCCCCAATAACTGGTATTTACCCCCCCCACCACCACCACCACCACCATCACCACCAGTGTCACTCCCAACATCAATTAGTGATGATAGTAGCCTTCTGCACTGTTTATACCCAGCTTGGTTCCTGTCTGGTCAGATAATTGCTCATTATTATCGTTGAATTAGTGATTACACTTGTTGACAGCTTATCAGCAGCCTGGATCAGCGGTGCAATTATATCATTTTTTCATAGAGCAATTGTTCAAAATGTTTAATGTCAAATGGTTCCTAAAAACCTTATTTGTGAATGGATTTCCATCGTTGAAAAAACAAAATGTATGTTTAATATATTATTTATTTCATTGACAGCAATTTCCTAAGTTTCCAACCATAGAGTTTCACCTGTTTACAAAATAAGTGTTTATTTCAGATTTCCAATTAATTATGTTATCAGTAAACCTGATAGGAGGTCAAATCCAAATCTTGCTAATATTTACATTGTTATAGTCAAAAACAATACTTTGTCCTGGTAGTCCCTGGCAACCCAGTCTGCATGTAGCTCATTCGTAAACATACACGACAGAAACCGGCTGTGAAGGAGCATACATGCACGTAAACAACTTTCTAGTATAATAAAATCCGTTTTTGAGTATAATAAAGAAAGTCATGCATTGGCAACATGAAGGAAATACCTATTGCCCACTTGGTAAAATGCATACTCGTAGCTGAATCTTGTACATCATAGCACCCAGTTTAGGTTTGTGGTTTCGAAATGTTGCAATTAAACATTGGTTCTTTCAAATATGAAACGCTAAAACACAAATCTAGAACAAACACTCATTATATTTAGAAAGATATAGCAAATTTTACATGATAGAGATTGGATCGAAGACAAAGTACATGTACACCCAGATTAGGTGACAATTCAGAATTAAGCCATGGCTGGAAAAAGTATTAAGCAGACGCACAACCCTAATCAGCCTACAAACTTACATACACAAATATCCAGGATGATCAGCCCTCTACTCTTTCTTAGTTAATATTGGCTATATTACATCTCTGGAATTGTATTTGAAAGAATGAGACTGTCGAAATATATTTGACTGCTGAATTGACCACTCGTTGTCATTCTAATGGTTATAACACGGATGAATATTACTGTAGGCGACACTCCCAAATTTTCATTTTACCTATTGTTCTTAAAATTAACCATTGCTTGTTTATGATTCAATTAAAATTTCCTGAAAAACAATCAGCTTAGGCCGGTATCCATAGTGACGTTCAACAGCCTAATACATGCTTGTTATCGCGCGAGGAAACAAGCACAATATAACCTAACGGCAGGTACAAATCACGGGAGGTGGAAGTTCCGGATATTGTGTGTCAGTCGTCAATGTTGTTCTGAGATCGTTTGTGGTGCACTGCACTCTCATGATTAGCTGGCAAAGTTCGCTAAACTATCACCGGCTTTATTGCTAACCTTAATCGTAGTTTAAGAAAGGGGTCGATGTTAATATACCGTGTGCGCCATTGTAAAATTATTACAACCTGCTAAAACTAGTTCGATATTAAGATACCGAATGGACATGCCTAAAAGGATATCAGAAATAGTAATACCATTAATTGTGTGCTCGTTACGTTAAGGGGGTACTACACCCCTGCCCAATTTTGTGCCTATTTTTGCATTTTTCTCACAAATTATAGAGCATTGGTGACATATAAGATATGTATATTATAGGGGCAAGGACTACAACTACTGCACTGGAAATTTTATTTCAGCACAGACAACAGTTGTGGAGTTACAGTCAACAATGAGGTAAAACCAATATTTGATCAATATATTGCCTTGAATTGCTGAATTTTCAGTGTAGTAGTTGTAGTCCTTGCCCCAATAATATACATATCTTACTTGTCACCAATGCGCTATAATTTTTGCGAAAAATGCAAAAAAAAGGCACAAAATTGGCCAGGGGTGTAGTACCCCCTTTAGTCTAGGTTGGTGATGTTACTTGATGAAGGAGACTCTACCGACGTGACAGATAATCTGTGCGGTATCTGTGTCTCACTATAAACAGCATGAGTATCGATACATATACAAGGATTATCTTATACGGTATACTCAAAATGCGGTATATTCACTATAAACACGCTGACTACAAACAGCATGAGTATCGGTACATAAGGATTATCGTATACGGGGTACTCAAAATATATTCACTATAAACACACTGATAGTCACCATCGAGCTTACATTTGAAGGAAGCAAAATAACGATCTTGCCTACAAAGGCTAGTGTTGATAACTAAATTAAAGGGACGAACATTTAGTAATAGAGAGATTGCGATGTTCCAAACGCAGCACGTGGAACGTACTTTTTCACGTACGTTTTTACGTACGTTAATACGGTGTTAAATATTGCTAGTCTCGGTTCCAAACTAAGATTGTGCTCATTCGTCACGAAGGAGTACAAGTCAGCTGGAATAAAGTCTATAATATTTGATGTAATCTAATCTAGGTCGATAGAGGGCATAGTGATTGAAAAAATAATAGTAAGCTGAGGCTCTGCCTAATTCAAACAGGCCACTTTTGATTTTGACTAAAATTTTGACCTACATGCTGATTAAACTTAATTGTTTTTTGTGCTCCCCAAATATTATAGTTGCCCAAAAACATATATTTTGGTAGGTTAAAGATCACTACATCCATACATCATGACTTTACTTTCAAAATGAGACTTTTTCGTCCTGAAAATTGGGCGCGTTGCATGGACTTAGACATGAGATAAAATCAGCATATTTCCACGTAGCATCTGCGTTTTATTCTTCGTTGGAATCCAAAATGAGAAATCGCAATGTCATTTTTTGTACGCAAAGTATCACACACATTTCAATGGGCAATCTCTGCGTATGAATATTGCGTTTAAATTTAGTCCATTTTTAACACATCGCTGTACCTTTATTATAATGCATTGTTACAAAGAAAAGGGATGATAATAATTATTAGACTTTCCTTCGAATGTTCATTATCTTTGACTGTCTTTAACATATTGTGAAATGCACAAATTTTGTGCATTTTCAACGATGTATCCACGTCGATTTCGCACGTGGAATATCTTCAAAAATAGCTAAATACGTGACCTCGCTTCGATACAGGAGAGTGGTTTTGAATAGATCCACGTCCGATGTCTACGTTTGGAAATCGCAATGTCTCTATTAACTTCAAATAAACGTGCTTTGACATGTATGTATGCGGCGAAAATGAGGTGTTAGACTGGGTTCCCCCTAAATGTTTCCGGGGCACGAATTATCACCTTTAAAAATCCTACCGCAAGAAAATAAAAATAATACAGTAATTGCCCCCTGCATTTACCTTTAAGATCGCAAAAAAGCACTGTCTTTTGGACCAAAATATATAGGTTCAATATGAGCAGAAAAGTGGTAACATGAAGAGTAACATTTTTTACTGCACAATTTTGTATATGGCAAGCACGTGAAAACCCATTGTGCTCCCCATTGCATGCGCGTATTTGGGGGGGGCTTTGGGGGCGCCAGCCCCCCGGGGTAAAAGCAGGGGCGGCCAAAATGAAGGGGCGGCGGAAGAAGGCGGCAAAAACAGGGGCGGCAAAAACGAAGGGGCGGCAAAAAGAATTAGTAAATACAAAAGGGCGGAAAAATTTGATAAAGCATAACAATTTTTGAAAAAATGGTACTATATACATCAAAATGTGCTGCTTTTAGGGCGCTAGCGCCTGAAACCTTTTTTTTTCCCTTTTTTTTCTCTTCACTTTTTCAAACGACCGAGAAAAAATTGGGTCAACCTTTTCGGGCTGTTGAGGAAGGGCGGCAAAATTGAATTTTCTTCAGCCCCCGGGGTTGGGGCGGCCACGGTACGCCACTGCATTGTTTACTCGTTATTCTATTGCTGATCGATTTCAATTGTTTGGAATTCCCCTGCACATTAGTTTTGGTAATATGTAGTTATTATTTTGGATGAAAAAACGCGGGCATTTCTTCTCATCTAATCATAACAAGCTTTATACCTACGAAAACCTGAAAGCATCAGTATTCATTTATGTTCCGTCCGTACGTGGGAAAAAAAGAGCGACAGGCTAATTGGTTGTGTGCGTTAAACGGACAAGCCCCTCTTAATTACGCGATAAATACTAGTAAATGTGCTTTTAAAAAGGCAGATCCACGAAGGTTTAATTTAAATGCTGCGCCGGCCGCCGTCACTGTGCTACAAGGATTACACTATTAACGTGTTCTTGCATCGGTGCTTTTTATTTTCTAGTCAGTCACAGATGTATTTATTACGGGATGCTAGTTGCTTTAAACCTTTTGGACCAGTAAATGAAAAAAATCCGAACGGTCAATAAACTTTAATCATTGCATTTTATGATCGCGTGACAATTGGACACATTTTAGAGGACCTTATATGATCTTGCCCGAAATTTTTTGATGAAATTAATTTATTATTTTACCTAACTAAAAAATATTATATTATTTGCAGAAATAAATACATAAATGAGAACGTACATTATGCAATACATACATGAAACATTATAACTTTTGTTATAAACGGAGAACAAAAAACTTTTTTAAGTTTCAAAGTGTATTATACTTTATTTATCAGTCCCCTATAGATGTAAAATGTTTACGGGATATTAACATTCAGAAATTTTAAAATATATTATGAGAAGTTCACACATGAACCAGGTCAATTTACACTGATTTCAATGGGGCTAATTAGGTGGATGTTTTTCATCATGTTCTACTGAAATATGGTCATGTTTTTTGTGACGTCATCACTTCGGTACTCTATATTAATACCCAATGATGTAATGCACATCGTTTCCTTAGTTGCTTGTGTCCAAACACTAAATTTGCCGAAAATCAACTGTTGTATTTGCCTTATTCGGACAAATGAATATATGAATACAAAAGCCACCCAAGTCCATACATTGGCCAAATTGAGTTAAGCATGGGAAAGTGTTGCTATACATAGGCCTACATATACATACATATACATAACTGTGTGCTTTATTTTGTATTATCTTACTAGTGGTAATCTCATTCCAACATTATTGTCTTAGTATATGATTCAAAAACCCAAGTCCAGAATTTTAAAATGAACCCCACGAAGTCCCTGAAATACTAATCGTCATACCTAATACAGTTTAACCCACCCATTTGCACGTACAACTTACCATATTGACCAGGTAAATCTAACTGAAGGAATTAAAATGATACACAGGTTTTTTTCTCAAAATCACTTCCCATGGACTTTGGTGGGTTTTGGATTCATGTATTCAAATGTATAGCGTATTTAGACGGGCGTTGTTTTAAGTTCAGAATGTGTATGTGGCACGCTTTGTTGTTTCCGTTACTTTATATGAATATGCAAAAGCGGCAAGCTTTGAATTTGCCTATTAAAGGCTTGATTTTTCTGTAGTATACCTGCTACAAGATTAGTACTTCATTACAATACTTAGTACGCTTTAAGGGTTGTGTTTAGCTATTTCAGGTGGGTAGGGGTAGAAAAAAGATTATTGCCATTTTGACCAAAACACGTGAGTATTTATGATTTGCCAAACAGAAACTAACAGAATAATACCTAAAAGTATCACTTTTTAATCATTTTGTCATAAATACGACTTTCCACCATTTACAATTATTTGTACCGGGGTGTGCCTGTTGTCAAGTCGATCAAGATTGTGATGTAACATTCCGTACAGAGGGTAATCAGTACGGCGTGAAAAGTATGGCTTCTATAAGGTTACAATAAGGAACAAACCAAAAGATCGATGCCGTCCAATAAACGTAACTAGTTTCGTTTCTCAGCCGACCCCCTCCCCCATGCCAGAAACGTAATAATGAAATGTTGGAAATTTTGACATAATAATAATAATGACACATTCTTCAGACCGATGTTTTTGTACAAACGTAATCGAGTATTTTTACCCCTACCCCTTAAACGAAACTGGTTTCGTTTATAAGACGTTATCGATTTTTGGTTTGTTCCTAAAACAGGTAATAGGTATGAATGGCCGTGTAATCGATCTAGAAAAACCTGTCTCGCTGTCATCTTAAGCTGCATGGGTGTCCCAGAAAGATCCATACCGGGAAAGTTGAATTTTGTAGGTAGCATTGTTATCAGTCGTATTGTTTTGAGTTCTAAATATTACATATATTTAGCTTTCTTGGTAATTTAAGATTTTAAAGATCGAATGTTTCTAAAAAAAATCACCGAATATTGCGTACAATGGTGAAGTTTAAGTTTTGACAATACAATCTATTATGAAAATAATGAAGTAACCGTTCAGCACAAAGTTATTTGGAAAAAGTTTTGCAGCTAATTTTGTTATGATCTATCGATTACTAGCATGCATGGTATAAAGGATTTGTTAAGCTTGATTGACCTAATACTGCATGTGTCGTCTTTGGCGGCAGTTTCGAAAATAATGATTGCGGTGTATGAGTTTCATCATTTGAAATGCCGGCAGAGATTGATTTAGGGCCTATTATAAAAATATTATAGAGAAGATTCGTCCTTGTGCCACAGCATGTATTTATGTCCCTATTGGCAAACACACAACTAGGAAAAGGTGAAGATTACATTTGCAGCAAGTTTTTCTTAAACAAGTTATACCCTCTATAAGAATTACATTTTTGGCGTAAAATTGATCGTAATTTTTTTTTTTTTAATTCAGCACAAATATCGGGACTAATATTGAAAACACATGAAAAAGGTCACTTAAATCAATATTAAGAATTATTCAGTGTTTCAAGCTCTACATTTGTGCCAAATTTGGTGTATCTCCTTTGACAACTGAATGATTTCTACACTATATTGCAAAGTACGTCTACGTCTGGGCGATAGTGATAAAGCAGGTCAATGTCTGGTGCTTATGAAGCCTGTGCTGTAAGTTACACACGTGCAATTTTTGTCCAGTTTTAAGAATATCAATATCACGCCAAAACGAATCAAGTTTTTGAAATGAAAGTAACACAATAAGTAGGTGACATTTATGTCATTAGAGCTTGCGAAATGACGTTACTTTAACTTTAACTTTAACGTCTAGAGGATTATAGAGGATTATGTATTCAAAACCAAGGTGGTTTTGAATACATAATCTCTGTAATCCTCTAGACGTTAAAGTAAAGTTAAAGTAACGTCATTTCGCAAGCTCTATTGTATTCCATGTACCGGTACTAAAATTAAATACACTGTTGATTAATTTTTCAAACACGGTATAGATCATTCTGGAACACCCTGTATCTCAGAACTGTCCTTCAACACAGGTGGTAGTATACGGTTATATTGTTCCGGTCCATTTATGACATAGCCATCCTCATTTTAATACATGATAATACAATAAAACATGAGATCGGTTTGAATGGTTGTGGAATCAAACTAGAGACCTGTTCCTTTGTCACCTTTATAGACCTGATAAATCAAGCGGAACGATTCTTGTCATATCGTTTTACAGAATTGGTCGTATTGCCAGCGCTGCAGTGTTAGTATTAACTTTGGGCTTCTTATGAATTGACTGTCAATATCTTATACTAGGTATACATTAAAACTCAAACGGGAGAAAGAATCGCGCATACGCATGTTAGAACATTTTCAACAATGTTTTAAAATTGTATATTACAATGTATTTACATTAACATTGTACCCTAAATAACATGGACATTTGGGTGATATGTTGATGTAGTTACGGGCCATATTTAGTGCCGATTTGTCCCAATTTGCTTTTGACTTGCCTGGCAACACTCCATAAAATATGGCTAGTCGTGTGAAGACAAAGTTGAAGACCTATAAGGAGTTATATTCGTTCTCAAATGGAATCATTATGAAGATCGTAAGTAAAAGTAATATAATAACATAGCGCTATTAGCTCGCCTATGAACCTTGATATTCGTTAGTTAACCGGATAAATAACTTCGGCAAAACTGACAAACTTGTAGGCCCCCTACCAAAATTGGCGTTAACTCGTTACTGTCGAAAATGTACAAAATATGGCTTCCGTGAATCTGAAAATATTGATATTTCAAAATTGGTTAATTGTATTACCATAAATCGAACACGGACATGCAGGATGGTATCTCCAGAAGTCTTTTTGCCTAAAAAATGGAATTTTGTTGAATTTAGAGTAACAAAATAACATGCGCCAGACAGTGGTCGACGAGACTGTAAAATCAGGTAGAAGTTTGTATGTTGACGAGCTTCGAACATGCCTTCGTCGCATTCCGAAGTCACAAATATCTATCATAATTCTTATTTCAAGGTCCTGTAAATACCTCAGCAAAAAGATAGGGGCATCGTCCAACACGGACTGCTCGAAAAGAGTTCACCTATAAAAAACTGCGTGGGCTGTTATGCGTCGTTATATGTACAGGCATATTTGAAGAATTTCCTATCAACTAATAATATTAAGATTGCTAAAATATTAATCTAAAGACTTCAATCTTTCATGTGCACCATAAATTTTGCACCTGAGATAGATATTGCTAGGCAAAATTTCACAGCAAACATTGCAGTTTTCTCCCATTTCGGAGATATTTGAGACAATACAGCTCGACCCCTTAAAAGGTTCGCTCACCGTTCGCTGGCATATTACTGCTTATGACTTGTATAAAAACTAATACTATAGTACCAGGTATTCCCATTTGAAATTCAAACTCCCTGAGTGGATGATTAGGGTCATTTTTTCCATAAGGGTGTATGTATTTCAACCGGAATAGCCCATTATCAGTACTAGAGTTTTATTCAATATTTTGAGCAATCTTCCATTAGCCATAACAACTTTATTTTACATAAAATAACAACAGAGTAACATGAGCCCTTTATTACCGTTATACATGTATTATATTATATTATATTATATTATATTATATTATTATATTCCCAGTCATAAGTCATTTAAATCCTAGAGATTGGCAGGAGTTCATAGAAATATAAATTTAAACTAATCAATCATCTCTTGGTGATGCATGCAAACATGCTTATGTAAAATGATATAAAGTTCAGAGAGAGCGACGTCAACTAGTGCTTTTGTTTGACTCTGATCCCCGATTTAATCCACGGCAGATGCTAACTTCATATTAAATTGTCCGCTTTCTCTATAAATGTTTATTCACCCAGCAAACACAAAACGTTTTCGACATCATTCGCAAAAGGTTATAAAAGGTTGTCAGAAAACGTTTAAATGTCGGGTTATATTAAGGGTATATTAAGAGTATAAAACGTTTTCATACCCTTAAAACACATTTTTTGATAATCTACTGCTTAGCAAACAAAAATGTTTTACAGAAAACGTTTAAATGTCGGGTTATATAAAAGGTATAAAAACGTTTTAATAACATTCCAAAAACATTCTTGAAAACTTGATACAAAACATTCTAAACAGAATGTTATTTTGGGGTTGAAAAAATATTTTGAGAAAAATGTTTGCCCAAAATATTTTCAATAACGTTTTAATAACGTTTTCATGACCTTTATATAACCCGACATTTAAATGTTATTAAAAAAAAAAAAAAAAAACATTTTAACAACATTTATGTGTTTGCTGAGTTTAAATATTTTAACATAATGTTATTTAAGTATTGACACAATATTTGGCCAAAAGTTTGCAAAAATAGTTTACAATAACATTTTTGAAAACATTTAAAAATATTGTTGTAGTGTGTTTTCATACAAAACGTTTTGAAACGTTACCATGACCTTTGTATAACCCGACATTTTAATGTTATTAAAACGTTTTTACCTAAACCAAAAGCCAAAATATAACTTATTTAAAACGTTTTTAAAACGTTTTTGTGTTTGCTGGGCAGTTGTCTGAATTCTTTACACCTGGTTACAATATCAATTAAACGTCTATTTTTTACAGCTCGGAAAATTCACATAAGTGAAGCCACGATGATGGCCCTTGAAATAGACCGACGGACAGACAAGTTTAGGGTGATACCAAGAGGCGAGATTGACATTAAGGTACGTACACACTTGTTGCACAACGTTCCATTGCAAGTTCCCGATATTCAATGTGGTTCTGCAACTTTTCTTTCAGTATAATAAATATTACAAAATATAAACAACCTATACGGGCAAAATATATAAATAACTTTTAACCCTTCATGGTGAGAGAAGTATGTTTAACTTTAACTTGCATATTCTTCTTGGTCTTAAATAACTTTTATCTGGGTGTATACCGGAGGAGTGGGGAAAATTAAATAGCAATTCGGTATAATGATAATAATAATAATAATAATAATAATAATAATAATAATAATAATAATAATAATAATAATAATAATAATAATAATACTCACTTTGAACGTTTATAACTAACTCTACTATACAGCAACTGACACCAATCATGAAGATGTCTTTGCCAAATAATGTGACATACAAACCTACCAACATAATAAATAAATTACTGTTAAGATTTGGGCATATTACACCAAAAACAAAGCAATGCCTTTTCAACACATTTCCGGATCCCAAGTGTCCACTACCTTTTCTCAACATCTACAGGGTGTCCCAGAATGATTTGTACCGTGTTTGCAAAAATAACTAAAAATAGAAGACGGGCAGTGTATCTATTTTTGATACATGCATTATAATGCTAGACATGTCTCCTACTTATTCTGTGAATTTCAGCACGCTACCTTTATTTGTTTTGGCGTGGCATGCAATAATGTAAAATCAATGAAAAACTGCTTTTCATTTTCAGCGCAAACGACTCGCATACCCTTGAAAATGGCACGATACGATTAAATAAAGAACGTGGGATGTTTGGCACAGCATTTCGACGACAACTACTGTTGGGGTTGGGCCTTAAAGCTTGCCAGACAGCTGCAATCTTCGCTCTAGTTCTTGCAGTCTTACGAGCACCTGAAGCTTCACTCTGCCGATTCCTGACAGTTCTGTGCTCGTCAAACTTCTTTACGTTATACACTATCGCTCCTTTGACTGGAACGCGTGCTCGCGGAAATCGTCTAATGAATCTTCTTTGCGTCTCAACATAGCTGCCGGTTTGCCAGTAAGTTTTTGAAAGGAATCTACGCTGCTGCACAATAAATTGAGGAGCCATCTTTTCTGTACCACAACCAGTTCGACCTCTGCAAGCATTTCAAATTACATGGACCTCACACCACAATAACTAAAACTACCGCCAAAGAGAGAATGGGATTAGGCCGCAAATCCTTAATTCCATGTAATGATTGCTTCGTAACGTCATAAATAATAGATAGATATCGGCTATTTATATAGTGGAAATATGAACAGGGCACAACTAAAATAGCTGCATAACTTTTTCCAAATAACTTTGTGCTGAACGGTTAGTAATGTTACAGATTTTCAAAATAGGTTGCGTTGTCAAAACTTAGAATTCACCATTTTTACGCAATCTTCTATAACTTCTACTAGAAACGTCCAATTTTTAAAATCTAAAAAATCTGAGAAAGCTAAATATATGTAAAACTTAAAATGTAAAACAATATGAACATTTAACATGCCCTTCATACCTAAAAAATTCCATCTTTCCCGGTACAGATCATTCTGGGACACCCTGTATACCAATTTTTCTCCATTCATATCGATTAAAAATTTATAATTCTCATATTGTAATACTAAGACTACCACAATGACATACAATTCCAAGAACTCTGTCACAAGACTCTTCCACCTGGACATATTTCTCAATAATTTGCAGTGGACGAGGACAGACTGCGAGGTCAACATTTGACATGAAATTCGTTCTTCTTTTTGTAACTGCGAGGTCAAGGAAATTAATGTCACAATTATCAGTGAAAAAAAAACATACTTTTTTCTGAATGGTGTTAATATATTGCATTTGAGGTGTACTTTTGATTGGTCTTGTATGTTTCATAGGCACGGCTGTTATGTGATATAGAATTGGCTTCATAATAAACTAAATGCAAACTGATGGCGCTATTTATCCTAAATCATATTTCTTTATTTGCAAGGGTTGGGTGATTAATATCTCCATTAAAACAGCTGGAATAGGTGAAACAAGCAACAAGGAAATTTTATATACATATTTTATCAAACAATAAAAGGAATTATTTGTATTAAAAGCTTGAAAGGGTTATTTCCAGTAACTAAATAGCGCCACCAACTTTGGCAATAATAGATACATTTTATATCCGAAAAAGCTTTAAAAATACTATAAAAGTGAATAATTTTGTAAAAGAGGGAAAATTAAAGTTGAGAACGACTCAAAAGCATCTGTATACATTAGCACGATATCACTTTTAGCTGTTTAAGCCTAAAATTTGGTTATACATGATGTTTTGTTTGAAAATCTAATACATGATCCCATCAAACAACCGTGTAGGGAAGGGAAACATATGTTTGATATCTATGAATTTGTTCTTTCCAAATATTTTGATATATTCTCTACTCAGCTAATCCTTGTGAAGGATATGACGGTTGAAAATGGTATCGAGACTTTCGGCACCCTCTGTATAATAAAAATTCTACAAATAATAATTGCATTACTACGACTCCACTGCTGACCAATTCTATGATTTACTGATCATTTACTCCCGTTTCATTAATATTGTGTTGCAGGTTAAAGGCACCACGATGCATTCCTACTGGTTGGAACCTGCTCAACGTCATTCCGAAACAGGACAGGAACACCACGTTGTATGGGAAACTACTTCGTTTATTTCTCAGCGTTGCGCTGCATCACGGTCACCAGAGCAAATTGTATAGCAGACGGGTTTTATTAGTGACGAATAAAAAGGAAAAACAGGGACCTATGACCTCTTGAAAATCAAATTTATTTTATAATTGTAAATATGGGTTAGTTTCCCCATTTAAGTTCATGATTGTGTGCGCTTATAATGTATATCCTTGGTCCGAATAATCAGTCTCAGAACAAAATATTAATTTCTGACATGATCGTGTTCTGGGTCTGAACTGTTTCCGTTTGAAATCTTGATGGCAAATTGGACAAAACAAGCACATGGTTCTACTTGACAGCTTTTTTAAAAATCCCTATTCATGTTACGTGAATCACGCTATTGTGGACCATCATTCTGATACTTAAGTGTTTTGACAAGCGGAACGTCTTTTGTCTACCTCTCTGTTTGTAAACAGATGAGGAGGTCAAAATTGTCATCCTCGCCGAATAGGAAAGTCAGTGTAATAGTACGGCACTAGTATACCGTACGTATTTAAATATTTTGTTTAATTATTTTGATGTATTTTGATATATATTTTAATGTGACCCCTTGGCCTCATGGAAGAACAGAGGACACCTTAAAACATCCACTGAGAGAAAAAATAAAACAAAACAAAGGTCAACATAAAATGCTTGTTTTTGGCTAAAATGGCATTTTTTCTGGTCTTGTTGCTATAAGATTTAAAACAGCTGATGTTCTTGATATTAAAGCCATAGTGTACGATCTTATAATATGAAATTGGTAAATTTTTTTCAAACCTGATTTTTTTCTCATATTTGTAACGTTTACACATGTCCCAACTTGCACCTAAATGGAATCGGCCAAATTTGTTGTCTTTGTAGGTCAACAGAGCAAAATTCGACATATCTTACTATAATTCACCGGATCTCTGTCTGTCTGTCTGTCTGTCTGTATCTGTCCGCACCTTTTCTCAGAGACTAGGGGTCGCACGTTCCTCAAACTTGGTGGGTGGGTGCAGCTTGATATGAGAAAGAACCAGTTTATATTTTTAAGGTCAAAGGTCAAAGACCGGGTCAAGTCCAATTGAAGTCTAATTTTAAATTGCTCCTATGCAGCTCAAACTTAGTGGGTGTGTTGACCTTGGACTAACAAATAAAAGTTTCCACGGTGACTTTTTCGTCAGACCTACGGTTAAGAGGTCATAGGTCAAGAAAGGTAAAAATTTCACATTGCCCCTATGGAGCTCAAACTTGGTGGGTGGGTGGATCTTGGACTAACAAACAAAAGTTTCCACGGTGACCTTTTTGTCAGACCTACGGTTAAGAGGTCATAGGTCAAAAAAGGTAGAAATTTCAAATTGCCTCTATGGAGCTCAAACTTGGTGGGTGAGTGGACCTTGGACTAACAAACAAAAGTTTTCACGTTGACCTTAATGTCAGACCTACGGTTAAGAGGTCATAGGTCAAAAAACGTGTAAATTTCAAATTGCTAATATAATGCAGCTCAAACTTTGTGAGTGGGTGTAACTTTGGCCAAAGAAGCTCAGGATTGCGTTTGTTAGGTCCTTCATGGTCAAAGGTCAGGTCAAATTTCAAATTGAGGGCGAATGTAAGGTCAAATTGTAAAACGCTGCAAGTGAGCTCAGCTGTGAGGAAAGTGATCCCAGCCAAAGGACACACCCTGATTTTGAGATCTGCAAAAGCCAATAACCATGATAACCGAAAACCGCGAGATACGGGTAACCGCCCAGTTATCATAATTTACAAATTATGATAATATGTCCTCCCATATAAACTGCATGTTAAATGGTCAAAATAACCAGTGGGGTTTCTTTCATTTGTTCTTGTTATTTCAACTTAAAATGGACAGCAAAAAGAAAATGATATTATTTCATCAGTTTGAATAAAGAATAACCAAATTAAAATTTGACGGAAATCGTACATTAAGGCTTTAAAGGGTATCACAATTTTAGATATTTGCAGGATTCAATTTTGATGGCAAGCTCCCCAAAACGATACTTTTTATGTTGACCTTTGATTTTCAAGAGGTTATAGGTCAAAAACATTCATGAAATTGTCATTTTTTATGTACACATTCATATCAATGTATTGGTATATTTTTTTATTTTAAATATCTTTTCTTAATTACATTTTTTACGGTAAAAGGTTAGCTATTTGGTCAAAATTCAGCAAAATCATCAAAATAATCCATTTGCCTAAAAATATTGCATTGTTAACGAACTTGACAATACATGTGACATGTATCCTCAACAGCAAATATGAAGTTCATTTATTTTTATTTACTTTCAAAATTAGCTGTTTGAGACTGACATTTTGGATTTAAAAAAAAGGTAAACAAATCACAAAAACTGTCTTTTTCAACCCAAATAATTCAGAAATGCCAGCCGGGCTATAGAGAAAGATAAGACTCTGATGGCTAATCCAAACCTGGCTTTATCCAACATGTTGCAAGAAAATCTTAACTAGAGCAGATAGACTTTTTTTCGTTGTTGAAAGGGGTTCAATCATGTTTCACCGTTGTTCATCACCAATTAACAACTCGCGTCTGGCGCGTCTGCGTGGTTTACTTCGCTCGGATTACTAAAGCGGCCCTCGCGAAGTTAGACTGTCCCACAGTCTCGGTTCGGTCCGGCCTGGATAATGGAACGATACATAATTGCATAATAGCCTACCAAAATATGCCATAGTCCTTCACCTCCCCCCCATTCTAAATACACAGCCCAAAACCAATTCCTCTCTCTACACAAATTAGCTCAAATTGATGCCACTACACTGATCACACCTCCTATATTGAACGCTAAAATTCAGTGACCGCTCCCCACGCCGAGACTGTTCCGAAGTGTTAGAGATTTCACTTCCAAATATTCGTTCAACGAAGCCCGGTGATTCTGATGTCAATTACGAAAGCCCCGCCCCAGTTTCAATTCAAATATGGTAGCACAAAGCTATGCCGCGGGATGTGACGCAAGATCGGATGGGACACTTGTCATTGCTTGTCAACAACTGAGAGGTATTGAGCTCAAGTGGCACGCGTCTGATAGACCCATGGTACGCGCAATAATAAAAGGCAACCACTCGACTCGGACTTAGGCCTATTGTCCATATTGCGTATATTATCGCGTGCGGTTTGCAAATGTTTGCACATTATTTAGCTAGGGAAGCCTTTTCAAATATCCCCGCGCTGCCAAGCTGCGTTGATTGGTCGGATACAATATCGTTGCTTTAGTCGCTTACACAAACGTTAATGTAGTGAAAACATGGACGTGGTATATAGAAAGATTGCGTGACTCCAAATCCGTAAAAGTGAACTCCCAGCATTTTGTGGGAACTGGAAGTCAAATTGCTTACAGACTGGGAGGGTCCATGTATTGGGTTGATTTTTAATGCTATGTAATCTACATTACCAGTCGTTCTCCATGGACCCGAGGGAGGGTCTATCGCGAAGTAAGCCACACAGACGACGCGAACGCATCGTTGTTAATCGGTGATGAACAACGGTGAAACATGGTTGAATCCCTAAATCAAGTTGAATGGACAGGCTGGATGTGGATTGTTATGCTGTTTGTGCTAAGTTTCATACTTTAATTAGGGCCAGTAAAAGTTTAATAAGGTGAAAATGTTGTGTAAGCTGGTGTATGTAACCACCCTCCGAGTTGCATTGTGAACAATTGTATGAACTTCCTAATTCATGAAAGGTTAAGCAGTCATTTTATTTACTTAATTTCAATCATCTTTTTCTTCGTTGTCCCATCACTCGTCCCATCTGTTTCACCTCCCTCTTTCTCAAAGTTCTCCTCTCTCTCTCTGGTTGTGGAATCGATCTAGAGACCTGTCCCTCTGTCATTTAAATTTTTATACCGTTGTCTTATTGTATACACTCTGTACACAACTACATATTATAAATAAATAAATAAATAAATAAATAAATAAATAAATAAATAAATAAATAAATAAATAAATAAATAAATAAATAAATAAATAAATAAATAATATATGTATTCATAGTTTTTTTTAATAGAGTGCTCAATCCCAAGGAGAAGAAGAAAAATCAAAGTTTAGACCTATAATAGAAGTCGTTACTCTGAGTTTCATGCCTAAAGGCGATCGTCAGACGACTTGTCGAAAATAGAAAATTCCTATTTAAAGCGGTTGTTTGATGGCTGCGTCATTATTTTTTTAAGGCAAAGTACAAATAATTACTTTTAAGTACAAATAAATACGTTTATTATTCTAGTACTCTTTTATACTTTACCGTGTGTGTTACCGACTGCTTTGCCGATTAGAAAATAGCGGATATACGATCTTAGCCTCGATATTGTACCATATTGATTAATTCATGAACGTTATGTCCATATTTAAGAATACCGGAAACTTAAGGGATCTAAAATGAGCGTTTATTGCGTTTCGACATTATTTTTTGTGGGACATGAGAGCACCTCGGACCTATCGAATTGCATTCTGAATACGAAGCATGTCTTTCTGATATCAAATAATTTTCATTTTTGAAAATCACGATATAATACAAATTTTATGACAAATTATAAAAATTTGATATTTTTCAAATTTTGATATATAACAGTAAATTATATAAATCTAATGATATATTCTTAAAGTGTATGTAGCAGGAGGAAAAGCCGATGGTCAATTGAAAATTTTGACCTTTCATATTGAAGATATGGATATTTTCCCAAAAAGACCTGATTTTTTTTGGTGTTTTGGGAAAAATCCATATCTTCAATACGAAAGGTCAACATTTTCAATTGATCGTCGGCTTTTCATCCCACCTACATACACTTTAAGTATAAATCATCAGATTTATAAAGTTTACTTCAAGTACTGTTAAATATCAAAAATATCAATTTTTAATGATTTGCCATAAAATGTGCATTAAATTGCGAATTTAAAAAATCAAAATTATTTGATATCAGAATGACATTCTTCGTATTCAGAATGCAATTCGATATGTCTGATGTGCTCTGATGTCCCAAAATAAATACTGTCCAAACGTTCATACCCCAGCCCTTAATGGTAATACGATATTATACTGGGCATCGTCACTTGTTAAGGTTGTTGGTTTTGTGTTTCTTAAGGTGAATTTATGTATATAGGTTTTATGTTATAATTAAATTCAGGTGAGTTGAAACCATCCAAAAGGGGAAGTGCTCAACCCGTTAGGGGAGCATGAACATAAACATAATTTATGTTTAGGTTTTATGTTATGTTGTTGTTCACGCGACCGTTTCTTCCATGATTCTGTCAAGGGCTAAGTGCAAGAATTCCCTATTTATAAAAGCTGTTACACATATGTGACCAGCTCCAACAAAACCCGGAACAAGTCGCCAGGCATGTTTTTGAGTTATAGGCCTTTAAAGATGACATTTCCATTAAAATAAATCAAATTTTGGAATTCTTAATTTCATGGTATTTGACCTTGGGCCTGTGTGGACTTTCAAATCTTTGAAAGTACTTACTAAAAGTAGGATTATTTAATCAATAATTGACAGTTGAACTTTGGTGATCCCTTTTTAATCATATGTAAGGCAGAAAACTAATTAGCACATTGCTGAAACTAGCAATTTGGCAAAAATATCAAGGTATCATTTCCAAATTATCCATATCTTGAAAAATATTGATGCTATGTATACAATTTTGGTATTATTTTGAAGCTTATTGTCTCATGCTTACATGTGTATTCATTCATGAAATGTCAAAAATGCGACTTGTTCCTGGTTTTGTCGGAACGGGTCACATATTTCTGCATTCAACACCATCGGTGTGCTGTGGGCGAATGGGGAAGGTTGAGTGCTCATAAACCGGCTTATAACCCGCCAAAGTCCAGAGACCCCAGTGCGCAACATACTGTGAAAAATCGGCTTCGATAGTGACAGTGTTGATGTTTTACCAATGACTATTCCACAACGACAACTTTTATGACTATACACTAGTCCTGCCTGCAGCCTGCTGCCCCCGGGCTGCTGTCTGACATGGGTGGACCGTTGCAACGGTGTAGCACTTACTAGTGTAGCTTAAGCCCTTTTATTCATAGGCTTAAGTACAAGCTGATTTTTTTTGTTTGTAAGGTGATTTTTCCAATTTTGTCATCTTCCAAGAGAGAAACACACCAGGAATTTAGTCGCTAAAAGACGTAAGCTGTGTGTTGTTTTTCGTTTAGTGTTATTTCGATACACATAATTAAATTGATTTTAGAGTCACATCTCGTTACCCTTGAAGTATTTTAATTAAAATCTAATTCAATTCTCTGTTGCACACAGCTAAGTTGTTTTGATTATATTGCAGTCTTGTTAGCTAAAATAATTGTGATCAGTTCAATGCATGGAAATGAAAAGGGATAAAATCAATTTAAATTTAAATGTCATTCCGGTGCATTAAACATGTGTGCCATCTATTATCATTAATTGAATAATTGATTGGTTGGTTGATTGTTTGGTTGATTGATTGATTGATTGATTGATTGTTTGATTGATTGATTGATTGATTGATTGATTGATTGATTGATTGATTGAATGCTTGCTTGATTAATTGGATGATATATTTAATGATGACTGACTGACTGATTGATTGATTGATTGATTGATTGATTGATTGATTGATTGAGTGAGTGAGTGAGTGAGTGAGTGAGTGAGTGGGTTTGGGTGAGTGAGGACGATCGTTTATGTGCGAGAGTGGGGATTGATTGAGTGAGTGTTTGAGTGGTTAATTGATTGCATGGAAATGAAAAGGGCCAAAATCAATTTAAATGAAATTCCGGTGCATTAAAAATAAGATTCGTTGTGCTCCATCGATTATCATTACGCAAAACAGGGGTGATTGGGTGAGTGATTGAGTGAATAATTGAGTGAGTGAATAATTGAAGTGAGTGAGTGAGTGAGTGAGTGAGTGAGTGAGTGAGTGAGTGAGTGAGTGAGCGAGCGAGCGAGTGAGTGAGTGAGTGAGTGAGTAGGGGGGTGAGTGAGTGGGGGCGTGAGTGAGTGAGTGAGTGAGTGAGTGAGTGAGTGAGTGAGTGAGTGAGTGAGCGAGCGAGCGAGTGGTGAAAAGAGAGGGATAATGAATGAGGTAGGGTGTTTGTAAATGAGTTAAATTTGTAAATAAATACAGACTTGACATTTAATATGGAATACTTTTCGCAAAATTCAAGACTGGTCTGGTAGAGGTCGCATATAACTGCACGGCCACGGGCTAAATGTTAATTGGGGTGTGTCGTGAGATGATGTAAAATAATTGTTTGACAGAAAATGTGCTTTCCATTAGATTACATTCTGGCGCTCATAATGTAGTGAATTAGCCTAAAATGGCGCATTTAAGGCGACTGAATTTGCTTTTTGTGGGGGTAAAATTTCTGAATTTGAGCAACATTATTCTGATATTATCAAATTCATTGAGGTTTGAGGCGATTTTACTAAACATAAATCCCAATAAGTGTTCGTCAGAACTGAAATGCACCTGTGATCTACCAGTTTTGAAAGTGGGAGGAGCTTTAAAAAATATGGCTCTAAAAAGTGGTATGCACTCAGAAAGTTTGAATGGTCCACTGGGGTCAAATGTTATAAACTTACTGTACACAAAGAAACAGTGTGAGTTCATTGGACAATCATGAATTCACACAGTTGTTCTTGTACCATAAGTTTGCAACATTTGACCCCAGGGTCTGTTCTGAGTACGTACAGCCATTAAGAGCACAATTGTAAGTTCCTCCTCTGTTCAAAAACTTGGTGCATTGTAAGTGTTTTTCAGGTGTGATGAATGCCAGTTGCTGACGAAGTTTAAGAAATATCACCTCAAACCCCTATAAATTTGATAATTACAGAACCATGTTGCATAAAGTCTGAAATTGTGTCCTCCACAAAGCTCGAATTCAACCTACCAAAATCCGCCGTTTTAGGCAAATTCGCTACATTATGAGCACCATTATGTAAACATATGGAAAGCACATTTTCTATAAAACAATTATTTTGCACCATCTCCCGACACACCCGAATTAATATTTAGCCCGTGCGGTTTATGCAGACCCTTTCCAGACCAGACTTGGAATTTTGCGAAAATATTCCATATTAAATGTCAAGTATGTAGATAAATTAATTAATTAATTAATTATTCATTCATTCATTCATTCATTCATTCATTCATTCATTCATTCATTTCATTCATTCATTCATTCATTCATTCATTAAGTAATTATTAATTAATTAATTAATTAATTAATTAATTAACTTCTTTCATTCTTCAGGCCCTACATTCTATCGGGGGCTAATTTTTTGTTTATGTTTTTTGTATGTTTTGCGGTTAGTGAGGTCTTAAATCAGAGCTGAAAAGGTATTGGCCATTTTGACATAATTGTCTTTGTTTATGATATACAGAGGTAAATTTAACTGGTACCTTTATTCTTTTGCGCACTGTATATTCCTGCGCTGCATTCTTAAATCTGTGGCTTTTAATGTCGACATGCTCCCATAGTGCCTGGTGTATGTTGGCATGCCTTCATTGTCTTCAAGGTTTGCAAAGTTTGCAACTCGGGTTTAGTTGAAGATGAGTTTCATTTTGTACGTGTATGTAATTTTTTCGTTATTGGGCGACAACGCTTCATTCCCCAATATTTTGATCAAAACCCTACCACTTTTACATTTTGTATGCTAATGCAAACTACAAATGAGTATATTTTAAATAATTTGGGAACATTTTGGTTTCTCGCATGTAAGAAAAGAGATAAATGTTTAAGCGAATTATAATAAATTGTTTCCTGTTATTATGTATTCCTGTTATTATTTATTTTTGGGCCGGTGGCCTATATATATACTGTAAATAAAATCGTCTTTTTGAGGAAACAACAGCCAATAGCTGCATCTTTTAGCTCGAATCTAAGACCTCATTTGTTGACATTGTTGCATCAAACCCAATCAATAATGTCGGTTCACAGCGGTTAAATGACGATTGAAGTATAAAGACTCTGCAATAAGTTTAATTTGCTTGATTTCAAACAAATCGCTTAAAATCGTCATTACAGACTTGTAAATTCCATCATGGAGTTACGTCTTGTGGCCTTTCGTTTGAGGGAAACTACAATTAGCTTTATACCAAGGTCCCTTACGGTGTTGTAGATCATGAGACAATAAGAACCTCGGTAAAAACGTAAAAAGGTTCACATGACAGCTGCCAAATCCAGGTATTTATCCCTTCTAATCTTCCTTGAATCTGATTTTTCTTTCAAATGAGCGGACCGTCAGTTATTTCATAAATTTAGCCGTATTCAGTTTTGCATGGCAGTCATGTATGTGAATTCGCAACTTTCATTGACATAAAACAAATGATTTGATAGCGAACGTACGGGCCTTTATGTACCGATATGGGCATTGTTTAATAAGAATGGTGATGTTTCACAATACTGCCATGATGTCCAATTGTATTTGTAGGCAAAATTCGGCTACCTAAAGTTCCCTACAATACTTTTTATTAATATCTCAGAAATACCGTATTCTAATGCAGACTGATGAAACTAGGTAGTACTAAAGAGTTTATTACCCTACACCTATTGCTTAAATATTATTTACTATTCTCTCAGTTTGTGGAAATGACACAGCTTTTAACATGTATTCGGAGGTAACGCATATTTTTACCAACCCTACCTTTGTACCATTTATAATTTCTCGCAGCTAAACACAATTATAAACATGTCTGAATGCAATGCATTTCAGTATTGGACATATCAAAGCTTCTATAGATTGCACATTAATTAGTGACTTCCACATTTTAAACAGATATCTAGTGCCTTGAAAAATTGTATTTGTAGGTAACGTAAAAAATACCACTCGAAAAATGTTCACAAGAAAATCCACAATTATGTACAAATATGTGAAAAATTTAATTAGATACACACCTTTTAGAAAATCAATACAGAACATCCAACGACTGCTTTTCATAACTATTATAGGTGTTTTCAAAAATAATTTAAGAAGTATTTTTCAAAAATGGAACAAAATAGCATGTTTTTGGGTCCCTGTGCCCAAGTTTTTCACAGAAGGGAGTCATATTATATATGGCGCAAAGCGTATGATCAAGACGAATAAACACAATACAAAAAAGAAAACTGAGTGTTTAAAATTTTAGAGTTATGGCCCTGAAAAAGCCGTGTACACTTTTCGTTGGATTCGACCTTAATACAGGACAAGATGGCAAAATTCAACCCTTTCTTTTATCCCTCTTCAAAAGGAAATAGAATATTATCATAAGCTGGAGAGGTTCATTCTTTTAAAAGATTCAAAGTACTGAATTTATCAAAATAAATGACAGTTTTAGAATGTGACTTTTCGACTAAATATTTTGTTCTTATTGTAAATGCAAGACAAATCAAATGCTATGTAAATAGGTGTGTGGGGGTGTGTGTGTTGGTACTGTTTTTGTATTAATATTTTACATTGTCATGTACACCTGAAAAAAAAGAAATAAAAAAATATATATTCTCAAACCCTCTAATTTATACCGATATTTTTGCTTTTTGAACAAAACATTGTAAGACTTTACAGTTGAATATACAGGGTGTCCCAGAAAAAAATACCGGGCGAATGAATTTGGACGTAAGTCGAAAAATAGACATCAAAATCCAAAATTCTAAACATCAGTGTGTAGCCCATCTTATTCTGCATCTTATACGCTAATTTTACTGGAATCGGTTGACCGATTGCGAAGAAATAAGCGATTACATAACGCATGCGTCAATTCACTTCATTCCAAGTTTGAAAGAAAGATCATTCAACACAATTCGCACTAGTAGTTATCTGTCAATGGGCTTCATACTTTGTTCTGTTTTTTAAACAATCTGTTTCTTGCAAAACATTTATTAGGTTTTGTTCAAATTTGAAAACCTACACGATATTGCAAATGAAAGCTTGCATGTAAGATGATGCTCGGTACTTGTAAATATCTTTTTGAATTAATGTTGATATAAATGTTGCATACAGAACTATTGCATAAAGAATTCCAGCTGGCTTAAAAAAATCTCATACACATTAATGTTTTTGGAATATTTCCAAGACATTGTAATACAAAGTTTAAATCTTTTAAAACTTCAATATTAATGATGTGTGCTTTCACAAATCACACGTACAGCTGCAAGCACTTGATCATTGTCATTCCTGGCTCAAATGTTCTTCGGAAAGTTAAAATATAACATATTTGCACAACCTAAAGAATTAAAGACGGAAAGTTTCCAATTGCAGAAATCAAAGTTTTCTCGGACAAACTGATATTCATCTTCAGTGTAAGCATGAATAACATAACATCGTCGGTTTATAAAATAGATAATGTGGACTAAATTTAATGAGATACACAAACTTTAGGAAGCGGTGAGCGAATATGAAAAAAGCGTTTTGATCAAACTTGGAATGAACTGCATTAATGCGCGCATTATGTAATCGTTGATTTCTTCGCAACCAGTCAACTGAATCAAATAAAATTTTCGTATGTGATGTACAATAAAATAGACTATGCGTTACATTTTAAATGCTTGGATTCTGATGTCTATTTCTCCACTTACGTTCAATTTCATTCACTCTGTAATTTTTTTCTGGGACACCCTGTATGTGTTGAAGGAATATGATAAGCGTTACTGTGCGTATTGAAATTCCACTCTGCTTCTTGAAAACAAAAACTAACGAAAAATCGAATTTCCTTGAGTTTGCGACATTAAAGAGGATCGTGAGCATGCGCAGATCGTAAAAATTTGTCATTTCAGCTGATAAATGGCAACACGCATTCGAAGTGCAGAAGAAGCGTGTATTTTAGCCTCGCCATGCATGACTGTTGAAGAACAAGTGGATTCGCCTACTATCATGGCAATTTCTGACACGAAGATATAGGAATGATGATGCTGTGACTCGTGTCGTGTCTTTATTCAGGCACACCACCTCAATGCCTTCGGCAAAATATTTCCCTAAAATATCGCAAAGTAGTTTGATTGACAGATTTCACCTCTGACCTCGATCACAAACATGGCTGCGCCCAGTGAGACATTCACACACACAAATGCAATACACACGATAGTTGTGCAAAATCAATCGCATTATTTGCCTCGTTTACCGACGTGCTTTGACAAGTTTGCAATAGGTTTTCAATTCATCTTGTATCAGAGAAGCAAATAATAAGATGGACTAAGGACAAATATTGCCACGGACATCGAATCCCGCATCGAATACACGGCGAAAACATGACGAGATATCGAGATTTGTTCCATTGACCACCACCATGTACTGCACTGCCCGTGTGTTTTCATATGCATTGATCATACCTTTATCTGTGTGTACAGCTAGCTGAGCATGCTGAGAGAATGTTGGATTGTGTTGCTTGTTGTGCAATTGAATTGTGTACACAGTGACATGGTACACGACTCTGCAAGGTGGGTTTCTTTATATTTTAACCATTACTACCGTTCACAAACACTTAAAAATGCAAAAAGGGGGGGCCCTGAAATTTTTGACCCTCCTAAGGGGGGGAGGGCCCTGAAAAAAATGACCATATAAAGTTTATATGCTTTTCTATGGGGTTGACCCATAATTTTCATGTCATAAAGGGGGGGGGGGCCTGAAATTTTCGAGGTCTGTAAAGTCCCCCTTTAATACAAGTGTTTGTGAACGGCCCTTTACATTTAATTATTTGGTTTAAAAAGGTGATGATTTAACTAAAAAAATGAGGGTCTTGCCACCATGTCAGTATGTCAAAATTAGCTATGCCGGATAAGTTATGGGCAAATGACTGTTTTCAAATTCTGCATATTTCTGCAGCCATCATTGACATAGGGGCTGTGCAATAATTATGAACTGGGGGATTTCCAAACGGCTTGCTAAAAATCACTTGCCCCCCCCTTCTCGCCCTGCAAAAATTCGCTTCCCCCTCTCGGCCTGCCAAAAAGTCTTTGCCCCCCCCTTTCGTATGCCAAATTTTTGGGATCCCAATTTACAAACCTCAAATGGTCTAGACATATGTTGCGAGCGCAGCGAGCAGGAACATTTACATATTTAAGCGTTTCCGTCCTGTTTTCCATTAGCCTTTTATTTAAAAGGTGCCCCATGAATGTGTGCCACAAATCGTTTGCCCCTCCCTCTTGGCTTGCCAAAAATTGCTTGCCCCACCCCTTTCTGCTCGCCAAACATTTCTTGCCCCCCCCTCCCCAGGGCTCATAATTATTGCACAGCCCCTTACTCAGTTACTGTACAAAAAAGCAAGTAATGCATCATTTTTCACCACGGTGATCTGTATTGCCATTTTTCTTCTATTCTGCAACCTACTACAGGAATTTTTAATAAATTGTGGCAATGTGATTTTCAATTTTTAAAGCGAGTGCATCCGAGTTAAAAGAATGAAACTAAAAGCATCGCTGGATGCTGTCCATGGTAAAAGGCAGTCTATAATCCTGATACATGGATAATAATTTGTAATTTATCATTGGCTAATATTATTTTACAATTTATTTTATTCTCATTTCCAGGTGCAGTAGAACAACTGAGGATAATGGCGCAATTCTTGAAAGACCGAAAAGATAATGATTTGGAAGCGAACAGCTGGCATCTGTAAACCATCAGTTGCATGCTTTTAAAACTCTCCCAACATGCTGCTGGACCGATAAAGTCAACAATTTAATTTTTTGAAGAAAAATCTTATCTGGAGGTTGAACATTTTAAAAGAAATTAAATACCGTACTTGCATAGCAATACATGTTGTGCATAAACTAACTACATGCACGATGCAGTAGTAAATATGAACTCCAATTATAAAAACAATAAAGACCTCACCTCAACAAGTGACACTGACATCATGACATGTGATGCCTACAAGTACAATGCAGAGTTCCATACATTTTGTAGACTGTAAATTATAGCACAGAATGATTGGAAATGTTCAATGTGCAGGCACTTTTATTTGGTTCGCCTCAAGTTCGGTAGGCCTAATGACATCAATGTCTTTTCGCGGTTGTGCCATTACAAACCAACTAAGGCTCTCACCAATTCCGAGTTCCCGCCTGTTCTTGGCCTACCCGGGTCAAAGTACCTGAAAATGCCAATTTTTTTTTTACAAAATTTGAAAAAATAACCAGGCAGTTATAGGCTTTAAATTACTTGTTATTTGAGGTTGGAAACCAGAGAAATACTGCTATATAAAAAAAAAAATTAAATTTGATTAAGTTGTACATTTTAATAATATTACTTTTGCTTCTATTGAACAGCTAGCAATGCATACTAATTCAATTTGTCCCTGCCTGTTCAATAGAAGCAAAAGTAATTTTTTTTGGATTTTTTTATTTTTTTATTTTCGAGTACCCAGATTCCCACCCGAAAATTCAATCAGGTACATAATTACCTGTTAGTTGAGAGCCCTAAAACCAACATTGTACATGTGCGCTCTACGCAATTAACTTTACGAGTGCGATTCAATACTCCACCCCGGCCCACAAAATTTTGCACCAACGTCACTACCGAACTTGAGGCAAACTAATGAATAGCCAGGGTTCCGGTGGGAGTGGGTGGGCAGTGATGGGTAAGGTGTACCTTCATTCCAATAATTAAATATGATAAGTATCCACTTCAAGGGTTTAAGTCCAGAAGGCCCCAATTGCAATAGCTGCCATGTAGACATCTCAATAATTTTTGCATTATGTAGTGTACATATCTAAAATATGACACCCGTCAGCTATTGCAGATAGGGCCTTCTGGTCCTAAATCTTCGACTTGTAAATGCTTTATTTTTGGCAGACAAACTATTTCTTTCATGAAGACTAGCATTGGCAGGTGTCAGTCAATGCTAGTCTTTTGTGAAAGTACCATATTAAGTAGGGCTTGAATTGCAGTGAGGCCACCAAGGCCATTGTGTGCCCTATTTCAGTTTTGGCTTTGGTGCCCCATATCATTTTCAAGGCATTCTTCATCACTTGTTGGCCTTGGTGCCCTCGCTAGTCTTTTGGGAAATTGGGAAGGCTTGTGTGCAGGCCTCGAATTTCAATGTTTTTTTTGGGGGGGGGCACCCATTTTCACTCTGTAATTTTTTTCTGGGACACCCTGTATGTGTTGAAGGAATATGATAAGCGTTACTGTGCGTATTGAAATTCCACTCTGCTTCTTGAAAACAAAAACTAACGAAAAATCGAATTTCCTTGAGTTTGCGACATTAAAGAGGATCGTGAGCATGCGCAGATCGTAAAAATTTGTCATTTCAGCTGATAAATGGCAACACGCATTCGAAGTGCAGAAGAAGCGTGTATTTTAGCCTCGCCATGCATGACTGTTGAAGAACAAGTGGATTCGCCTACTATCATGGCAATTTCTGACACGAAGATATAGGAATGATGATGCTGTGACTCGTGTCGTGTCTTTATTCAGGCACACCACCTCAATGCCTTCGGCAAAATATTTCCCTAAAATATCGCAAAGTAGTTTGATTGACAGATTTCACCTCTGACCTCGATCACAAACATGGCTGCGCCCAGTGAGACATTCACACACAAAAAATGCAATACACACGATAGTTGTGCAAAATCAATCGCATTATTTGCCTCGTTTACCGACGTGCTTTGACAAGTTTGCAATAGGTTTTCAATTCATCTTGTATCAGAGAAGCAAATAATAAGATGGACTAAGGACAAATATTGCCACGGACATCGAATCCCGCATCGAATACACGGCGAAAACATGACGAGATATCGAGATTTGTTCCATTGACCACCACCATGTACTGCACTGCCCGTGTGTTTTCATATGCATTGATCATACCTTTATCTGTGTGTACAGCTAGCTGAGCATGCTGAGAGAATGTTGGATTGTGTTGCTTGTTGTGCAATTGAATTGTGTACACAGTGACATGGTACACGACTCTGCAAGGTGGGTTTCTTTATATTTTAACCATTACTACCATTCACAAACACTTAAAAATGCAAAAGGGGGCCCTGAAATTTTTGACCCTCCTAAGGGGGAGGGCCCTGAAAAAATGACCATATAAAGTTTATATGCTTTTCTATGGGGTTGACCCATAATTTTCATGTCATAAAGGGGGGGGGGCCTGAAATTTTCGAGGTCTGTAAAGTCCCCCCTTTAATACAAGTGTTTGTGAACGGCCCTTTACATTTAATTATTTGGTTTAAAAAGGTGATGATTTAACTAAAAAAAATGAGGGGTCTTGCCACCATGTCAGTATGTCAAAAATTAGCTATGCCGGATAAGTTATGGGCAAATGACTGTTTTCAAATTCTGCATATTTCTGCAGCCATCATTGACATAGGGGATGTGCAATAATTATGAACCGGGGGGATTTCCAAACGGCTTGCTAAAAATCACTTGCCCCCCTTCTCGCCCTGCAAAATTCGCTTCCCCTCTCGGCCTGCCAAAATTCTTTGCCCCCCCTTTCGTATGCCAAATTTTGGGATCCCAATTTACAAACCTCAAATGGTCTAGACATATGTTGCGAGCGCAGCGAGCAGGAACTAGCGTTTCCGTCCTGTTTTCCATTAGCCTTTTATTTAAAAGGTGCCCCATGAATGTGTGCCACAAATCGTTTGCCCCTCCCTCTTGGCTTGCCAAAAATTGCTTGCCCCACCCCTTTCTGCTCGCCAAACATTTCTTGCCCCCCCCCCCCTCCCCAGGGCTCATAATTATTGCACAGCCCCTTACTCAGTTACTGTACAAAAAAGCAAGTAATGCATCATTTTTCACCACGGTGATCTGTATCGCCCATTTTTCTTCTATTCTGCAACCTACTACAGGAATTTTTAATAAATTGTGGCAATGTGATTTTCAATTTTTAAAGCGAGTGCATCCGAGTTAAAAGAATGAAACTAAAAGCATCGCTGGATGCTGTCCATGGTAAAAGGCAGTCTATAATCCTGATACATGGATAATAATTTGTAATTTATCATTGGCTAATATTATTTTACAATTTATTTTATTCTCATTTCCAGGTGCAGTAGAACAACTGAGGATAATGGCGCAATTCTTGAAAGACCGAAAAGATAATGATTTGGAAGCGAACAGCTGGCATCTGTAAACCATCAGTTGCATGCTTTTAAAACTCTCCCAACATGCTGCTGGACCGATAAAGTCAACAATTTAATTTTATGAAGAAAAATCTTATCTGGAGGTTGAACATTTTAAAAGAAATTAAATACCGTACTTGCATAGCAATACATGTTGTGCATAAACTAACTACATGCACGATGCAGTAGTAAATATGAACTCCAATTATAAAAACAATAAAGACCTCACCTCAACAAGTGACACTGACATCATGACATGTGATGCCTACAAGTACAATGCAGAGTTCCATACATTTTGTAGACTGTAAATTATAGCACAGAATGAATGGAAATGTTCAATGTGCAGGCACTTTTATTTGGTTCGCCTCAAGTTCGGTAGGCCTAATGACATCAATGTCTTTTCGCGGTTGTGCCATTACAAACCAACTAAGGCTCTCACCAATTCCGAGTTCCCGCCTGTTCTTGGCCTACCCGGGTCAAAGTACCTGAAAATGCCAATTTTTTTTACAAAATTTGAAAAAATAACCTGGCAGTTATAGGCTTTAAATTACTTGTTATTTGAGGTTGGAAACCAGAGAAATACTGCTATATAAAAAAAAATTAAATTTGATTAAGTTGTACATTTTAATAATATTACTTTTGCTTCTATTGAACAGCTAGCAATGCATACTAATTCAATTTGTCCCTGCCTGTTCAATAGAAGCAAAAGTAATTTTTTTTGGATTTTTTTATTTTTTTATTTTCGAGTACCCAGATTCCCACCCGAAAATTCAATCAGGTACATAATTACCTGTTAGTTGAGAGCCCTAAAACCAACATTGTACATGTGCGCTCTACGCAATTAACTTTACGAGTGCGATTCAATACTCCACCCCGGCCCACAACATTTTGCACCAACGTCACTACCGAACTTGAGGCAAACTAATGAATAGCCAGGGTTCCGGTGGGAGTGGGTGGGCAGTGATGGGTAAGGTGTACCTTCATTCCAATAATTAAATATGATAAGTATCCACTTCAAGGGTTTAAGTCCAGAAGGCCCCAATTGCAATAGCTGCCATGTAGACATCTCAATAATTTTTGCATTATGTAGTGTACATATCTAAAATATGACACCCGTCAGCTATTGCAGATAGGGCCTTCTGGTCCTAAATCTTCGACTTGTAAATGCTTTATTTTTGGCAGACAAACTATTTTTTCATGAAGACTAGCATTGGCAGGTGTCAGTCAATGCTAGTCTTTTGTGAAAGTACCATATTAAGTAGGGCTTGAATTGCAGTGAGGCCACCAAGGCCATTGTGTGCCCTATTTCAGTTTTGGCTTTGGTGCCCCATATCATTTTCAAGGCATTCTTCATCACTTGTTGGCCTTGGTGCCCTCGCTAGTCTTTTGGGAATTGGGAAGCTTGTGTGCAGGCCTCGAATTTCAATGTTTTTTTTTGGGGCACCCATTTTCAAGCCCCCCCAAAAAAAAAAAAAAAAAACATTGAAATTTGAGGCCTGCACACAAGCCTTCCCAAAGACTAGTGACTGCCAATAGACAAAGAAATGATCTTTTTGTACTTGCAATTCATTACTTAAGTTATTTTTACACTATATAAAAAAGACAAGAGTTCATGAAAAAAACACAACAAGAAAGCATGGTGAATACGGCCGGTATGTAGTTTTGATCACTGTTTATTTTGAGATTTGTAAGAAATTAAAAAAATAAAAAGCACTATTTTTTAATTAAAAAGTATGAAGAAGTTCTGTGTTTGCTTGTGTTTGGCATCAATAAACAATCAAACCAAAATAGTTCATCCCACCTACTAAATAGCTAATAAATGATGGGAATTTTTTTACTAGCCTCTACTATTGTGTGATGGAAGATATCCATACAGTATACGTTCCCTACAAATTCCTCAAACTAAAAAAATCAGTCTACTAGTGATTGTAATCAGAGACAAGTCCAAAATTGGATTAAAACATTTAAATGAAATTTAACTGAATTCTAATCTATTCTTTTACACTTGAGAATGTTCCTGCAATCTTATTGGTTCTTACCCGTGTGATATGACACGATATCACACGGGTCAGCGCGTGTGCATCGATGCGATACGCGTACTCGCTAATTGAACCAATCAGAGGTGCATAGCAACAACAGGACTGATTGATTTTAAGCCCTAGGTATAATTCCTTGCAAAATGTAGGATTAAATTTGATTAAAATTTGTAATAATTATTATTCTTTTGATATTTTTATTTGAATTGGAAGTGTTTAAGAATGAGAATAAAGGTATTGTTTTTAGCCGCTGTCGTGCATCTATCATCTCATATAACACGGGCGACATCATTATTTTTGGCGTAAAACAACTCGGTTTCGCCTCATTGTTTTACTTAAAATAATGATGTCGCCCGTGTTATATGAGACGATAGATGCACTCCAGCGGTTAAAAACAATACCTTTATTCTCTAATTAGAAACATTCAATCTAGAATTCAATCTAATTCGATTTTTAAAATCGCTTTGATTTTTTTTAAATCCAATTCGATTCAATCTAATTTGATTTTAATTTAAGGGGTTAAAAATCAATCTAAGCAATTTTTAATCCATTAAATTAAAATTAAATTGAATTAAATTGTATTCTAATCTGTCTAGATTGAATATTTCTAATACTAGATCTGAATAATTTTTACACATTCCATTACACCTAATTTATGAGTCCCGACTTTTAATACTAGTATTGTTCTTCAATTAGCAACATAGTGAAGTGCGTTTTTGAACTCCGTTATTTCAGTCCTTTGTTTTGTCTGCCTCTGCTGCAAAAAGCGACATGGAATGGCTCACAGGGGCATTGGTCAATGGTGACTGGCAGTTGCTTGTTACTTGTACAGTCGCTCTCATCTTTTGGCAGGTCTGAAAAGGAAAATATGATTTTAGAAAATTTGTTAGGGTAGAGCTGGGACAGTGGCACAATACGCATGGGGCTGTTACAGCAGCTTTGTTTGAAATCCTTGCCCCCACTCACACTTCCCCAAATGAACACATTCTTCAATAAAAATCAGCATTTCCCCAGCCCCTTTGGTGGTGGTGGCAGATTTACCCCAGCTAACTGTTCTCTTGATTGCAAAAGTCTAGTTTCGTCACTGGAGAATGTTACCCCTGAACCCTGTGGTGCGGTGTCATTCAGCACTGAGTGATTTCATTTATGGGGCAAATTATTAACCCCCAGTCGGTCGCACACCACAGGGTTCATTTAGGTGTCATATTTGGGAACGTTCACAAACACTTGTAACAGGGGGGGCCTAATGCCAAAAGAAAAATTGCCAGGGGGGGGGGGGCTTTAAAATGTCACCTTGTTCTTGTAGAACATTAATTACCGGTACACTGTTTTCTATAGGGTTGACATTCATTTATCATGGCCAAAAGGGGGCCCTGAAAATAATATTAGGGGGGCCTGAAAAGTATTTCAGACCCCCTTTTTCCCCCAATCCCCCGTTACAAGTGTTTGTGAACGGTCCCTTATTTTACCCCCCCCTTCATTTCACTTTTATATTCCTAGCCCTAGGTCCTTAAATTTCTAATTACAGACTTACTTTTTCACTAAGGGGCTGTGCAATGTGCAAAATTATGAGCCCTGGCGAGGGTAAAATAGGGGGGACAAGATATTTTTGGTGAGCCGAAAGGGGAGAGGCAAATGATTTTTGGCACACATTCTTGGGGCGCCTTTTAAATAAAACGCTCTGAAAAGGCTTAGGAAAATTGTACGGAAACGCTTAAATATGCAAATTTTCCTGCTCGCTGCACTCGCAACATGTACATAATTATATAGACCATTTAAGGTTTGCAAATTGCGATCCCAAAAATTTGGCATGTGCAAAGGGAGGGGGGTAAAGATTTTTTGACGGGCCAAGAGGTGGGGCAAGCGATTTTGGCATGCCGAGGGGGGGGGCAAGCAATTTTTGGCGAGTCGTTTGAAATTTTACCCCCCCCGGAGCGCTTCATCAAAGAGGTAAACAAATCAGTGTTTTGTATTTTGAAGGTGGTTAGGGGCTGGCATTTTCTTCGGAAGGGGGGTCCCAAAAATACAGGGGGTCATAGAAGTTTCAGACAAAAAATAGGGGGTTATAATTTTGTTAACACCCAAAATAGGGGGTTACAGAATTATGAAGGGCTGGTGACTATGCGCGCATGCTTTAACTTCCCAATCGAAATGTGCGTACAATCTATGCAATCTTTACAGTTTAATACTTACAATAAAAATTTTAACACGCTCCATGCACTTTCTTCACTATAAGTTTTGGTGCGCTCCGCTCCTTAGTTCCGGCAATAAATAATTTGTCTTGAGTCTGTGAAGGTGGAAGGGGGGGTCATAACATTTTCGACCCAAGATAGGGGGTCCTAAAATCTTTTGCCGGCGATAGGGGGGTCATAAATTTTTCGGAAGAAAATGCCAGCCCCTTATGTGTGGAATTCAAAACTATAATCTAAATTAACAGGTTTGGAAGTTTTCTTTTGTAATGAAGACATTTGTTATTAAAAACAAACACTCGTTGGGAGACACTCAGTGATAAAGTGCATTTTAGGTTATGAACTTGTGAAAATACTATCTCGACATTGCCGAATTCCACAGTCTTGCACTACTGGCGGAGGGAGCAGAATCCGTAACCGCTGACAATTACCTCGTAATTGTTACGCTAGTTAAATTGTACAATAGTTAACTATTTAAATGGAAAAAGAGAGTGTATACCACACATGGACAAGTCGATTTATGAGAAAAATTTACAAAATATTGTTGTATAATGCCGAGACTAAAATTTAGCCTAAGCTTGAGATTCCCATTGAGTTTAATACGAACCTGTCAATTCATACCAAAAACATGCCCACATTTCAACTCGATTTTCTACCAAACTGGTAATAGATCTCCTACAATTTTTTGATATTGCATAAATGAAAGTGTTATTTACCTATTATATCCATTTCAGTCGAGATCTACGACTGGAATTCCTGTAATTCGTTGCCAAATATTGGTAATTTCCTCTTTTGCACCACACAAACCAATGGAAAACGTTACTTCCGGGTCGCCGAGAAGGCAGGAAAAGTAGGCGGGGCTTATGAGAAAAACTTCTAGAATCGTTTGAGTCGGGACGGTAGAAACACCGAGTGCATTAAAAGTAACGAACCCAATGTGGTGGTGTGTTATTCAGGTGTTAAATATGTAGATCTTATGTTTCTCTTCTGCTAGTCAGTTTTTCAGACAAATGAATTTTATATAAGTATAAGTGTCAGTACACGTAAAACAAAAGCAGTATCTTATAAAAAAAATCAACCTAAATTACCAAATAAAATAATCAATATACCTCATTCGGCATAATGCGACTTTATATTCCTTAAAGTTATACTAATTTGAATGGGAAAAAAATCATTTCAAAAGCGACAAATTAGGGATATTTCCTCCTTTAGAGCGATTACTGTCGGCTTTTCACAAATCTACACTCACTCCTAGCCTTGTTGTCATAATTAGCGTGTTTTGTGAAAAAAGTCCATGGTAACTTTTTTCACTTTGGAATCCGTTATTTTTTCATTCAAATTGGTTTAAGTTGGAAAAACTGAGTTTGTTTTTGATATATCTACTAGTACAGGGTGTCCCAAAAACAGAGGCCCCTCATTGTGCCCTCTTTTTCTCCTATTTGAGAAAAGTTGATCAAACTTGTGGTATGTTGGTATGTAAAGAAGCCTTTACCCATTAGCTTTAATAAACCGAAACAATTATTTCAATCGGCTCATAACTTTGGAAAATATTCCCTTTTAAAGAAATGTATCAAATATAAAACATTCCTCGATGATAACTTTATAAAATCACAACTTTATTTTAGGGAATGGACTTTACCGGTGGGCTTATGAGTTATGGATTGTGTTAAGTGTCATTAATTTAGGCGAAATTGATGTGGGATGGGACTTCTTTTGCTATACTTGCAATTACTGATGTTTTTCTCGGTTATTTTATGCCTTTTTGTTTTATTATGTTTCTTATTTTATTGTTTCTTGCTTTCTTTTATTGACAACACAAGTCATTTCTATTTGTGGAATAAAAGGTAGCCCTGAAAAGGGCTGTTTAGTTTGTCTTTGGTTCTTTAGAAGTGAGTTTACTGTGCTGCTCTGCCCTCTACCTGGTTGCCTCCTTGACGAATACAGGTTTCAGCCCTAGTCCTCATTGCATCAATTGCGCTGCAACATCTCCTATTTTTAAATTTCAATTTTCAATTAATCTGATCGACCCACCCTTGAAAATCTAATTCTGTTAAATATACCAATTAAATTACGTTCATCACACCAGTGAATGTGTTCCGAGGCCTTATCTTTCCATGTCATTAATCTTTTTTTTCATTTAATATTTGATGTAGCCAAACCTCATCTGTGGACAGAGTGAAAAACGGGTACATTTCTTTAAAAAGGCATATCTTCAACAGTTATGAGCCGATTGAAATAATTGTTTCGGTTTATTAAAGCTAACGGGTAAAGGCTTCTTTACATACCAACATATACTTGATCAACTTGTCTAAAATAGGAGAAAAAGAGGGCGCAATGAGGTGCTTTGGGGGGGGGGCACCTGTATTTTATAGTTTGATACTACATGAGTGAAGTTACTGTTTGTGTGATGTGTTTAAAAAATCTGGAGGATTTTCTGAAACGTTTCTTACACAACAAATAAATTATGCGTTTCCTATACATATTTGTTATTATAGAATTAATTGCGTCAGCTCTATTTCACAGAATCCTAATTGTAAACCTTACAATCGCAAAACCATGACAAAGTCGGGTAATATAACGAAATAGATTTATAGCCACTCTCTCTAATACAGCTGTAACGACTTAGTCTTGTTTTGGCGTATATTCATGCATTCATAATAAGGAGATAGCATATGGCAGTTCATAAAAGTCATAGGGATTTGCAGGTATAAATCCCTATGACTATATGGATTTATATTGTCGTAGTAAGGATTGACGTCTTCAGTTTCAGTGGATACAGCAAGTTCATTGTCCTGTATATGCGATCGAAGTGATGATGTAACTACCATAGCAAATAGATGAATACACATTTTGAATAGATCGCCCTGCACTACAACGTTAACGCGGTACCTGTACATTGACCCATAGATGTCAAAGAAATGCTGATCACTAGTAACTTTGAAAAGAGCGGTTATTGTATTTAATCTATGATTGCAGACATACACAGGTGATGAGTGCAATCTGCTTGTAGTGCAAGGCGATCTATTTCAAAATTGTATTCATCTATTGCTATGGTAGTTAATCCGATTATTATGTCACTTCGACAGCGTATAGTTTCATATTAGAGCACATGTACGTCAAAGTACGCCATGTGTCTCTCCTCTTCCTTCCCAAAACCAGGGATCTTATTCAAGTTCAAGTTCAAGTTTATTTTTACCATCAGGTTATATTGCCGGTGCTAGAGCGTTTCAAACCGATGGTCAACATCAGACGGGCAAAAAACATTGGACATATTTGTCATTGGGCTATCCTGTTGAAATCCCCTATGGAAGACATGACCTTCATCTTCCATACAGGGAGGGTGAATTAGTCATATCTTTCATACAGGGAGTGTATGGATTTCAACAGGAATAGCTAAAATAAATAACAAGAGCATGTAGCTGGATATTTCTGATGCCTGTTTTACGACATTATGATAATCATGGGATTAAACTTCATATTACAACTACCATTTTTACATAATGACATATCACATTTTCAATCAATTTCAATCAATATTTATCATAAGGGATTTCAAAACCCTGCAAAAACAACTTGACATTTAAATCAATCGTTAGATCATCGTTGTTTAATTTTTTGGTTTGTTTGGAAATTCATTCGTTTATAGAAAGTCATTGTAGTATTTATCATTATTATTATATATGTTCTTCAGGAAACACTGTAGTCCGTGGGGGTTGTACATAAGTCCTTTGTTATATCGTATTGTATTATATTGTATTGTATTTTATGGTTTGGTATTGTATTGTATTGAATTACATTGTATTGTATTGTATTGTATTGTATTGTATTGTATTGTATTGTATTGCATTGCACTATATTATATTTTATTGCATTGACTGTCTGGAAGACACCCTTGGTGTCACTATTTACCAACGTATTCTTATAATAATCAACCAAGTTCTTCTGATCAATATACGCTTGTTCGTCTTCCACGCAGTCACTCTTTCGCCATCTGTGTTCTAATTTTCTGCGAAGCTGTCGATGCTCATGAATACTATTCTTATACTATGGATAATGTGGTACAAGGGAAAACTGTGTTGGTAATATTATTGAAATCATCACAAACTATCGTGATTATCCGGCAGAGAAGAATACATACACTATTTATGGTTCTGTTTTTATCATTTTGAATTCTGTTATCAATCCGTATCTTTATATTTTGAGGTCTGAGAATTACAGACAAGCTGTGTATACGACAATGACATGTAAACATCAGTGAGAGCGAACGGTAATGAAGTAAGGCCGATTGTTTTAGTTGATTGGTTTGGTCCTAGGTTTAAAGACAGAAATATTAAGGTACAATTGCTATATGAATACAAAACCCACCCAAGTCCATACTGTGGCCAAATTGAGTTAAGCATGGGAATTTGTTGCTATGCATAGGCCTGTCATATGTATGAAAAAACAACTCAAATTCATCCAATGTGTCTATTGAGCATGTGAAAAATAGCATGTATGAAAGAATAACCCAAGTCCATGATTTGGGTCTTGTAGCACATTGATTGAAATCCAGTATGTATAAAAGTAAGCTTGTAACACATTCATTGCTGGAGAATGACTTTTGGAAAAAAATCGGTTTAAAAAAGGAAAGTGTGTGGTTTATATTACATGGCAGAATGCTTACCAGCATTATATATACCTGTGTGCTTTATTTTGTATTATCTTACTAGTGGTAATCTCATTCAAACATTGTTGTCTTTGTATATGATTCAAAAACCACCCAAGTCCAAAATTTAAAATGAACCCCACGAAGTCCCTGAAATGCTAATCGTCATACTTAATACAGTTTAACCCAGTCATTTGCACGTAAAACTTACCATATTGACCAGGTAAATATAACTGAAGGAATTAAAATGATACACAGGTTTTTCTCTCAAAATCACTTCCCATGGACTTGGGTGGGTTTTGTATTCATGTATTCAATTGAAAACTCAAGTTGAAATTATATAGCAATGGAGAAGAGAGTTGGGGATCAAAGAGAGGGGGAGATGGTGAGAAGGATGGGAGGAGGAAATGAATGAATCAAGCTATTTACATGAAAGTCACAGAATAAGTAGGAGACATGTCTGTCATTGTATTGTACTTATTAAAATTGGATACACTGTTGACTATATGTCAAACACGGTATAAATCATTCTGGGACACCTTGTATGCACAGCAAAAATTCTGTATAAATAAATGTCAATTATGAAGCTTTCTGATTTTCCCGTTCAACCCTCATAAGCAAATAATTTATTCATCAACTCCTAATTAATACAACTATACAAAATGCATTATCCATAAAAAGTGATTTTTTTTTTAATTTCAAATTATTCTAAAAATGCAACACACACTTGCACCCCACATAACCAGTGCATCACACCCCTCCATAGATAAACAGCCCCCACACTCCACATAAAATCTGTACAAAAAATAACGCAGCTGTTATAAATACGCCTATTGTTTCAGAACTAGTAATTGTTTTCATAATATTTCAACATAAAAAGGATGATTTATTTACGCGCATTTTGATACTATATTTGTCTAATTTTGGTCAATATTAAGAACACAGCAGTGTTTTATAGAAAAATACCCGAATTTAAAAGTTGCAGCTGTATGTATTGATTTGAAGCCAGCGTGAAGACAATGGAGGGTTTTACGTGCCACAATGCTTGTGTAATAACAATTGATCACTGTAAACTGCAACTTTTAAATTCCGGTATTTTACTTTGAAAGGACTACAGTGTTGTTAATATTGAACGACATTCCCGGGACGACATTTAACAAATGAGGTATCAAAATGCGCTTACATAAATTGGCCTTCTTTTTTTATCTTGAAATATTGTGAAAACAATAATTTATAGTTCTGAAGCTATTGGCGTATTTATAACAGCTGCGTTACTTTTTGTGCAGACTTCATGTGGAAAACACACATCCCATACACAAAGCACTTCATATCCCATACACACGCACCCCAAGAGTCACCCCATACACATGTACAATCACATTCAGGTTTTCTGAGTATTAACATTACATTATTAATTATTATTATATGGTATAGGTTGAAAAAAGAGAGGGACTATTTCCCTGCATCTGAAATGTGCTTTAAAATGACTAAAACATACCAAGCTGTAGCGTTAAAGATGTGCAAATGTCAGAGTAACATGCATAAATGACATGTTTTCACCCATTATTTTACCGTTTTGATCCGCCAAATTCATCCGTTGCACATCAAAAAAGGAGGGCGCACTGTAAAATTATAGTCGTTACACTTTAAAATAAACAAAATCTCAGGTCATCATAATTGAAATTTTGCTCATTTGGGGATTAATCCTTCTACTCCTAATTGATAATAATGTCTTCTCACTGTGAGAAATCCATGTATGAAAAATTCGTGCTTGAATTTGCCTATTTTTCTATTGAAACATTGTATATAATTAATAAGCGGATGTCAACGTAGATTAATTAATTAACACCTACCAAATGGTATTACTTGCCAATTATACGCATTTCACTCACACGCACTCCACACACTCACCCCAACACCCACATTAACTAAATAAAAGTATAATAAAAGTACTTTCTGAGTATTATTCTAATATTTCAGGCAGATATAGTTTTATATGAAGAGCATGGTTCCAAAAAGCGCTAAATCCAATAGATGCCTTGTGTCTGGTATATTTTGTCTGGTATATTTTAACATTTTAAAGTTTAAATGATAATTAACGATTTGAATGGATATGTTTGTACCTCTAGCTTATTTTCTAACTATTTTCAACACCATTCTTTCCCCTACAAATTATCTAATGTAAAGTTTTAAAATGGCTGCCATTGGAATTAAAAATTTTGGAACTAAACAAATTATTTTCTTTTATATTTATTATTTTCTTCTTCGCACGTGGGGGCTAAAGAGATTTGCAAATATTTGTTAAGATAACCCAAAAATTGTTATAAATATTCTAGTGATCTAATGTTATTAGATTAGCAAGGTTACATCCTTTGAAGTTAGCGCCTTTTGGAGCCAAACTTTTCATATATATATTAATCTATAACGTGTGTACGTTTTGCAAAATATAGGTTGCCTACATGAATATGTATCTAAAATGGTTCTATATGTGTGCGTCACGGAAACCACCAATTTTGTCAGAGATTCAAATTCAATGCCCTAGAGGCAGTTAAAACCTTTAAATAATGGGTTTTTGTGCTCAAAAATCATAAAAGCCGCATTTTGCCAACATTTCAAATATTGTTGGTGAAGTTGATCAAAATTTAAAAAAAAATAAAGAATCGGGTCCTATATACTAATATCTAGTTTTTAAAAACTGATAAAAACAATATTGTTTAATAAAAAAAAAATTGGTTACGTTTCTCAACAAAAAAAGGTCAACAAACCTTGTTTTTTAGGGGGACATTTCTGCTGAATCTAAAAACATAATTTGGATTTGTCAAAACTTTGCCATTCTATACTCTAATATACTTGATACAAACATTACCGAACAATCATGTTCATCAGGACTGTTATGAAACATAATAGTAGAAATTTCTTATATCTAGTCCAATAAACAGTACTCACTGTGGACGTTTCGATGTCTACCAGACATCTTTTTCTACACTATTGTTATTGTGACGATCTTCTGTTTACCACTGATGCTGATGGTTGCTTAACAACGTGGTAGCAGGTTTTTTCCTAGAAGATGGTCAAACACGTGACTGATATTATATTGCATCTCGTCCCTGTTCATGATGGTCTCATGTTTTCTGATCTACTATTTATACAAACAATTAGTTATGAGGCTCAAAAATTTTAATAATTCCAGAGTTAAACCCACCCTTAAGCACAACAAAGACAACGTGTTTCTGAAACGCTTTAAACAAGTTATATACTTGGTGTTGGTTTGGATAAAAACATTTCAATAACATTAAATGTCGGGTTTAAAAATGTCATGAAAGCGTTTTAAAATGTTTTGCATAAAAACACACTACACCAACGTTTTTAAAAATGTTGTCAAAATAGTCAACACTATAACAATAAATAACATTATGTTGGAATATTTTGCAGTGAGTTTTTAAAAAACATTTTGAATGTTATGAAAACGTTTTATACCTTCTATATAACACGGCATTTAAACGTTTTCTGACAACCTTTGTATGTACATGTACAGCTAAACTATAGCCGTCGTATTACTTCCTATTATATCAACATCCTATATTAGTTCAAAACTCCCTCTATATTTCCCTCTTCCTCTCTGCTTCGTTATACACATATTTTAATATCCACACCATATAATATATAGGATAATGATTCATCGGTGTTGTGGTGGTATGCTCACATTTAGAACATAAGTGGCTCTGCTACCTGTAATATATTAAAAAGGATCAAACAACAATTGATTAAAACACATGTATGTTAATCATTTCTCTGACTTATTTAATTAATTTAGCCTATGTTTGTTATAACTTCTTCCTTTATTTCGTTCTTCCTTTCTTCGTACTTTTTTTCCTTCTTCTTTCATTCTTTCCGTCCTTCCATCCATCAAATTTATCTATCTACTTTAAGTGGGTGAACGATTCCAAAAGGTGCGTGATCCAGTTACCAGGGAGTTATGTAACTACTTCGCTAAATTTATTCATATACTAGAAGTAGTATTTTACATTTGTCTATTAGTTATAATGTCAATTACCCTCTGTGTATTGCCGGTAAACTGGTACTGATTAACACCGTCATAGGGCATGAGTTGGAGCTGTGGCTGTTTCTCTTGTAATTGTGGACGTGTTATGCTATTGCGAACACAGAGCCAGGCAATAAGAGCTATCGCCATGAGCACACCCAGTACGCCAACCGCTCCGAGTATCATCCCAATTAGTCCATAAATGTTATCTGTTGTGCAAATGGACAATCATATACAGTAATATCATTTATATATCAATCAGGAACTAAACCTTTGTTATGCTAAATAGCCTTCTCAATTGTAGGTGATGAAGGTTGCAGCTTATCAGTGACAATCAAAAGAGAAGCTACAATCCAGGAAAAAAAGGTTGGCACACTTTGCCTGTCTTTTGGTATATCCTTGCCCCCGCTTCCCCCAATTCAATGTTGTACCAAGCCATGTTGTCAACAGGTCCGTGAGACCCTCCAACATTGAAAGATGGGGAGTGGGGAAGGGTGAGATATAGGGGGGGAGTCTGCACTTCACATATAATTGCATGCATGTTTCACTCGCCTCCTCAATTTTAATAGGGCACGCATTTCCATAGTTTAGTGCAAGCGTGCCAACTATGTTTTTCCTGGATTGTAGACTGTTCTCTTCGTCGACATATTACACGGAATTTCAGGTGCACTTGTGTATAATATTCATAGAGGCACACGTTTGAAAATACAGGCACCTTTTAATCTTCGTTGATAAACAATATCTACTAGGGTCATTCAAACAATCCATCATCACATCTCTGTAACCTGACGTGTCAGGATATTAAAATTACCCATGATTGTACTCATATTCAACAACTCTTCCTATACCTTTGTACAGGAGCCAACCGTTGTTAAACCGTGATGAATCCACACTTTTACTGTTGCGTATACGCGAACGCGAGCGAGACTACGCATTACGCGGGAGCGTGTAAAATTCGTCATGTCTGGAACTTTTGTGCGTGCAATGCGTGTGCAAGCTTGCAAGTTGAATCTGAGAGCTGTTGAATTCAGTATTTTTCAGGTAGCGGCTAAACATTGCCGTTTTATTCTGTAGGCCCTAGTTTTATTGCTGATATCAACAGAGAAATCTTCGAAGTTTTTGTAAAGATGAGTGGCAATGATTAACTGAAATTCCTCGTGAAATAATCGGGAATTATACGATCTTTAGCTTCTTTTCGTTGTTGAAAGGGATTCAATCATGTTTCACCGTTGTTCATCACCGTTTAAAGCCATATTATAACATTTGCTATGGAGAAGCCCTCACTGAATTTTTAAAATTTCTTTTTTTACACGATTAAATTGTACATTATTAATAATTATAATAATAAACCAATATTTCTATAGCGCAATTTGCATCGCAGATGCCCCATTGCGCTTTACAATTAACAACTAAAAAAGGAAAATGCATATACATAAAATATACAATATAAAATTGACACTGTATATTACAAACAACACCTTAAAAGTAATCTAAAAACAACCAAAATATTGCAGCAAAAATGTTAATTAAACCAATATACCCTCCAAAATCAAGACTCTAGGAGCTGTAGTTTTGTCAAAATCCGAGATTTTGAATAAAACGCCGGAATCCGCGCTTTATTATTACGATGGAATTATTAATCGAACGCATACACGATGTTCATAACACACAGTACGTACGGCGTGCGGGACGGTGATATACACAGCAAAGGGTCGTACCACAACATGACCGAAGGAGTGGTACGTATTGGCGACATGTGCGCTGGTAGTAAATTCCAATTTTCTTTGCTTTGCCGTAGTTGTTCGGCTCCAAATTAAAAGGGGATATATCTGACAGTAAAAGCTAACATTTTATGGTAAAGAAATGCTAATCAATTTTGTTTGAAAATGTTATAATATGGCTTTAACAACTCGCGTCCGGCGCGTCTGCGTGATTTACTCGCGAAGTAAAACTTGCTTTGTTACGTCGTGTTAAACCATATCTTAATGTTGATACTTTAAATGTTCTTTATAAAAGTATGGTTCAACCTCACTTTGATTATTGTAGCTTAGCATGGTATGGTCGTTTTAAAGAAGATTGTCATAGACTTGATGTAATACAAAAGCGATGTGCGCGAGTGATCTTAGGTGTTAATTACTACACTCCATCTAATTATATGTTTCAAGAGCTAAGGTGGTCACGGCTATCAGATCGTAATTAGGGGTTCATTCATATATTTTCATGACGTTTAGTCATGAAAATATATGAATGAACCCCGTTCATACATACTAGAACATTTTGTGATTCATATTTCATCAAAATATTAACAAAAAATAACAAGAAACATCATTAAAAACCATGAATTTCGTTCGTTCTCCCTACCACTGCAATCGCACATCCGGGCCAGCGGGCATAAGCGCTGTTTATGCCCGGCTCTCGACCAATCACGCGCGCCGTTATATAGCGCGTGTGTATGAATGATTATTTCAAAGCTCTAATGATTTATAAATGTCTTAATGGTCTTGCTCCACAGTATTTAAATAATATGTTCAATTATGTGCGTGACAATCACGATTGTGTTACGAGGCAAGCTGCAGCTGATTTGCTAGCTCTTCCACCCATTGTTAATGGTACTGACATTGAGTCTTTTAAATTTTCGTTTAGCTATAGTGGCGTTAAGTTGTGGAATAATATTGACCCGCCTACTAGAAATGCTGTTAATGTTCAGTCGTTTAAGACAATGTATCAAAGTAGCCATCTGAAGTAGATCGCACATTCGCATGATTTGATGTTTTTAAAAGTTGTATATACCTATGATTATATGAAATTGTTTGTATATCTTTATTTTATATGAGTGTCTTTTAATATTGTTGTAACTTAATTGTATATTGCAGGGCCCCGGTTAGAACAGCTTTAAGCTGATTCGGGCATACCCTGGGTAAAGATAATAAATAATAATAAATAATAATAACTTTTGAGATGGTTTGCATGTTTGAAGGTGCAAAATTAACAATAAGGCGCCCGGAAGAAAACGGTATTCAATCTACATGTATAATTGCACACAATGGCAATACATTATAATCAAAGACAGAGATAAAAGATTCTATCGCGTCTGATGTCACTGTCAATTACGACCCTTGATTGGTTTACACAGGTTAATAGCGCGAAAAGGGAAGGCTGATTTATCTGGTGCCTATCGGAGACAAGGAATAGCAGCAAATGGTGAAAAATTACGTACATTTACAAGGCATAAAGCAGCTTTTCTAGGCATTGTTGACATGGTGCCTTCGCGAAAGAAAGTTTCCTAATATAAAGACCTATAGTTGGCACTAGTGCAAGACTTAACAATGTGCATGAAAATGATTTTTCTGTTAGAATTGATGGTAATGATCTTGAATGTGTTGATAATTTTAAATGCTTGGGCGTTGTAATTGATAATCAATTAAAATGGCATAAGCAAGTTAATAATGTTGTTCGAAATGTGTTATGTTAACTTGCTTTGTTACGTCGTGTTAAACCATATCTTAATGTTGATACTTTAAATGTTCTTTATAAAAGTATGGTTCAACCTCACTTTGATTATTGTAGCTTAGCATGGTATGGTCGTTTTAAAGAAGATTGTCATAGACTTGATGTAATACAAAAGCGATGTGCGCGAGTGATCTTAGGTGTTAATTACTACACTCCATCTAATTATATGTTTCAAGAGCTAAGGTGGTCACGGCTATCAGATCGTAATGATTATTTCAAAGCTCTAATGATTTATAAATGTCTTAATGGTCTTGCTCCACAGTATTTAAATAATATGTTCAATTATGTGCGTGACAATCACGATCGTATTACGAGGCAAGCTGCAGCTGATTTGCTAGCTCTTCCACCCATTGTTAATGGTACTGACATTGAGTCTTTTAAATTTTCGTTTAGCTATAGTGGCGTTAAGTTGTGGAATAATATTGACCCGCCTACTAGAAATGCTGTTAATGTTCAGTCGATAAGACAATGTATCAAAGTAGCCATCTGAAGTAGATCGCACATTCGCATGATTTGATGTTTTTAAAAGTTGTATATACCTATGATTATATGAAATTGTTTGTATATCTTTATTTTATATGAGTGTCTTTTAATATTGTTGTAACTTAATTGTATATTGCAGGGCCCCGGTTAGAACAGCTTTAAGCTGATTCGGGCATACCCTGGGTAAAGATAATAAATAATAATAAATAATAATAACTTTTGAGATGGTTTGCATGTTTTAAGGTGCAAAATTAACAATAAGGCGCCCGGTTTACCGCCGCGTTCAGCAAGTCATCATCACGACACTTGTAAACAAACCGTGCTCGAGTTTAATTGACAGATGACGTCAGACGCAATAAAATCTTTTTATCTCTATCTTTAATTATAAAAATAATATAGACCCTTTGCTATGGTATTATCGTGTTACATCACTACTTTTACTATGACGAGTAGTCTGCAATATGGACTTTCAATATTATTACAAATAAATGGCTCTGAAAGCCGGCAAGTGCGTACCTTCTTCAGGATATTCGTTTATACAGATAGGTGGTCGCGGGGACCATTTAGCATAGCCACCCGGGACAAGAGTGCACGTCGATATTGATATCCCAACTAATTGATACCCAACGTCACAGCTGAATGTTGCCTGTGTGGATAGGTCATAAGAACTTTGGGCTGGTTCCATGATCCCGTTGACTAACTGTGGTGGTAAACACACGATTTCTGTGCAAGAAAAAAAAATCATATATTTTTATACTGAGTTATTGCGCAATTAGCTTACTGGGCATCGGTAACACAGTGGACACGTTTTATAAATGAAGGAAAAAAAGCCGCTATTTGAAATTTTAAAAAATAATAAAATGAAATAAAAGTATATACTCACGTGTCTGGCAACGGTAGCCAGCGTATCCCGTATGGCAAACACAATTGTTACCGTCAGCACATACACCATTCTCACAGTCTGGCTCGCAAGTTTCCTCTGATTGGGGATGAGATAAAAAAAAAAGCGTAAATATAAATACCGTTTGCTGCTAATTAGGAATGACGCAATAACAGCTATATCGCTTTCGTCCGTTAAAATCGCCTATATGGCGATCATAAAATAATAATAATTGAAATTGATCAACCGAGCTACGTTATCGCTTTATTCTAGCTGCATCTCCAAGACAATGGTCGACTGATGTTCTGGCGGAAAATTTGTTCACTGGTACTACTCCGGCAAACTGGTTTCGTTAAGTCGATGATACATGGGTACAGATATGGAATTATCAGTTGTTTTCTTCCCTGAACATATCAACCAAGTGAATGAGCACATCAAAATATGAGACTAGTATTCACGCTAGTACCCATCAAAGAAGGGGTGTTTGCAGTTTTGAACTGTAAGCTTCAAAAAACGAGGGTAAACATGAAACTTCTGTAAACTGCTCTATAGACAGGACACTCTAACACGCATCCCACACGGATTAGTTCTTATTGTTTGATTCACACCATACCTTCCACTGAAAACAAATGAGAGATATTCAAACACTGTTCCACAGATTGCATACAATTGATCATATCAGATTGATACAAAATTTTCACAAATTTTGAAAAATTTGAAGAAAAAAAAAATAATGAAAAAACGGGGTCATTCATTCAGTGAGTCAGAAATTTCCCCAATTTTTCTTTTAATTTTAAAAAGGAGGTCTTTTGGTTACGGGAAACACAAAAGTGCACCGACTGTTATCATTCCTTTGTATGTGAAACTGGTCGAAACCATCTACAGTCGGTATCCAGCAAACCAGAAGTAGTTTTTTTTTTTTTTAATTATTTTATTCAACCCATTGTTATGGTAATTAATCCTGTGACGTCTACGAATAATCTACAATATGATTCAATATAATACAATTATAATGACCCTAAAATCCTACAAGTGCGTACCTTCGTCTTCGTTTATAGCTATACAGATAGGTGGTTGCGGGGACCATTCAGCATTATAACCACCCGGGAGAAGAGTGCACGTCGATGTTGATATCCCATTTAATTGATACCCATCGTCACAGCTGAATGTTGCCTCGGTAGATATGTCATAGGACAATTGGGTTGGATCCACGATCCCTTTGAATAACTGCGGTTGTAAACACACGATTCCTGTGAAAGGGAAAATCATATTTCTGATGATATATAATCTGAGTTGTTGCTCAGATAACTACAACCCAGGAAAAAAAGGTTGGCACAGTTTGCCTGTCTTTTGGTATATCTCTGCCCCCGCTCCTCCCAATTCAATGTTGGACCAAGCCATGTTGTCAACAGGTCCGTGAGACCCTCCAACATTGAATGATGGGGAGTGGGGAAGGGTGAGATATAGGGGGGAGTCTGTACTTTACATATATTGCATGCATGTTTCCCTCGGCTCCCCAATTTTAATAGGGCACGTATTTCCATTGTTTAGTGCAGGTGTGCCAACTATTAATTTCCTGGGTTATAGCTTAGATCTGGGCTTTGTTTTTCTTCTCGATATTTGTCGCATCATCGGTCACACAGTAGGCACACTTTACAGCTGAGGTAAAATTGCCGCTATTTGAAATAAAAAAAATAGAATGAAATAAATGTACTCACGAGTCTCGCAACGGTAGCCAGTATATCCTGTTTGGCAAACACAATTGTTACCTTCAGCACATACACCATAATCACAGTCTGGCTCGCAAGTTGGAATTTCCTCTGATTGGAAAGGGACAAGAATGTGTAAATATCGTTAGGTCTACCGAATGATCAGCTGTTTTATACCCTGAATATACCAACCAAGTTAATGAGTAGTGTTAACGCAAGAACCCATCAAAGAAGTCAAAGTTGCAGTTTTAAACTGTTTGGTAAGCTTCAAAAGCGACAAAAAACATCCTTGTATAGACAGGACACACCCTAACACGCACCACACACACGGATCAGTTTTTGTTGTTTGACTCACGCCATATACCTTTCAGTAAAAAAAACTGGGATGTACCCAAATACTGTTCCACAGAGTGGATGCAATATCTTACACCAATATTGCGAAACAGAAGGAACATGGATACCATAAATCGCGAAACAGAAGGAACATGGACTCCAACACCCATGAAGGCAAATCACACCTTCGACAACCAGGACGTTTGGACAGAGCGCAGGAGGCACTAGGGGAAATCAAGGAAGCGATTTAGGTCAAGAAAGCCCAACCTTTCTCAACAGGGAAAGGAGCAGTGGCTTCCGACACTATTAAGGCAGGAGCCTACATTTCTATACTGAAAAATCATCCCGAAGAAGTTTAAGTCAAAATCATCAAATTCTGGCAACACTATCTTGGCATCTAAGAAAACGTAAATACCACATTTCGCATTTTCGCACTTACACGAGGTGAACATTATTCTGCCTTATTATTAAAACTTAATTAATTTTTCATATCAACCTACTATCTTCAGATATGATGATAACAGTTGCTTCATCCGGAAACCCTATCAGACCATCACTGATCGTTCCATCACCTGATTGTAACACCAGGGAGAACTCTTCCTCCTCCTCATAGATTCCGTCATCAGTTGCACATATATGCAGCTCACGGTATTCCCGATAGTTTTCAAACCATACGACATTGTTGGTTTCCGTTATGTCATTTATCACATAGTCATATGTATCAGCACTGGAGGGTTCAGTAGTAACACCTGTAACATGTGTAAGATGTAGATATTAATAGAGGTCAAATATATGCCATTAATACGAGGTGCGTAGAAGATTTGCCATGCCTGATTTGTTTGGTCCATAATATCAAGTCCGTCCAACGGACTGCAGCGCCAGTCTATTCATTGTGTCCGATTTGAGCGCTGACATATTGAAAACTGTGGCAAATCAATATGCCGAGGCTTGAAAGCTCTAGAATCCTTTGTGAGTTACGGTTTCCTGGTTATCAAGCCTCGATTCATAATATTGTACAATCAGCGTCCAGTTTACGAAACTGGGTGACTTGTGGTTAAGGCAGCTGTGTATACCTGACTCTGCGTTTTAATAACATAACGTATATCGGCTTTGGCTTCATCGAATGGCTGTCATATGTTCCTTTCTCTGTTTCCTGACCTCATTTTTCTTAGTCCAACCGCACGCAATTTCTTCTTCGTCGTCGTCTTCGTCTTCTTCTTCTTCTTCTTCTTCTACTTCTTCTTCTTCTTCTTCTCTTCTTCTTCTTCTTCTTCTTCTGCTTCTCCTTTTTCTTCTTCTTCGTCTTCTTCGTCTTCTTATTCTACTTCTTCTCAACTTCTTCTTCTTCTTCTACTTCTTCATCCTCTTCTTCTTCTTCTTCTTCTTCTACTTCTTCATCATCATCTTCTTCATCATCTTTTCCTTCTCCTTCTTCTTCTTCTACTTCTTCTACTTCTTCAACTCGTATGTAGCCTTTATGACACGTGCTCCCTCTCCGATCAAAGTGAAAACAAATGCAAATCTGTGAACTACTTACTAATAGTCGACTGCTTGTCCAGGTATCCGCACCTCAGTATTTTGATATTGATACATTCACCCTCTTTTACTCTCCAAAGTACGCCTTCAAATTTGATCTGGTCTAAAAATATAACAAAACACACAAAAAAATAGCTTGTTAAATTGTGCTGACCTCAGCACAATCCTGTTATATGACATAATCCTTCGATATCTAGGCTACACAGCAAAGCGGTTCATGCCAATCGAGTTTTACTGGTTGAAATCAATTTTTACTGTGTTAAATACAGGGCTAAAAATACTCCCTCACCCCTAAAATTATCAAACATTTCTTTGCGTAACTTGAAATACATTTCGTTGATTTAACAATTTTTTGAAACCTGTGAATAAAGGAATCGTTTTCATACCCTCCCAAAGTTCTTTCTTCTCAATTTTTGTTTTGTTTTGGCCAAAAATAATTATATTTTCTAAAAATGCTGCTTTCAGAAATGTTTGCACTTCAACGTCCTATACATGTTTTATATGATTTAACGGTGTCTTTATTTTCTTTAATTTTTATGCAATATAAAACAATGCTTAATTGACATGTGCGAGGTTTTATTGAGCTGGTGTTTCAAAAATTGTAAAATCAATTTAGGAGTTATGAAACATTTAAAATGAATTGTGTTGACTCAAAAAAGTTAAAAACCTGTGAATCTTTTTGCTACCCTACCAAAGTTATCTCGTCTCAAAATCCTCTTATTTTGGTCAAAAATAATCACATTATTTTATTTCTACATCCCATACATGTAAAGTACAAAACATTCTCGATATCAATGTTTTGATTGATTTAAACCTTTTGGGACAAAGGTGCCAGTCGGGTTAAAATTACCATAAGAGTCTCATCTTTCTGATTAACCCGGCTGGCATTTCTGAAAAGTGACGTGAGCTGAGATATCTAGGTTGAGAAATGCAGTTTCCCCTTTCTTTTTACAGACTTTGAAAGTAAATATGTTATGAACTTCATATTTGCTGTGGGAAATACATGTCACATGAGTATTCAATATTTTTAGCTTTTTTAGAAATGCCACCAGAGGGTAAAATGAAAAGATCATAGTGTAAATCATAGGACTTTTTATTGCGGCCATCCTGCGAGAATGATTTTGTACATTGCATGTATAGGGTGTTGAAAAGTGTAACTTTTTCTGAAAGCATCATTTTTGGAAAATGTGATTATTTTTTGGGTCAAAAAAAAAAAGATTTTGAGGATAAAGAACCTTAGGTGGGTAGGAAAACGATTCTTTTATTCATAGGTTTTTAAATTTTTCAAATCAACGAAATTTATATCAAGTTATGCAAATAAAATGTTTTGTAATTTTAGAAAGGAGTTCATATTTTTTAACCCTTTGCATAACCTTGATAGGGCATTGTCTTCATTCGTGATAACATTTTGTATCAAATTCGGACAATTTTTAACTCCTATATTTACATGGACCTTAGATTTCTCAGACTGCCCGTTTTAAAGAAATTAAGCCATAGTCATGAAGCTTTGCGTTATGTTCATACTTCAAAATAAACAAAACAAATAAAACTATGAAAGATAACACCAATTGTTTTACCGTCGTCATCTTTGATGAAAACCGTTGCATCTGTAGAACAGATGTCTACATTATCTGCAGCATTTGGAATTTTGTGAAGATTCACTTGAAAACATTCATCCCGCTCTTTCTTGTAGTCGTTGATAATCGCTATGGTGTGTGTGACCGAGGCTTGACCTGGACCAAATGAAATGGGGTAGCTTTCCAATCCATTATAATCGTATTCGTTCTTAGCATCCAAATCTGTTGTAGTAAGACCTGTAAAATTTTAAATCAATGCTTATTATGATTGACAACCATATCAATATAATTAAAGCCATATTTTAACATTTGCTGATGAAGACGCCCTCACTGAATTTTTAAAATTCCTTTTTTACACGATTAAATTGTACTTTATTAAACCAATATACCCTGCAAAAATCAAGACTCTAGGTGCTGTAGTTTGGAATTACGATGGAATTACTAGTCGAATGCATACACGTTGTGAGCTTTGGCAAAAATTGCATTGATCATTTCATAGAAAGTGTGTAGAAGGATTCAAATATCACAGATTATACTTTTGTAGGTCCGTTGGTTCTTGAGTTATGTTGCAAAGAGGGCTGAAACAACAACACTTTTGTTATACATACATAACTCATAAACAACAATAAATCAAGCAAGTTTTCAAAGTGTATGATTTGTAGAATGAACTTTTGCAAAACATCAAAGTGTAATGTTTCAATAATATATTGATGGAGATAATGAAAAGCAATATTTTGGCCTCTTCGACCAGCAATACCACGTCTACCTTTAAATGCAATATTATGTCGTTTTATTGTGGCATGGATATCTCCTAATTGACTATTTTGCACGGTTCTACCGCCAAAGTACGGGTTGTGAGTGTAAACTCCTCTCTGGAAAACATTGGGCAAAAGAGGTTGAATCAAATGCAATAAAGTCATTATTTTCATTGTGTAATAACACTTCATACCTATCTCAACAGCCTCCTTTAAATTTCCCGATCGCCATAAGGTAATCCTCACTGCCCCATCAGATTCCAGGGCAGAATAATCGGCCGGTGCTGCAAACTCCACACAGCTTCCTGACGGTAAACAGAAAAAAAGCGCAGTGATTTATAGTGCGTTATGTACAGGCACAACGCCGAGAGGTTGATCCACAAGCCTCAGCACACTTTACAGGTTGTTCCTGACCACTACGGCCCACATGATTCCATAAACCATTTAACAACAACACATGGACTTTGCAGCTTTAAGAGCGCACACCTAGACATTCCACAAAATCGCAACAGCTCCCCGAGTTTCGTACGGGTTACAACGAGACAACTAGCAGTAAGTTCCTTGTCCAGGGAATTTAATAATAATAATAATAAGTTCTTTGAAATAATAATAATTTCAAGCTAACTCCATTTTCCACGAGAGCGTACTAGCCACCACCAGTTATATTTACAGGATGTGCTTGCATTCCTTTGATTTAGCAATAAATACATAAAAAGAGGATACACCGGGAAATTTAACGCGTTTAAATAAATAATTTGTTCAACTTTGTCAATAAATGAGTTGACTTATGATGTCAATGCCTGACATTATTCGCACGCATCATCACAATTTCCATTGTGTTTTGCCTGGCAGTATGCACGCGCATCATATTTTGTTCAGGGCTCGTGTTTTTAAAACTCCCGCCACATCACAATATGGCTATGTATAGTGTAGTGGTTACATAGGGTTCATATATATATATTGGCTAGCTATGTAATATTTGGTGCTGTTTTTCGAACCGTGTTTTATTTCATAGCGGGCAATCTATTCTTTGATTTATAACGAACCGGCAACAAGCAACCTTCCGGCAACAAGCAATCTTGAGCAGACTACTCATAGGTTCGGCGAGCAGAGCGCTCTATCCTATTTACCTCGCACAGTGTCATCGCCCTGATATCTTCATGGCAGAAATCGCCATGGTAGGTTGAATCCACAGCCACGCATAGTCATTTTGTTCCGACCTTTGAGACGCATAATGAGCCGAAGGACTCCGACTAAGGCTACTGAAAATAGCCTGGTAATTGACCTCTCTGTGTGTGAGTGAACACGTATACGCTATTATAAGGTCAATGGTCATATGCGTTTAGACTGCTTGCACGAGTGAGTGCAGCCAGCCTACGCTGCACTATAGTTCGGCACATATATATATAATCAGTTTTTGAGTTCAAGACGCACACTTCTTTCTCAAGACGCTAGCTAACGACTATCATATCCATTGAACACGTATATTCAAGTGGAAGGAACCAAATCTGGCTTCTTTATACTAAATCAATTACGGGAGATATTCATCATTTTCTATCCCGGTATCCAAAGATTTATCGTCTAATGTCAAATCGTGTATAACACATACACGTGTATCAATCCCGGGTATTCATTTCAGTGTCTCTGCTGTATAATGTAATTACTAACCGGGCGATGTCGGTGTGCGCTCTATCCTATTTACCTCGTTGATAAACACTTACTTTCTGTAGTGACGTCGTAAATGGTGATCGTTGCTATCTCATGCCTAGTGATCAATTCGTTCTTGCCAGATACATCAATGGAGACTTCGAAAAATTCAGGATCCTCTTTAGAAGCATCACTCTCGATAGTAATAGAGACCGCCTTACTGGTCTCGTCTGTATCGAAGGTGCAAATCATAGAAGTCGGTATTACGTAGTCTCTACCACCTTCAGCACTTACATCTCGTATGGTCATGTCTACAATAACGAAATAATAATGTTTTTCACACATTTATTGAAGAGAGGTTTAAAAATCGTTAGATTTAATAATTTGTTTGTCATAATGCAAAATACCGCTTTGTTTTGGAGAACCTCGACTTAGGCCACGCCGGATAATAAAAAAGGAACAATTTCATCAGCATTAATATCCTTTCTCGAATTATATTGGCTAATAGTAAATATATTTTATTTTTAAACGAGAAACAACAAATCGGAGGTAAACATGATTATATTATATTTAGCATATCATTAGATAAGAACAAATAATTGTGTGCATGTCCTCCACCCGCTGACCGTAAATTCGTCAAAATCACGCTCGGAAGGCTTTTTAAAAAATCTTCAAATTTTCAAATGTCCAATACTTAACAATGAATGTTTAGTACTTGTTTATGTGAATTTCATTGTCTAGCTGTCCCCGCAACTGGTAGTTGGTCATCAAGTATATAAAAGCAATAAGTTAAGATAGGTAAATTATTTATAATGCTCCTAGGGTCTACAATACTTTGTGTTGCCCTTAAAGCTCCAAACACAGGGTCGGTCGGTCGTTTTGTTTTTGGGTCAGTTGAAAATAGCAACTTTTTTATAGGTCTATAAACTAACAGTTATGATAAAGCGTATACTTGCCGACTGTGGACATTCTATTAATGTTACCACGTCTAAGTATATTAAACGTGATAGTCCTCTGCTCCCCTGCCGCAGGTTCGGTCACCGCGTAATGCTGCTGTTCAATGGAAATCAGAGCTGTACAAACATAACAAATAACTTAATATCAGCTTTGGATAAAGGATACATTTGTCATTCAGTATAATATAGTAAAATATGCAGAGTTTTGAACCCACTGAAAAAACTTAATAGTAAACATACGCGTAGATCCCGGGGGATGGGGGATAAATCTCCCCTCTCAATATTTTGCTAGGTGAGATGGTCCAAACAATCATCCCCTCCCCAATGTTGACGTCTGTGTGTGGGTTACTGACCAAATTAAATTAAAAGTGCCAATTTTTGAGCGCATCGCGCGCGATTTATTCCACTTTTACACCATTATTTCATCAGTTTAGCTTCAATATGGCAAAACTTTTCGCGCGCGTCGCGCGTATTTGTACCATAAACTCATTCTATCGTCAAAAGGTGCTGGATTTACTATACTTCAAGAATTTTTTTTTCAAAGCCCATCCCCATGTCAAAAATAAACCTACGCCACTGATAGTTGATCCAATTTACCGCAATATCAAATGACTTGAGGTCATGTTATTATGTAAATGTATTCTTATTCAGTAGCTGTGACTTGGCATGTTATTATGTACATGTATACTTAGCATGTTATTATGTACATGTGTTCTTATTCAGTAGCTGTGACTTAGCATGTTATTATGTACATGTGTTCTTATTCAGTAGCTGTGACTTAGCATGTTATTATGTACATGTGTTCTTATTCAGTAGCTGTGACTTAGCATGTTATTATGTACATGTGTTCTTATTCAGTAGCTGTGACTTAGCATGTTATTATGTACATGTATTCTTATTCAGTAGCTGTGACTTAGCATGTTATTATGTACATGTATTCTTATTCAGTAGCTGTGACTTAGCATGTTATTATGTACATGTGTTCTTATTCAGTAGCTATGACTTAGCATGTTATTATGTACATGTATTCTTATTCAGTAGCTGTGACTTAGCATGTTATTATGTACATGTATTCTTATTCAGTAGCTGTGACTTAGCATGTTAGCTTTTTGTTAATTATAGTGTGTTGCGTTTTGTGTCGTTCATTTGATGATTTGCTATAGCGTGCAACTATACTCCGAATGTTCTGAATGTTGTTACCAAAAGTTTTTAAGGAAAATTGATGAGTAATATTTTATTATACCATTTGTTTGTTTGCAGTAAATAATATCTTGACCAGAAATAACATTATAGGAATTGTGATCCTATAATCTGCCAATATCCCAAATACATAGGCTAATGAAAGGGGATAATGTCAATTATTCATATAGTAGGATCACTGACCCAAAGTGCTCTCCTACTAAATATGTACATAATACCACATGAACTATAGCATAGTATAGTAGGAGACAGCTGCATCAGAAATAATATTTGGCCAGACCGGTCTAATGTCGCAGAGGTGGTTACTGTCCTTAATATCCGAGTTTGACCGAAATCCGGGAAAGCAATAAAGAGTGCTATTATACTGTCTGAAACCATTGCAGGCACCTGAGATCATTTTCTTGGGGGAAACATGGGAAGTAATCAAATGCCGAGCATTTGGCTAAAATTGAACCATATTTTTACCCCAAAAATTCATTTTCCCCAATTTCTTAATATGACTGCATAACAAGTGGAGGAGAAGGGGCAATACCCGGAACACTTACTGGTTTGCGGATCGCGTATTGTTATATATGTTATGCTCGGATCACATATTTTTCCGGTGCATACCAAGGGGTCATCAGCAGGAGAATAGAAGAGACTAACAGCAAATACTTCTGGTCCTTCTTCCTCATCATCACAAACAATGGTGATATCCACGAATCCCTCTTCGGCCCCGGCAGCGAAATCGATGTTGCCCTTACTGACCGGAAGAAAGTCGCTTGGCGATTCCGCAGTCATAGCCAAGGTTGAATATTCTGAAATGGAAAATGTGTCGAGAGAAACTAGAAATATCTGGGTGGCCGACGAAATGGGGTCAAAGATTATACGTGGTCACATTTCAAAATAACTTGAATCTTGTTTTAATCCCTACCAAATTATTCCACTGACCATAAGAATTTTTGAGGTTTTAGTAAAAAGGACAAAGGTCAAATTGTATATGATCTTCGCAGGGGGTCAACATCGTAAAAATGCTCCGATTTAAACCAAAGATGATTTCTTTGAATCCTTATGGCCAGAGAAATCCTCTGGTTGTGTTTAAAACAAGACTCGAGTATATTTTGAAATTTAAACACGTATAACCTTTGACAAAAGCGTTATAAAAGGATTCGAGAAATGTTGGTTAACATTGACCCAATATGTGACCCCCTGTATAAAATTGATTTATGTGCCCCCCGAAGTTATTGTCTATTTCCCACAGAAAACATATGTATGCCAATCTTTTATAACACACCATGTTACTTTAAAGGATGTAGCTATAGGAATAAATACCAAACAAACATATTCTTGTTTATGCCGTAATATTGTAGTCTTTCAACCCTTTCACAACTTCAGCTGTGTAACTTACCAAAATTCCCGCTAAAAAGGGGTTCTTTTAATTTTGTAAATTTTTAGAAAATACATTAAAAATCGCATTGGACTTTTCGTAGTGATCGTACTATAAATGACCACACTATAGACTGGGATTACATGTGACATCATTGCCAGGCAATTTGTCTCTATTGTTCCTTGCCCGGAAATATGCCCATGCACGCATCATGTTGTGCTCAGGGACGGTCCTTTTAAAACGCCCGCCAGATCACAATAAGGCCATTGAACTGTGTAGTGGTCATACGTATTCGCTGAAGCATAACAATTGGCACGGTCCCTTAGCGACCCATTAATAATGTGTGGAAACAGGTCAGGGACGGCAATATGATAATTCCAATCCTTTCTTTGAGGTCAATAGATAAAAGAAAGACCTTCAACCACACAGGTGGTGGTTGTAGATAATATTTTATCATCAAAGCTGCTGGCATAGGAAACTTTATGGAGGCGGCGCCTGGCGACATCACTTATCTTACGCGAAAGTTTCTTTTGCGTACGCTTGCGCTGTTTGCGCTATTTTTGAGTTTGCTCACGCGGTACCTGACTTAGCGTCGATCCCCTCAGGCAACATGCCATGTTTCCGCGGTATGGCTGCGCCTAATGAAATTCGCACAGCACTGACGTGACGTCACTGCCACATCAGGGTGAAAATGGTATTGAACATCGCAAACCAGCCAAATTTGTCATAGGTTTGAATAGCTAATATAAAAACCGTGAATATAGTGTCAGAAAGTCTCACACATCTTAGTATAACCTTGAATGTAGCGCCATTTTTGGAATATATTCGAACATTGTGTGGGCAAATATTTGGTCAAATGTAGGCGACGTAAGCCTAAATCATGAAAATCGCTTAATCGGAATAGTACCAACCAGCAACGGATATTGAGGCAACACTACGTGAGAAGTTTGGGGTAAGTAAAACTTTTCCTTGTTATAAAAAAGAAGGAAAAAGCAGTCCTTTTTATCACAACGCGATATATTAAAAAAAGTACATTTTGATTGGTTCTTTTGATTCTAGTTTAAAATCTGTTCATCACCTGCAGTCCAATTTGGTATTTATGGTTTCATCAAAGTCTTGGGAACTAATGTGGATGGTATGTTGGTTAACAAAAACGATACTGTTAAAAATATCGCTATTTATGCAAGCGATATTTCTAGTGTGTGAAATGCATTGAAAATTGTCGGCTAAAGAGTGCATAAACTACAATCGCGAAGAGTAATAGCAACAATAACTATCTACATTCCAAGCGGAAACGCTTTTCAAAAACATACCACCTTTTTTCGGGCAATCGCTGAAACCAAAATATGAAATTCCAGGCCATCTGTAAAAAGTGCGTGCGCAGAAATGACCATGAACTTGGGTCACCGAAACAAATGTTTATATTGGTGTCCGGTCTTTCATAGTGAATTAGCCCCTAATAATGGCTTTCATTTGAACCATTATTTGTTAATCTGCAATTTTTACGTTTTGAGAAATTAATGAACGTATCAAAAAACTTTTCGCAAATCGATTTAAAATTGCCCAACCCGTTAAAAGGCATTGCTCCCTAGTTACACAAATACACCTTTTTCTCAGTATTCATGGTATTATTCTAGAGTGAAAATCGAAAGTGCCCTATTGATATCTTAGTTTGATGATCCGTCGTGGTCTTTTACATCCCTCCTACATTCTTGGATGCGAATTATATGGTATGAATATATACCGTATTTTAATACATACCGTATTATTAAGTCACTATGAGTTAGATTTCTGTATTACCACGATTCTGTCAATGAGATGAATTTGACTTAATAAACATCTCAAAAAAGTAATTATCCCCCTTTAAATAATGGCCATTATTCAAAGAATTGGCTATTGTATTACAAATCTTTAAAATGCGGTGGAAGCAGAATTTATTTTCGCATATTTTAACACCTCATTTGACACGATAGCTCAGAAAACAGTAAAACACCGGTCAATTTAATGTAGTTAGGTCCAGATTTGAAAGTTGCACTTACCACAATACAAAAACACTCAGATATCATTATACAGATTTCCTTCCATTATTATACTGAATACAAAATACAAATATAATTTACTGCAACTTTCAACTCTTCGGTTACATTGATTTAAATGTACGCTGTGATGTCAATATTTAGCCAATTCAAGAATTGTTACAAAATGAAGTGTCAAAATGTGCAGAATTAAATTCTACTTCCAACGCATTTTACAGATTTGTAATACTATAGTCCGTGTTTTTTAGATGTTTACTTGGCTTACCTATGGTTCTTTCTGCAAGTACGCCCTCAAGGTTTCGTTCCACGGTCAAGGTAAGCACGGTATTGCTATTAGGATTCTCTACGACGTCATAATGGTCGGTTGCAAAGCAGTATTCATCTTTATAATCAGAAATTAACCAGGCACAGGTGAAATTATTCTTTAAAGCAAAGTGTACGATCTTTCAAAATGAAATTCGTTAATTGTGTTTTATTCCGATATTTTGGTATGTAATGTTTATACATGTCCCGATCGAAATCCTGATACGTTGTGTTTATATGCCAACAGTTGTGGCTTTATTTAAATTTACCTCATTATATCGTATCAAAATGGACTTTGTGATAAAGAATAACAATAATAAAATTTTACGGAAATCGTACATTATGGTTGATGAACAGGTTTATTGTTCACCAACTTTATCAATGAACAATGTTTTCCGTCTATCCCACAATGCACTATTCCAGGGGGTATGGCATAGTCAATTAACCTCATAGATCGTGTGCATCCGATGGTCTTTGCAATTATTTTGTCTTAATATGGGCATACTGATTTCATATATGCGGATTATCGTAAAGGCCATCGATGTTACTAATTATGCAATTATTGAATACACGAGTAATGCAGTTACGGAGCGATGCAGAACATCTGTGTAAGAGATTATTGTTTACGTTTTATTTTCATCTCCAAAAAAGTGAAACTGACGCCGACCATATATCACTGCGTGTCGCGTCATTAGTTTTTCGCCTCTATGTCTATAAAATGTATACAAAGTTTTCGCGACGAAACCATGTCAATAAGGTATAGAAATGTTGTTTTTTCCCCGAAAGGTTTTAGTGATCGTGCGCCATTATCATGATTATCGGTGATTCCATTTTTGTGATGAAGGCACCAGCCGAAATGTCCGTATTCCAGAATGTAATGAACATACTACTCTGTACTCCCGCGGGGAGATGATGTATTTTGCGACACTCATACCCCCCTGGAATAGTGCATGATGGGAAGAAGGGGAAAAGGACGTCTATAATATGTATTGACGATTTGGAATAGCAAACAATTAATTAATCAATTTACAAGACAAACGATATGTATCATGTTTTGTTGAGTGATCCGATTGACCACCTCATTCCTACTTTATCCCGTTGAAGATTAGTGATCCGATTGACAACCTCATTCCTACTTTATCCCGTTGAAGATTAGTGATCCAATTGACAACCTCATTCCTACTTTATCCCGTTGAAGATTGTGATCCGATCGACAACCTCATTCCTACTTTATCCCGTTGAAGATTAGTGATCCGATTGACAACCTCATTTCTTCTTTATCCCGTTGAAGATTAGTGATCCGATTGACAACCTCATTCCTACTTTATCCCGTTGAAGATTAGTGATCCGATTGACAACCTCATTCCTACTTTATCCCGTTGAAGATTAGTGATCCGATTGACAACCTCATTCCTACTTTATCCCGTTGAAGATTAGTGATCCGATTGTCAACCTCATTCCTACTTTATCCCGTTGAAGATTGTGATCCGATAGACAACCTCATTCTTCTTTATCCCGTTGAAGATTAGTGATCCAATTGACAACCTCATTCCTACTTTATCCCGTTGAAGATTAGTGATCCAATTGACAACCTCATTCCTACTTTATCCCGTTGAAGATTAGTGATCCGATTGACAACCTCATTCCTACTTTATCCCGTTGAAGATTAGTGATCCGATTGACAACCTCATTCCTACTTTATCCCGTTGAAGATTGTGATCCGATTGACAACCTCATTCCTACTTTATCCCGTTGAAAATTAGTGATCCGATTGACAACCTCATTCCTACTTTATCCCGTTGAAGATTAGTGATCCGATTGACAACCTCATTCCTACTTTATCCCGTTGAAGATTAGTGATCCGATTGACAACCTCATTCCTACTTTATCCCGTTGAAGATTAGTGATCCGATTGACAACCTCATTCCTACTTTAACCCGTTGAAGATTAGTGATCCGATTGACAACCTCATTCCTACTTTATCCCGTTGAAGATTGTGATCCGATCGACAACCTCATTCCTACTTTATCCCGTTGAAGATTGTGACCCGATTGACAACCTCATTCCTACTTTATCCCGTTGAAGATTGTGATCCGATCGACAACCTCATTCCTACTTTATCCCGTTGAAGATTGTGATCCGATCGACAACCTCATTCCTACTTTATCCCGTTGAAGATTAGTGATCCGATTGACAACCTCATTCCTACTTTATCCCGTTGAAGATTAGTGATCCGATTGACAACCTCATTCCTACTTTATCCCGTTGAAGATTAGTGATCCGATTGACAACCTCATTCCTACTTTATCCCGTTGAAGATTGTGATCCGATAGACAACCTCATTCCTACTTTATCCCGTTGAAGATTAGTGATCCAATTGACAACCTCATTCCTACTTTATCCCTTTGAAGATTGTGATCCGATTGACAACCTCATTCCTACTTTATCCCGTTGAAGATTAGTGATCCGATTGACAACCTCATTCCTACTTTATCCCGTTGAAGATTGTGATCCGATTGACAACCTCATTCCTACTTTATCCCGTTGAAGATTAGTGATCCGATTGACAACCTCATTCCTACTTTATCCTGTTGAAGATTAGTGATCCGATTGACAACCTCATTCCTACTTTATCCCGTTGAAGATTGTGACCCGATTGACAACCTCATTCCTACTTTATCCCGTTGAAGATTAGTGATCCGATTGACAACCTCATTCCTACTTTATCCCGTTGAAGATTAGTGATCCAATTGACAACCTCATTCCTACTTTATCCCGTTGAAGATTGTGATGCGATTGACAACCTCATTCCTACTTTATCCCGTTGAAGATTAGTGATCCGATTGACAACCTCATTCCTACTTTATCCCGTTGAAGATTAGTGATCCGATTGACAACCTCATTCCTACTTTATCCCGTTGAAGATTAGTGATCCGATTGACAACCTCATTCCTACTTTATCCCGTTGAAGATTGTGACCCGATTGACAACCTCATTCCTACTTTATCCCGTTGAAGATTAGTGATCCGATTGACAACCTCATTCCTACTTTATCCCGTTGAAGATTAGTGATCCGATTGACAACCTCATTCCTACTTTATCCCGTTGAAGATTGGTGATCCGATTGACCACCTCATTCCTACTTTATCCCGTTGAAGATTGTGATCCGATTGACAACCTAATTCCTACTTTATCCCGTTGAAGATTAGTGATCCGATTGACAACCTCATTCCTACTTTAACCCGTTGAAGATTAGTGATCCGATTGACAACCTCATTCCTACTTTATCCCGTTGAAGATTGTGATCCGATAGACAACCTCATTCTTCTTTATCCCGTTGAAGATTAGTGATCCAATTGACAACCTCATTCCTACTTTATCCCGTTGAAGATTGTGATCCGATTGACAACCTCATTCCTACTTTATCCCGTTGAAGATTGTGACCCGATTGACCACCTCATTCCTACTTTATCCCGTTGAAGATTAGTGATCCGATTGACAACCTCATTCCTACTTTATCCCGTTGAAGATTGTGATCCGATTGACAACCTCATTCTTCTTTATCCCGTTCGGCCCTGATTTGGTAATCTAACTTGAAATTTGGAAATGTTGAGATAAATTCATATCATGAGTAGCCTAATGTGAGGCTGCTCTTTCCATTGGTGACATCCTCAAATCACCACCATGCCGACGAATAATGAGATTTTTATATTTTCTAAGACATTAGATCTGTTTAATAATTTATTTTATTCAAAAAGAAAAACGACAAGTGTTCAAACTTTAAAGCTCTTTTTCTCGAAACAGCGATTTTAATTTCAAGTTAGATCATTTTACCAAATCAGGGCCGTGTTGTAAACTTGGAATCATATTGTTTTGGCTTCGATGAACTTTGATGAAATTTTTCGCGTCAAAACTGTCTGTTTTTGTGGTTAAAAATGTCATATTATCACTTTCAATCACAATTCAATAACAAACATTATTTGCGCGAGATAAGGAAATAAAAGTATGCATAAAGTGTAATGTAATGTAATTTTGGGGCTTGGTTTTAGAAGTTTTAGGCATACTTTCTCCAATCATTCAACTATGACACTTTATTACTAATTCTATCACTCTTACGACCCATTATTAAAAATCGCGCACTGTGATTTGTTAAAACACGTCACGTGAGAGCCCATTATTCTGCAATAATGGGTCAAGCGCCGTAACACATTCTACGCACAGCATTACGCGTGGTTACGCGTGCAATATTTCCGCGATACACGCTGTCACTTACGCGTACGCGCTACACCTTGAAGTAAACAACTTGAAATGTTTGTGCCAAAAGTGATATTTTCTCTTTAAATCGCACTATTTTCTGGTAATAGAATAGAAATAAAGACTGCGCCTCACCCATTATTTACGTTTTTACTGCCTCGGACACATTATTTGGGTGTAAAGGATAATGCATTACCCTTTATTTCTTAAAGCAAACCCCGTGAAATAATAAAAGCCTAGTCTCAGTTAAACAAGGCATATAATTTGTCACTGTATACAATTGCTTCTGATTTTTCCACAGAATTAAATACGGAGAAACGTGACTCGACCGCCATCTTGATACAGGCATGGAGCAAAAATTTAGGGTAGGCTATTTGGTTTCCCTCGGAATGCACGCGAGGCATTCGTTGTAATGCAACGCTACATGGGTGAAGGGCGCATTTAAGAAACGTACTAGATGCGACCTACGCGAGTACCACCCTTCAGATGAGACGCAGAATTGTTTTCGTTCGTCTCCGCGCACCGTCGGCAAGGACCCGAATACCCCCCAATTTTCTCCGCATAGCTGACGGCGCGATTGTACGTGGCGGTATTGAGAGTCCCTGTTCTCCTTCTGTAATTCTGTGGATTTTTCACGAAATGAGCCAAAACACCTATCGTTCATGAACCCATCCGTCCCGATCTTAGCAAAAAAGATCAGAGATTGAGACAATAAAGAAGTAGTTATATTTACCATCATTATCCACGATAACAACTTCAAAACCAGTTAGCGGATCACTGGAATCCTGATCGCTTGGACCAATGAGTTCCGGTCTTGAAAAAACTGAAAATACCTCTAACCCTTCCACCTCGCAATCATCTCGGGTGTCTATTGGGATAAACCTCAGCAGACCGAGATAGCTGTACGATCTATAGCTGACTGGCAGCCCCATCCAATATAGAAAATAAGGATCCCATTGACCATCGTGTTCTATCACCACCTGCTCAAAGTCTTCCCCGGCGGATGCTGGTTTGCTACAGTCAATTGTTGAGTCTCCAAAGAAAATTCCTTGATCTTCCAAACAACCTTCTTGGCTGTAAAACACTGTGTGGAATTGATGTTGGTGACATTAAATTTAAAACAACGGAACAGGAGTTGAGTTAAAAAAAAAAGCATTCGCTTTTAATAAACACGTGGAAAAAGGATCGGATTTTCGCAATCGTACGTCGTTTTGGGAATAAGGGGTAAATTTTGCACTGTTTTGACATTTTTTTGGAACACTGTTTTTGGAACAACACTCATCACCATTTAGGCCTAGGGTGATGTTTATGGACCTTCATTTAACATTGCACAAGTATTTCACAAAGCTATGCTCTCTGTGGCCTTTATATAACCCGACATTTACACGTTTTCTGACAATCTTTTATAACCTTTTGCGAATGTTTTGTGTTTGCTGGGTATATTATGTTCTAACCCCAAACCACCTCTACTCACCACAGCCCCAAAAACTAAATGTGGCCTTTTTTCTGCCTAGTAACTTGTATTTGTGACCAATTTAACACCTTTTTTTACAGAAAATGCTCTCGGTAACTATTTAAACCTGCGCGAGATTGCCAGCTCGCAGTACGCGTTTAGTTCGTCATGGTGTAGCTACAAATTGTGAAACAAAACAAAGATTGATTTTCAAATAGCATCGTGGTTTTTCCGTATCTTTTGTATTTTGTAGCATCAAAACAAGCTGAAACAAAGGTATAAACCAGAATACAATTCCTGTTTAAATAAATATTTTATGGAAGCTAAAAGTGACAGATGACAAAAATAGTATTTGGTGTTTTCACATCGCGGGCACGTGGGAAATACACGTGTTGTTTGTTTACATCTGAGACCCCAATATCGATTTGTCGTCAGCTTACCGACCGCGACCATGCCGACCATTGCCAACGTTGGGCCAACGTTGTGTTGCTATCTGGGACTGTCAAGAGGTCGTTGACATTTTGCATTCACTTTTGTTTTCCTTGTCATTAGATGATGAATTTAAGGTATTGTAAATCTTGATCGGACAATGTTGATTGATTTAATTTTACTTAGCTGCCATCTTGAATATTACCCCTTAACCCCATCATGAAAATAGGCAGCATGGTCTTTTTTATTTAGGCCTACTGGTCCATGTAGATTGGATTTCAGTTCGAAAAGCAAAATGAACATGAACTTCTCGCGAAATGACGTGAGGCCCCAGACTATTTCTGGTACTTTTTACGGACGCAACGGAGAAACAACATTTAAAAAATACGGAACATGATGCAGTCATGTCTACAGTAGAATTCACCACGACCTTTGCAGGACTTAAACCCATTAAAAGTTATTAAACCAAGATAACACTCATTGAAAACAGCTCAACTATGTTAAATCAGATCTTCTCTAGTTAAATCCACACTACACATGTTTCTGTTTTACCTGTGCAATAAGCAATGAGCTGGTATTATAGTTTCAGTTAGGTGAACGATTATAAATCGAACGCAAGGTAACAATACTGAATGGGCCTTTGTTTACGAAATGAGACAATAGTCTGCTTATTGTTAACCAGCATTCTTGAAAATGAGAAACATAATGGTTGCAGACTTAACACGGTTTGGACATAATTTCTTCATATTTTTGGTGTTATCTGTTGTTTACATATCCTTCCTAAAACACAAAAGTGCGAAAATTTCCAAACACCTAAATTTAGCTAAACATTTAGGACATGCTACAAAACTATACTTTCTAGAATTTCACAGAGTACTTTAAATGTTGACCGGTTGTTTTTCACATAGTGACGTTAACTAGGCAATGCCCATATACCTATAAACATGCACTGTTTGCAGAGGTCACGCGTCAATGGTGAGAGTACTGTGTATTATGTATAGACCACTTGACATGTGACGTCATTGCCCGGCAGTATGCGCGCGAATTATGGCAATTTCCATTGTTCTTTGCCCTGCAGTGTGCGTACGCATCGTAGTTTGCTCAGGGCACGAGCATTTTAAATCGCCCGCCACATTTCATATAGTACAATCAAGCCATTGAACAGTGTAGCGGTTCGTTCAAGCGTATCGACAGACCAATCCCTCGCCTTTGTTGATAAACAATGATGTCAAGTGGTCTATAGGAAAATGGACAGCAACTGCAGTATGAAAAGCATTGACTTTGAATACGATAGACAAAAATAGTTTGTACTTACAGCCTGTAGCCTCGTCAAAATAAGCAGGACCAGGACCATCATTTGTATAAACGGCGCTTTTATAAGCGTCAAACAATATTGTCTCCCCTTCGGTATGCCAGCAGGCTGGTCGTTCAGCGGGAGGAGCAGGTGGAAAATCTATACCAATGCACCTCACATCAGCTGTAAATTAAACAAAATACCTGTCAACGTGGATGTTGTCTTTGGTTGTCAGGTTGTTTTAAATTATACTAAATTAATCTCTGCATCAGGATCAACATAATGTTACAATGATCCTCAGTGTTTAGCAGGAATTCATCTTTCACTTTATCAGGTGAGAGTGGATAGTATATTGAGCAACGGTATGGAATTTTTTGAGGTGGTGGGTGTTGCATCAGATTCTTGGAATTGTCAGAATTCCGGAATTCTGACAATTCCAAGATTCTGACGCAGCCTGTCAAAAACTTGGAATTGTCAGATTTCCAGAATTTCGACAGTTCAGGTTTCTGACGCAGCCTGTCAAATACTTGGAATTGTCATAATTCTTGAATTACGACAGCGCCCTCTGTCGTAATTCTGGAATTTCGACATTTCAAGTTTTGACAGGCTGCGTCAAAACTTGAAACTGTCGGAATTCTGGAATTTCGACAGAGGGCGCTGTCAAAATCTTGGAATGGTGCCTATTCGTGTCATTTGACACGAAAGAGGAACGAAATGACCTCCGTGCTGTTTGTGTAAATGCCCGGTAGAAAGACGCTGATTGGTTCATGCTGCCAGAACGTGCTTGTCAATATATAAAATTGATGTAGGATAAGTTCTTCTAATTATAGAAGTACGCAAATAAATCTTGCAAAGACAGATGTAAGGAATTTTGAAAATTTGTCAAAAATTTGGAACAATTTCTGAATAGGCCTACTATTAAAATAAACGACTAAAAAGAATGGGCCTATATACTATCACTTTCCTTCTTTTATTCACGCACTGTGCTTCTTATCTAATTCTAAAATTCCAGAAATATGACAAAATTATCACTGTCAAAAATAAGGAACTTTAAAATTCCCACTGAGAATAGTGAAAATGCTCCATTGTCAAATATTAGGAATCTTATTAAAATTCCAGAATTGTGACAATATGCTCACTATCAAATATTAGGAATTCAAAACAATTCCGGGATTCTGACAATATTCGCACTGTCAAATATTAGGAATTTTTAAAATTCCAGAATTAGTTGACAATGTAGGCCTACTTACTGTCAAATATTAGGAATCATAAATTCCAGAATTATGACAATAAGCCCACTGTCAAATATTAGGAATTAAAACAATTCCGGGATTCTGACAATATTCTGACTGTCAAATATTAGGAATTTTAAAAATTCCAGAATTTTGACAATGTTTTTACTATTGTCAAATATTAGGAATCATACATTCCAGAATTGTGACAATATGCTCACTGTCAAATATTAGGAATTAAAATAATTCCGGGATAATATTCTCACTATCAAATATTAGGAATTTTAAAAATTCCAGAATTTTTACAATGTTCTTATAATATTGGGAATTTTATTGAAATTTCCAAAATTGTGACAATATTCTCCGGGAATATTCTCAGTGTCAAATATTAGGAACTTTAAAACTAACACCCAAATAAATAAAGAAATAATTTAATAGAAAACCTAAATAAATAAGTAAATAATTAAATAAATAAATTTTTGTGAGAAAAGTATTTGTGTGTACTAGGTATTCATTTATGAGCAACGGAATTAAAAAGAAAGAAAGAAAGAAAGGGATTTATTTATTTATTTATTTATTTATTTATTTATTTATTTATTTATTTATTTATTTATTTATTTATTTATATTAGTAGGAATTGTAACATGCTTGGTATTTTGACAATAAAAACTGAAAAATTCCTGAAATTTGATAGATAACTTAAGATATTTCTGCAGCGCGTCACCACCACCAGTTGGGTGTGGCTGGGAAGTTAGACGTTATAAGTACGTATTATGTGAGGGATTTCAATGCACTTAGGCTATGGCTGATATAATCGATAAAGTGATTTCAAGAGATTTAAAGGGGTATTCTGCATGGCGACTAAAACATCAGAAGCATTGTAAAACATATTCGACATAGGCCCTAGGCCTACGTTCATATAATAATATAATAGGTGTAGGCCTACGGTACTGAATTTAAACAATGGACGAAATCGTTTTTTGTTTTATTTTTTGTTTTCATTGTTATTTTATTCAAGTTCATTCATTCATCAATATTAAAATTATATTAACAACATACAAAAGACAATTGACTAAATTCCAGTATAGGCCTACTCCCCCTACCCTCTACATTATTAAACTGTAGGCCTACCCGTTTCAACATGTTCCGTACGACACTAGGGGGCACCTGATTGCTGGGAAGGCCACCCTCTCCCACTCCACCATCCTGCAACCCTTCTAAGGGCTGTCCAAACCCAAGTAGTTCAGTGCGCCTCTATTCAACTAAATCGGGTTTTTTCCCGGGGTTTTCCCCTTTAGAATATCGCTTTAAACTTTCATTAAGAAAATAACACGAACCCGACGTTACAAAATAATTCCAACTTTTTGACAGCTGTCGGAATTCCAGAATTCTGACACCCGTCAGAATTCTAGAATCCCGACAGTTCCAAAGATCTGACACACCATGTGTCTTTGGGAGCTGACGGCGTACCGGTAAAAGGAGGTCTTTTGGAGCTGCGGACCGGGCTTAAAACAATTAAAATGGGGTCTTTTGGAGCTTCGAACAGTCAAAATCAAGGGTCTTTCTTGGCTTTTTGGTTGAAAATCGCCTGAAAAAAAAAAAAAAAGAAATATGAGGAATGAGAAATTCTTGAGTCTTTTAGAGCTGAAATGATCAAAAAGGGTCTTTCGGAGCTGTATTAAATATAAACACGTTTTAATAACATTCCAAAAACATTTTTGAAAACTTGGTACAAATCATTCTAAATAGAATGTTATTTTGGGGTTGAAAAAATATTTTGCAAACAATTTTTGCCCAAATTATTTACAATAACGTTTTTAAAATGTTTTCAGGACCTTTATATAACCCGACATTTAAATGTTATTAAAACGTTTTGTAAAAAATATGTTAAGAACATTTCTGTGTTTGCTGGGTGCACATATTTTAACATAATGTTATTTAAGTGTTGACAAAATATTTGGTCAAAAATGTTTGCAAAAATAGTTTACAATGACAATTTCGAAAACATTTTAAAAATATTGTTGTAGAGTGTTTTCATACAAAACGTTTTAAAAATGATTTCATGACCTTTATATAACCCGACATTTTAATGTTATTAAAACGTTTTTACCTAAACCAAAACCCAAAATAAAACTTATTTAAAACGTTTCAAAAACGTTTTTGTGTTTGCTGGGATTCCACTGCATTAATTAAATCGTTAAATCCTTAATTTCTAAAGATTAACTATGTATTAGGCAATTATAGTTAGAAAGTTTAAAAAAATAACACTATACAAATGCATTTTTACTTCTACTAGTAGGCATGTCCACTAAAAATTGAAGTACTTTAAAATTGATTCAGACCTAACTTATTGGCTGGGAATTGATGAAAGAAACATTTTGGCGTTTAAATAATCTTAATCGGACGTTTCATTCCAGAGATATGGCCTTTTGAGTGTTACGGTTTTATATAGGGCTGCTAGAACATGTTAAAAAGTTAAAGTCCAAAAAGGATTACTAACAGAAAGTGCAATTTTAAGGTACTTTTTCTTAATGTATTTATTAACTAGCGTTATCTGGAACATTATATTTGCTTATAACAACATGAAAATAAGATCATCCTGAAAATTTAATCGATTTTGTTGACATACAACAAAAAAATATAAGACCTCAAAACCCATGGTTTGTTTGGTGAAACCGCAAGCATGATCATAGATGGCCGCCATGGAAAATATCTCCATAGAGGAGATGAACAATAAGTGCATTATTTCAAATGAATGGCGGTAGTCTTAAACATTGTTCAATCTTTTACGGTCAGCACATTTTATCTTCAAAAATTATTATATTTCATCATGGCATAAGTTTGGTAATATTAATCACTACCAATTTTGAGAAATTTGCTCCAACTCAAAGGTTATCTTTAATACATTGAGCAATACACTGTGTGTGCATGGAAGCCATGATGGATAGCATATGAAATGGACATGGTAGTGAGAAGTGCATGATTTGAGATGGGCCGCGGTAGGCTTAAACATTCTTAAATTTCTTAACATCCTGTACATTTTGTCTTCAAAAATAGTTACATTTTATGACTATGTAAGTTTGCTTGTCTGATTCACTCCAAATTCGGAAATAATTGCGTTTGAACACCTGATGCACGGAATGGTGTCACTTCAACCTGTTGTAGTTCTCAGCTCATTAAATTTTTCATTAAAAAAAGTTGATCTCTGCATGGAGGAAGGTCCTCTCTATTTACTGACCAATCAGGAAAAAGTTTGGTTAATGTTTTCCGGTGGAATCAGGAATTTCTTGAAACACCCTGATATAGGCCTACATTTGGATCAAAAACAAGTATGTACGCCATTTAACAGGCCTGGGATTTCTTGTATCGATCAGTTTCTCCATAGACAATACGTGTGTGAGTGCACGAAAAAAAAAAAAAAAAAATCGTTCTAGTGGAAACTGTATGGACAGTGGGCATCCCACGTCTATTTTGTCCCGTAATAAACTTTTTAGGCTGCGTCTTAAATGCAGCGCCTCAAGCGGTGACCTGTTTTTAATTTAAAATCGTAGCGGCTCTGTCATTGGTTATTATCAAACAAAGCTATCGCCTCAATTCTATACAAACCACGATTAGGGGCACACTTAGAAACTTGCTTGACAAAACTTCGAAATTCTTTTGATATGGTAATCTACAGAAGATCTTATCTGATAACACATAGGCCTACATGATTCTACTATACTATGTTAAATTTTATAAGACGGATTCAAGTATTATTTCTTCTTCACGAAAGAAAAAGAAAATTATCTGAATTAAAATTCTGACGGGGTTCGAACCCACAACCTCCGGTTTCACAGTCGAGCGCTTACACAACTGCGCTAGCAGTTCTGTCAGAAATGATTTTGTTCATTAGCTCTTATTGATTACGAAATTAAGCGCGTATACACTTGAAATGCTATTACCGCACTTGTCTCTTTCATAGCCTACTGAATCTCCAATCAATAATGAACCTTGCCTCTGACTATGCGGTTCCTATGCTTATCAGTAAAAAAATTTCGGAAGTGGCAAATGTATTATACTCACGGGGGGAAGGGCACTTAACACAAATGACCATACGGGTATGCTCCCCCGGAAAGACCCCCCTTTTTGGATTTCGCAGCTCCGAAAGACCCCCTATATTTGACCAAAATAGAACTCCGAAAGACCCTTGATTTTGATAAATAAATATTTAGCTCTAAAAGACCCCCAAATTGTTCATTCCTCATATTTCTGGGATTTTCAAGCAACAAGCCAAGAAAGACCCTTGATTTTGACGTCCCCATATTACTTGTTCGCAGCTCCAAAAGACCCCCTTTTACTGGTACGCCCGCATCTCCCAAAGAACCACCACCTAAACATTCCGGGGGAACATACCCACCAAATATTGTTGATGTGCCTAGGCTACTGCTGACATTTTAATTAACATTGAATTATAACAATATAGGCCTACTATTGACTTGGTGATAGTAGGCCTAATACTAGTACATTCAGTACTTATAATATATCAACAAAAATAATAGTCAATCTTTCTAATATTAATAATACAGATGATATTAATATATAAAGAGTTTTGTTGCAAAAGCCCTTTATACATCTACTTTTTGACTTTTTGAGAAAAACAGCTTTTTCAAAAATTGTTCAATTATTACTAGTTCGATTTGATTCATTTTTGTTTTGAATAAAGTGTTGATAAATAGAAACTAAAAGAATAGGTTTGGTACAATTTTCAAGCCTTCCTATTTATTTTATTATTTCGTTTATATCGTGCCTTTTGTGGATGTAAGGGATTTTGCAACAAAATTAATTTACCCCTTTTCTAGAAACCATCTTTGCAATCAAATTCGAACCCATATTTTGCACTACTTTATTTAACTTGACTAATGTTTTCAAGAGAAAAATTGACATATCTCATTTACTTTTATTAAATTCGGCAAAATGGCATTTTTTTAGTATTTCCGAAGCTACAACTTTTGTTAATCAAAACAATTTTTTTCAAACATAGTGACCCAAAGACAGTTTCTTTTTGGTTTTAATACTAGGTAAAGATTATCATGGCTAGGCCTATACATCAAAATATTTTGACATGCCAAAAATATTCCCTTTATAGGCCTACCATTTGAATTTAGGCCTATCCTGACATGTTTCTACATCACATTCGCAATATCGAAACGGTGCAAATACCTATACCTGTGCCAATATTGGCTCCCCCCCCTTGTCCCGCCAAAAAAGCTACCCCCTATAATTCAACACCCTGGGATAAGTATTGAATCACATCACCCCCTCCCCTGCACCTCATCTTGGTGCGGCACTCTTTTGGCCCGGGTCTTTTGGTGACAGATCGAATGGAACAATAGGGTGTCTTCGGGTGACATAGCATGTGCTCGTAAAAAATATAGGGTATGTGGGTGACAGCGACGCTGAAAAGGGGGGTCTTAACAGCCCTACATACTAGTACGCGTCACCTCCAAAGTGGGAGTGTCCCCCCTGAATCAGTCTGACTAAACTTCTTTGATTGATGCAACGACCGGCCGTGACCCAAGTTATGTAATCACTTCGATGTCGAATAAACAAAATACAACACTGTATTGTATAACATGTATAAACCTATATAAGGGACGCACCATTAGATATCAAGGTGGGGGGGGGCTTGGTAGTATTTTGGAAAAGAAGTTGTCACGCCATCTGATAAAAAAAATGTGCTTCACCTCAGAGCCCCCCCCCCAAAAAAAACAAACAACAACAACAACATTGCACCACCTCGGACCTGAAAAACCCAGTGTATGTACATATCGCATTAATAAGGGACCGATCGTTATTTACGCCAGGGGGGGAATGGGTGTTTTGGCAAAAATATCGACAAAAAATTTCGCGTTCCCCCCTCGCGTCCGCTCAAAATTTTCGCGTTCCCCCATTGTTTTCCCAATTTTCTCCATTTAAAATTGAACAATCCCCCCTCCTGGTTCAACTAAAAATTTCAGGTTCCCCCTCAAGACCACAAAAAATTTTTGTGTTCCCCCCTAAATTTACCCATTCCCCCCTGCCATAAATAACGATCGCTCCCTAATACCGGTTCAAATTGATGATTCAAAGTATTTTTGTATTTTCCCCCAAAACCTTTATTTTTCCCCCTCTGATCACGAAAGCTGACTACGCTCCTGATATGAACTCATTTTAACATAAGAAGAACGTTTTTCGTGCTACGCGAAATTTAGGTGCTACAAAATGTAAACTGTTTGCTTCATCGAGACGCTAAAATTGCTTCACCGAGGTAGGCCTACTAAAAATTGTCACGACTCAGCCCCCCACCTTGATATCAAATGGTGCGTCCCTATATTGTACCATACCTGCCATGTATGCATGCATGCAGGGACCGTCTGTAAAATAAATTATAGCAAGTTGGCAAGTTACTATTTTTGGTGAATATTTTGTATTGAACCATGATATTTCTGACATAAACATTCAGAGAACACCTCAAGGAAATATGAAATGTCCCATATATATCTTTACTTTAAAGTCGAAGCTGCAAGATAGCCTGAATAAAATTTAAATTTGCCGGCCAAAAATGTGATATTTTTGAACTTTTTCTTGACCACTTTCATGGAAACAAAAACTTACAAGAAACCTCGGTAAAACTGACGATTTACAAGGAATTTCAAGTCTCAAAAGAAAATCTATCCGTGTTATTTTGCACACAAAATAGTTCTTGTCTCAAAAATCCAAAAGAAGAATGTGTTTTATCTGTACTTTTTATAATAAAGCTTCGGGACTTTAGGTCTCGAATTTCGTACCACGACAAAAGAAGTACAGTACATACATCTGACACAAAGCATACATCCTTTTGGCCTGATATGGAAACGTAATTAGAAGGTAGCTATTGTATTCTAACAATAAGATCGGGGTCAAATAGCTTACAAAAGGCTCCTCCGATTTATAGTGATCTACAATCAATCGGCAAGCTGCGAGTTATTGATTTTTTAATCAATCACGTATTGCACTCCCCGACGGTAACAGAAGGGTTTAGCCCAGGTTGAAATCTCATCTCCTCCCAGTCGTCATAAGCGAATTATAAGTATGAATTGAAACCCTCTAGAAGTGACCAAAGTATACCGCACATGGCGCTATTTATAAACCTGAAAGATTTCTAGCACAGGTCGAATGCGAAAAAGACGGATGTGATCCCTACTACTAGGCACCAAAGTGCATACATTTTATTAATGCACTTTAACTTCCTATTGGATTTACACAGATCTCCTTTGCTACCCATACCACGCCTGAATAATTAACTTAATTGAGCTGTTGTAATTAATCAATACATTTGTTGAACTATATTTGCTATTAATTGATTAGATTAAAAAATCTCTTCAAAATGAGACCATGATGAATTTTAACAAAATCACAGGAATAAGAATGTGGCAGCCCCATCAGTGGCGTAGCGTCATAGGTGCACGCGAGGGCACGTGCCCCCTCCCCCACCCATCGACCTGAAACTAAAAAATCCCATAGGAAAATTGCCGAAAAACGACTTGTGCCCCCCTCCGATGAGACCCAGTGCATCCCCAAACCCCCCACCCCCCATCATGGTCGGTGCCCCCGATGTGATGACCCACGCTACCCCACTGAGCACCGTCCTTTTTGGGTGCCGAGTTTTAAAACATGACTAATTGGTCAGGCTATATCTACACGGATCATTGGAGTATGCTTCTAAAAATACAATGACAATCTGTGTCATTAAAGTGATTGCGATGATGCATACGTGGTGCTTAGCACGTACGTTAGCCCGTGCGTATGGAGGGCGGGTTATTGTAGTGGTCTTATCACTCGCTTCTCACCAGTGTGGCCACCGGGGTTCAATTCCCCGCGGTGCCACATGTGAGTTTACTTGCCGATCCATGCTCCACAGTGTCATCGCCCCGATATCTTCATGGCAGAAATCGCCATGGTAGATTGAATCCACCGCCACGCATGGCCATTATACATATCGACCTGTTTAATAGTTTTGAGTAGGACATCTGACTAAGGCTACTGACAATAGCCCCGATTAACTCGGTGACTGACCTCGCTGGGTGTCAGTCAAGCATGGTATGCTATAGGTCATATTCTTTTAGACAACCTTCACGATTGGCCTATACTGCGCCTGTACTGCGCTATATAATTCTGCACATATAAATCAAAATTATTGCGGAATTATTGTCAGTTTTTGACTCAAGACGCAAGCTACTGTCTCAAAGCGCAAGCTAACGACTATCATATCTGTTCAAAATATATATTCATGTGCAAGGAACCACATCTGGTTTCTTTATACGAAATCATTTACGGGATATATTCATCATTTTCTACACCGGTATCCAAAGATTTTCTTCTCATATCAAACTCGTGCATAGCAAATTCACGTGTATCGATCCCGGGTATTTATTTTAGTAGCTCTGCTAACAAAGTAATTAATAGCCAGGCGATGCCGGTGTGTGCTCGTCCTTGCAGGTTTTTCTCCGGATGCTCCGGTTTTCCTCCTGCATCTAAAATCGGACCTCTTCCCATATCCCTGTCCCGTCATATCCGGATGGCATCCCCCTTTAATTTAGTAGCCTCTGAGCACTATTGGTCTTAGCCTGGCTTCGGCCAAATGTTACAAATAAATAAATAAATAAAATACAACGTTGAAAACGGTGTTAAGTATTGCTAGTCTTAGTTCCAAACTGGATTGTGCTCATTTGTCACGAAGGAGATCATGGCGGCTGGAACAAAGACTATAATATCTGATCTAGGTCGATAGAGGGCATAGTGATTGAAAAAATTAATGGTTAGCGCAGGCTACCGAATCTCTGCCTAATTCAAACAGCATAATTTTGCTTTTGACTAAAAACGAAGGTTAACATGCTGCTTAAACTTGTGTTTTTGTGCTCCCCAAATATTATAGTTGCCCCAAAACATATATTTTGGTAGATTAAGGACCACTACATCCATATGAGACTTTTTCGTCCTGAAAATTAGGCGCGTGGCAAGAACTTCGACATGTCGTAGAATCAGCATATTTCTACTTAAGGGAGGTGTTATGAGCGAACCGTGGTTTGGATTCCAGAGGGAGGGTGCCTGTAAGAGGCACAGCCATCAGAAAATGAATAACTGAGATCGCGCGCCAAATAAACTTACTGCAGTAATTTTCCAAGTCTTTAAAAAAATAGACATAGGTGGGAATCGAACCCGGCACCTTCCGGTTCTGAATCAACAGATAGTATCACTAAGCCAACTTCCTATCTGCAATAAAACCTGTGATATTAATTCTTGATAATGTTTCACGGAAAAATCAATACTAATGTACGATGTCATTCAAACTCTAATAGAAGTCCCACAACTAAAGTAGCAATCAATAAATCTGCTCACTCAATCATCAAATAATCAATCGAAAAATAAATAAATAAATAAATAAATAAATAAATAAATAAATAAATAAATAAATAAATAAATAAATAAATAAATAAATAAATAAATAAATAAATAAACAAACAAACAAACAAATAAACAAATAAATAAATGTGTCCGTTCTCTCGAGCCCCAAAACGTCATTAAATAAATAAATAAATAAATAAATAAATAAACAAATAAATAATACAAAAAGAAATTATATTATAAATTAGTTTTTTCTAGGACCTACGCTGGAAAAATAAATCAGCGTATAAGAAAAAGAAACAGACGCTCGGATTCGAACAAGCGACACTGAGAACACCTACGAAGAAACCACAATGCCTTAGACCACTCGGCCATAGAAGCACACAGTCTTCTTCATGTCAAAAATATATATTAACCTTTAACGTTGCGCAATATTGGCACGTGACACGGGCACATGTCTGTGGGTAAAGATACTGCATGATAGAAAGGCGTGCAAAGGATATATCCCTGAAGTTAATGGTCATTGACATGTAACCAATTTTTTGTATACCAGCTACACTCAACCTATACAAAGAAGTATATTATTAGGCGTTGACGCAATCATGAATGCGGGAAGTATAAAACCATAGTCGCCACTCGTGCACTTGTTTGAGTCCACAGGTATTCCGGAAACAGCATTCAACCCCTAATTCAGAGGTCGATTTTGGGTTGTTACATGCAAATACAAACTAATTATATCATGAAAAAACCCACCAAGAGGACTACGATACTTATTCAGAGCCAATCTACATTCTGTTATTTACAAAAGCCGACGGTCAAAGTAAAATTATAAAAGGAGCAAGACCAGATATCAACGTTAAATCACGGTAAGCCTAAAATCGCATCGAAAACGCAAAAATGCAGTCACAAAATTTATAATATTACTAAATCACCACAACGAATTGTAACGTAGGTATGCAGAAAAGAGTTGTATTAGCAATAACAAAGTATGTGCAAAAAGATTTGTCTTTGGCATGTTGTTTTTTTGAAATATCGCCAAAAATATGAAATTTTGGAAAAACGCCCCAAAATTTAAAACAAACACGAACCTTCCAAAATAAATATATATTAGCACTCGGCGGCCCAGTCACTACCTGTCGCTGTGATTTGGGGTAACTCGTTGCTTCCCTTCTCCAGATACCTGTACTTCAAGGTCGCTCATACCCCAGCCCTTAACACGTGCGTTTTTACGGAAAGAATCACACATATTCCAATGGATAATCTCTACATATGAACATCGCGTATAAATAAAGTCAGTTTTTAACACATCGCTGTAGTTGTTTTTTTTATAACAATTTGTTACAATAATAAAGGATCATAATAATAATTAGACTTTCCTTTGTATGTTCGTTATCCTTGACTGTCTTTAATATATTGTAAAATTGACAAACTCTGTGCATTTTCAACCATGTATCTACATTAATTTCGCAAGTGCAAAATCGTCAAAACTGGCTAGATACACGACCTCGCTTCGATACAGGATAGTGGTTTTGAATAGATCGACGTGCATCCAAGCACTGCGTTTTGAACCTTTCTTTTGTTCCTAAACCACCGTAATACGCGGGTAAATGACAGGGAGGTGAATAGAATAAAACAGGGAGGTGAATTTTCATTCACCTCCTGTCCCTATTCACCCGGTTTATGGCAATATTTGCACTGATATTTAACTGTACACAAGCATGACAAGTAATGGGTCATTTATCCATTGAATGTAATGTGTAATTTTGGTTTACTGAATGTGTGGTACCCAATCTACCTATACTTTGATACTATATAATTCGGCACGATTCGACTTTTATTTATTTTAGTTACACCAATTTGAATTTTAAAAAAAGAGAACTTCAAAAAGTTACATAGACTTTTCTCTCGAAACACGCTATTGTGTGCACGGCAGTTGAGTGTTGATATAACACAGGCGACATCATTATGACGAGTTGTTTTACGCCGAAAATAATGCTGTCGCGTGTTATATGAGACGATATAAGCACTCCAGCGGCTAAAAACAAAATTGCCTTTATTCTCATTCTTAAATAATTTAATTCAAATAAATATATAAATCATAAGTATACCGAATTTTAATCGAATGAAGTCCTCTATTTTACAAGGAACTACCTAGGACTTAGAATCGATTAGTCCCTTTGTTGCTATGCACCTCCGATTGGTTCAAATAGCGCGTACGAGTATTGCGTCGACACACACGCGCTAAAGTGTGTGATATCGTGTCATATCACACGGGTAAGAACCAATAAGATTGCAAGAACATTCTCAAGTGTTTAAGAATAGCCGAGATGAACCACCCTGAAAGGCGGAAAGAACCCAAATTCGTCACATTTCAAATGCTATATTTCCATTTAATTCGGTATTACTTGGGGGAAAAGTCGCATCGTTTCATACAAAAAATCATTGGTGTTCCCAAAATTCGCTACTGGTTGATATGCAAATCATGCCATGAACATGGCAAGACATTCCGATTCTTTTATTTTGTATGTGTAGCATGTGCATTCCATAAAATTCTCTATCAATGATTTATTTGCATGAAATTAGGCGTGAATTTTGAACCTATGAAAAATATGATTGACGCCCTTGAATAAGGAATTTACGGGCATGGAAGTAGAAAGAATTTGACATTTATCACGATTCATTCCCATGAGTTACCCATGAATTACGTATTTATGGACATGGAGATAGAGAGAATTTGACATTGACCGCGATTCATGCCCATGGGTTACCCATGAACATGCCCTGAGCATGTCAAGGCTCCGACCAAACGCATGACACAAAAAAACAAAATGCATGGATATTATGTGAGCATGAACAACCCATCAAAAATTCACAAATTCACAAAAATTCATGCCCGTTGCCAGCGTCTGTAAGATATTGCTTTGTTTATAATAGTTCGGATAATTTTCAACTAAATATCATGTAGTTGACATTTAAGGCAAAACAAACAAGTGAGGAGTAAATAAAAGTGCCACCAGATATGCGGAGCAAATGTTATTTACGGACCGGCACGCGCAGCCCACGAAAAGTTTGGAAATACAATTAAACAAAAGTGCCTGAACACGCCACCCTTAGCGTTACATGACAAATATTATGAATTTTTACACCAACCGGGTTTCTAATTGGATTATCTCGACAATCATCAACCCTAAACTAGCAAAAGTATATATCTGGTGGAGTATAAGAGAGTGAAGGGTTTGTGGGGTGTTAGAGAGAGAGAGTATGGGCCAATCTGGTGGTGTTTTAGAGCGAGTGAGTGTCTGGTGGAGTATAAGAGAGAGTAAGGATCTGGTGGGGGATTAGAGAGCGTGTGGCCCATCTGGTGGTGTTTTAGAGAGAATGATGGTCTGATGGGGTATAAGAGAGAGTGAAAGCTTGGTAGGGTATTAGAGAGAGTGTGGGCCAAACTGGTGGTGTTTTATAGCGAGTGAGTGTGTGTCTGGTTGAGAATAAGAGAGGATGATGGGGTCTGGTGGGGTATTAGAGAGAGTGTGGTCCATTCTGGTGGTGTTTTAGAGAGAGTGGCGGTCTTGTGGGGTATAAGAGAGAGCGAAGGCTTGGTAGGGTATTATTTGTTATGAGTATTATAATACATGTGTATATCAAATGAAAGCTTAAAACAGAGGCTTTTACATGATGCTCACCAAGTTTTCGTTTGTGGGTAGGGGGAGGGGGTCACGGGCATAGATATTCGTGTTTGCTCAAACACAGCTGTGCCATCTAGTCTATCTATCGCTTTTAACCGGGGCCCCGATCCAGTTTGGAAATACTTAAATTGTCTCTATTCATCATAGTCGTTGCTGTGGGTGATACTACTACACATGGTGGCACCCATCTCCTCTCCAAGTGCAAATCTATTGCAAGATGGATGTTATTTGCATCCCAAGATGTTATTACAACCTACTTAAGTAGGTTGGGAGCACCCCCATAGATAAATCCATGAGGGCAAAATCCAGCTTCTGCACCTACTGGTGCAGGTACTGGCAAATGGTTATTTTCAGCTCCTCGACACTGGGACAGTGCCTCCCCTTTATTGTCACCAAATATATAAGATATTGGTAATACCAGTAGGACAGCATAATACGTGTTCTTTTCTATTCATAGAATTTTGATTCAACAAGTAATCATTAAAATCGATAAACAAGCAAATAAGACTTACTAAATGCATCCACTGGTACAAATGAGAAGAAGAAGCAAAAAATGATCAAAATCATCAATCCCATTTTCGTCTCGCGCTTCATTCATATATTCAACTGCAAACTATCACATAATCACAGGACAAAGTTGTTTTCAAGTTGATAACCCCTGTAGTGAATCAATTATACACTGTACAAGTAAACTATAAAATCCGTCACGTGATGTAATTCCAGCCTTCCCCTTGTTCTTCATGGCTGAACAATTTTCTTTACAAATAATATTGGTGTTTACTGGTATGTACAAGTATTTACCAAGCCGTGACACCGGTTAGGTCTTGATTTGCTATCGGATATTTCTTCTTCCTTCTTCTGGCAACAAATTTCACACATTGCAAAGCGATATGGAGAAAACCCAGCATTATTATATTACAATAGATACAATAGAGTCCCTGATTATCACTGATTTCTGCCTTTGGTGAATAATAGCCTATTATTAGAATGTTTGAATCTCGCGCGTATAGGCATAGGTCTATACAACAGGAAATGAGAAAAAAATGGAAATTTAGCCCCTGACACACGGCCACAACACGTTCCGAGAATTCTATAAATATACTCAGGTCAAGGAGTTTATGTAGATCGATGTTTAGAGCACGCAACTGTTATAAAATATTCAAAAAGTTAAAAAATCGAAAAATAAAAATAAAACTGGTTATTACTGAAAACAAAATACTCTTTAATTTCATATTCAAAATTTTCAAATGTACTCAAATTGCTTTTTCAAAATCTGGAAAAAATGTAGGCCTAATAATTTATGTAATAATTGCATAATCGCCCCCCCCGACCCGAATAGGAAAAAAAAAGTTGACAGTAGGCCTATTCTCCAATTAAATATACAAACTAAAAAAAGGAACATTTTTTGTATGAATTTGACCAGTTCTATATGATTAAAAAACACAAGCTGGGAAAATGTAAAAAAGAAGGAGAAGAAAAAAAATTCATTTGAGAAGGCTTGGGATATACGTGTGATATGAAAAAAATACGTTAATGTGCGCTAACCGATTACACCACGCAGCCAAAGATAAATAATTGAGGTAAAACGACAAACTTAATGAAGAAGAAGTCGAACGTTTATAAAACTAATTGATATCTCTCATCTGTGTTTTATTTGCATGATTAACAACAGAAATCAAACTTTATCCATATTTAAGCAAACAAAATACAAAACAAAGGCAATTAAAAAAATCCCCCTTTTTTAAAGGGGAGGTACGGAAAAACACCCCGCCGCGAGGTGTTTAGAAATACATTTGTTATTGAAACAATGCGCCAAGTTTATGCACGATATATCATGTCCGACTGCCTTAGAATATTTCAACTTTTATATATTTTCCTAAAATGATATAATACAAATATTTGTGTGGAAATACACGAATATTATGCTCATATTTAAGCTTTTTAAGGAACTATAATGACGTTGCACTTCCGGTCCGTTGGAAATAATTCGCTTCCATGTGATTTGAAACGACATCAGAGGGTGTCTGACTTGGGGGTGAATAACTTTAACTCAAGTGACAATTTTGTTAGTGTGTGGGGGTGAATGACTTTAACTCAAGAGACAATTTTGTTAGTGTCTATTTTCTGTGATTCTTCCAAATTTATTAATCATCACAGCAACATACGGAGGGAATTTAACTTCAATAGGCCTATATCAACAAGGGAACAAAGGCCTATATCAGCAAAATGACTATTGGGCCCCTATCTACATGTGGGTCGCTCATTAGAGATAAATAACACTTGGCTTTTTTCCAAAATGATTTTCTAATGCAACGATTCTTCTCTTACATGTTACATCTTACAATAACGTCACTTGTACATGCATCGACTATATCCAGTGGCTATCTAGGGTGTTAACAGAATTGGGATCAAAGGTCATTAAGGAATCATTTCGGGTTCAAATCTAAAAACCTTCAAAATTTATATCTGCGACATGAAACATAGTATGTTGATGCCACTTGCACAGAAATGACCTTTATGACATCCTGAAGATATTTAAAAGTTGTACAACCAAAAGGTCAAAGTTTATGGATCAAAGGTCAAATTTTAAAATTGGTCCAATCGAGCTCAAATTCAACAAATTTCTGCTAAACGGCACGGCTAGGTTCAGATCTGCAGCTAGATCTAGTTTAATACTTGATCTATACCAGAAAGCAACAATAAAGGAATCTGGCACTAAAGAACTAATTATTTCTAGGTGTACTTATGAATATAATAGCAGCTTAACATGCGCTTTCGTACCACGACCCCCCCCCCCTATAATGGTCCAGGCAGGGTTTTCATCCATTTTCGAACATTTGTCATTTACAATCGGTGCACTGTCACGTGATCTAATATAGTGCTTCGTAGTCAAAACAATTTACATTTACAACAAACAACAGAGGCGTGCATTAAAGGATTTGACACTATGAAGACCGTCTGCACAAAACATGATAGACCAGGTCTGGTCTAACTATTTCTTCAAGAAACAGCTTCTGCAGGCAATGTCTATTTCTGAACTATATATATACGATCTCTGGTATGTCCTTTATAATTGATACAATACCAAGGGAACTCATGTAAGATAAAAATTCCTCAGAAAGCTTGACCATTACCACCCTCTCCCGGCACTCACTGCAGTGACACATGGATGTGTTACTGGTGCAAGTGTCTTGTTTAGATGATGTTACCTGCAGCAGTGACATCTGAACAGTCTCTGCAATTCACACCTATTGGAGCTAAATAACAATATGTATCATACCATTAAGTGACTGTTGTGTGTCTGGATGAAGAGAATAGGTCTGAATCAGAGGATGTTTAAAGACATTCCCACAACCCAATGGGGTTTCTGACCTTGTATGTCTGGCTTTTGTACACATGTGGTACTGTTGATCATACCTTGCATTGGGATTGTGTGAAAATATCTGGTGTTTTCATCCTATTATTTAATATTCAAAACATCGAGACTTAGGAATAAAATTAATGCAGTGGGACAATATGAATGTTTCCTGTAAAAATGTAAAAAAATCAAATATCAGTCCTAAGTCTCAACTATTAGCTCGTTGGCTGCAGTTTTAAAATTACCATTTTGTGTGTGTGGCAATGGGGACTTTGCCTTTAAAATTAGGTTATATTGATCAAATTTCCCAATCATAGTGCATTGTAGGAATGCCTTTAAGCCTCCTCTGGGTCTGAATAGGTATTTTCCCAAGTAAACATAGCACACTGACCAAGGTCAGATGGACTTGTGGTTTGTAAAGTGTTGAAATCAGTCATAATTGGGTGTGATAATGCTCCTCTTTGGGGGTCTATTACATCATTTAGAAATCAAATGATTGTAATTATTGTATCTGGATAATCTGTTACCTTGATACTTAAAGATCATGTTTACATAGTTAATTTCTTTGCGACTCTCATTTCTGTAGGTGCGACGGTCAATTGAAAAGAGGAAGTTATGGCCAATATTTTACAAGTGTTACTTGGTAGGGTAACACTCTTGGCAGCCATGTTTTTAATGGTTTTAGATGTTACTGCATGCAGTAACATTGTAAAATTTAACCTCAAATTGACCTCATTTGAAGGGCGACGCCAAGATATGGACTGTTGTGTGTTACTTGTAGCAGTAACAAACGTGTGTTACTGCTGATTACCTCAATGTTATTTCCAGAAACATAAATATTATAAAAGTCCATGCTCGTTTCACTTAATTTTGTAGAAACTGTTGAGGAAGGTTTGTTTCTGGTTAAACATCTGTGATAAACTATTAGTTTGGTGAAAATGACATGTATATCGAGACATAGTAGTTTTAATAGTTAGTATACATATCTATTATGACCTTTGACCTTTACACCTCTATCCTCCAAGCTAAGGGTCGGAGGTAATCATGGCAAAACACTTTTTATCAGTTTGATAAAACAGTAAAGATAATCGATCTGTTTGGGTGCAATCGAGTCATGGGTAATCACTAGGGACATGGAAAGCAAGACCAATGCCTTTATAACATCTTACCACAGAGTCATGTTAAACATCAAGCGTGTGGATCGATCAACACATCTTTGGGATACATGAGGACAATGGTACCACTTTCTCCAGTGGCACAACCCTTTTGTTTGAAACAATGGTACCACTTTTAGGAATAGCCTGTCGGCAAATTAATTTGGCACAAAACAATAACGCGTTACGTACTTTATATAAATCTCCGTGTTTATTTTGGTTCTCATAATCCTCACAATCTCTTATCATTATCCATATCCAATAGCCACTATCAGAGTCATTCTATACCACGTTTTCATAAATATGATTGACGTATTTGATACCTACAAATTAGAATTAGGTGTATTTATGAACAAATATTGTCTTAATCAATAACCAAAGTCGTTTAATAACTTAATACAAAATGTTCTGATATCCGTAACTATATATCACACAAGAAACAGCAAGTGTTTTACTGATCAAGCAGACAGAACCAAGCCTGTGGAACTCCCGAAAATGTCAAAGAAGCTAAATCTTTGGAAACCTTTCAAAGAAAGTACATATTGTATCTTTTTTCTTCTTACAATTAATTCTTGGAGCAAGTTTTTATGTGTCTTGTGTGATAGTCTCTCATTTTGCTTTGCTTTTTTCTGTCTTATAAAGAGGGTGGACAGTGCTGGTCTTATTGGCCTTCCGATCTTTCCATCCATAATCGTTTCGTTTAATCATTCTCTGTTTTGTAGTAATGTATCTTAGTTTTGTGTCTGTTTTTCGATTGTTGAAATAAAGTTGAAGTTGATGTTGACACGGACATCGAGTCACGTTGGAAAATTGAAAAGTTGTGATCTAAACAAGCAAAATATGTATAAACGTGACTTTTTAAAATCTATTTAAGAAGATATAACCTTGACATCGTCACACTGCATAGATCTGCCGATTATGAAGCATATTTTATTGTTTGTAATCGTACCCGATACAAATTGTTATAGTCAATATTATTGAACAGGGTTTTTGCACTTTGGCATTTTCCAGCCTGATGGACAAATAATTATATTTCAAAAGTCATAAGAATATACAACAAACACCATAAATTTGTCTCACCTTTCACGTTGGAAATTGAAAAGACGCAACCCACCCACGCAATATCCAAGGTTGCAAAACATGTATTTTTGCGACTTTGCTTTTATTATGAACTTTCCATAAAGTGAGCGTATTTTATATCACAGATTGATGTATACGTTTATCACTCAATTTCGAACTTATATCTTTCTGAACCTATGCTGAACCATGATATCTGTGTTCAATAGAAGTCCCATGCAGTAGCGTAGCCAGCAGGGGCAGGGGGCAGAGTGCCACCCCTTACAAAACATGAAAGAACAAAGTGCCCCTCTGACAAAAAAAATGAAGAGACAATTTGAAGGGCAAAGGAAAAGAAAAAGGGCAGGGAGCCCCTTTTCCATCAAATTTCAACCACATCATAAGCCAAAAGCGTGTAAAATACAAAGTTTTTGTGAGTTGCGCGCGCAGATTGTCACAATTTTTTTCGTCTGTGCCCTCGAAATTTCATTGCCACCCCTGACCTAGAAAGATGGCTACGCCCCAGTGGCGTAGCTAAAGGTGGGCAGGACTCGCCCACCCTGGAAAAATCTGGGGGAAAATTTTGGAGCAAGAAGGGAAAAAAGAGAAAGGAAAGGGGGAAAGAAAGAAAAAAAGAAGGGAAAAAGAAGGGAAACAAGGAAAAGAAAGAAAGAAGAAAGAAGGGAAAGGGGAAATGAAAAAACAAAAGGGAAGCCTAAGAGGGATGGGGGAAGGAATAGGGAAAGGGGGGATAAAAGGGAAAAGAGGGAAAAAGAACAGCAACTTGCATGTTTATTGTGGGGAAGCAATTCATGAACAGGGGGAAGGAGTGTAAGAAAGGGGCAGAAATTTAAGAATATGAAGAAGGACAGGGAATTTAAGGAAGTGAATTGAGGGGAAGTAATTTAAGTGAGTGTAATAGAAGGGGGAAGGAATGAGAGAAAGGGGGAAGAAATTGAAAAATGTAAAGAAAGAAAGAGAACGAAGGGTAGAAGGGGAAATAATTTAGTGAATGTAATTAGTGAATGAAACAACTTGTTAAATCCACTCAAGAATATAAGTATTGTTTTATTGTATTGTTCTTGCATTGTAAATTAATTTTTGTTTCCTTTCAGATAATTCTAAAATCAAAACTTTACATTTTTTACATGGCAAAATTTTCACATAAAAACGTTACAAATGTATGCAAGGAGGCTTCCCCTCATGGTATAAAATGCTTCGCCCCCTGGACCCCCACCAGGGGCCCTAGAGCGGGCCCCTGGACTCCACGCCAGTGGTCGCTTCGTTCTATTTTTAATTATATTTAACTTGGGGGAATTTTTGGAGCCTTGCCCACCCTGGCAAAGAGGGCTGGCTACGCCCCTGCTACGCCCCTGGTCCCATTATAAAAATGCCATTGGCAGCTTAGTGCGTAGGAGGTTGCAGTGAACTAGACACTGATGGCTTGTTATTTTTTTGTCCCAGCAATGCGTCTGAAAACAATTTCATGCCTGTCAGATCTATTTGGTAGGAAAATGTAAGAAGGTTAAGTTAGCGATGTCATATATCATTAACCACACAGACAATAATTGTTTTCAGAAGCATTGTTTAATAATAACAAGCAAGCAGTGTAGTTCACTAGGCTGCGAATGTGTCCCAAATAAGGAATCCAAAATGAGCGTTTATTGCGTTTCGACAGTATTTTTTGTGGGACATGAGAGCACCTCAGACCTATCGAATTGCATTCTGAATACGAAGTATGTCTTTCTGATATAAAATAATTTTCATTTTTTAATAATCACAATATAATACAAATTTTATGACAAATTATAAAAATTTGATATTTTTCAAATTGTTGATATATAACAGTCCTCGAAGTAAATTATATAAATCTAATGATATATTCTTAAAGTGTATGTAGCAGGGAGGAAAAGCCGACAGTCAATTGAAAATTTTGACCTTTCATATTAAAAATATGGATTTTTTTCCCAAAAAGACCTAATTTTTTTTGGTGTTTTGGGAAAAAAAATCCATATATTCAATACGAAAGGTCAAAATTTTCAATTGATCGGCTTTTCATCCCACCTACATACACTTTAAGTATAAATCATCAGATTTATAAAGTTTACTTCAAGTACTAGTAAATATCAAAAATATCAATTTTTAATGATTTGCCATAAAATGTGTATTAAATTGCGAATTTCAAAAAATCAAAATAATTTGATATCAGAAGGACATTCTTCGTATTCAGAATGCAATTTGATATGTCTGATGTGCTCTAATGTCCCAAAATAAATACTGTCCAAACGTTCATACCCCACCCCTTAAGGACGTATCATTAGATATTATCAGGGTGGCTACGGAGTTAGGGTCAGGCAGATTTTTTCACTGACGAAGTGGAAATTTTTTTTTTTTCGATTTTAATGTATACCTTTATACAGAGTTGGGTTGGTTTTTTTCGTATCATTGAGGCAATATTTCTTTCGTTCCACTAGTGGGCAAAGTTATTTTTTTTTAACTCCCTATCCGTACTTTAATATAGTCGGGTATTTTGTCGAACCACAACGGTTTTAGAATAACATAATATTTTGATTTAACAAAACATAACACATCGCAAACAACGCACCCCCCCCCTAGCCCAGGGTGGTAGGGAAGGGCCAGTATAATGTAAACTGAGTATCTGTTCGACTCTCTTAAATTCAGGTATACCGGGTGTCCCAAAAACAGGTTACATGTAGATTTTTGAAAATAATCTAAGTTAATGTTAACAAATATAAATATCCTTTTCATGACATTATCTATTTACCCTCTACTAGTATCCCTGTGAGTGTCTAGTTCACAAGATACGTACTTTAACCCGCATTCCAGGCATTCCTGACCAAGCCTTTTACGTGACATAATGCAACACGAGGTTCATTATACCATCGGCGGGGCACTTGAGTAGGCCTAGCCATAGCATGGCAGATGCAGTATTTTATTCTGATAAACAAAGAATAAAACTTGTTCAGTTTTATTTCAAAAGTTCAGTCAGAAACAGCAGCGATTTCAGGTCAACAAAATCCAAACAAGCCCTAAATGCAAAAGATTGTTATTCACTTCACAGGAAATACAGCGTGTAGAACTGTTTTTACCACCAAAGCGCCGTAGACCGCTTGGCCACCTGACTTGTTGGTGCCATCTTGAAAAATTTGAAGATATAATCGCAACTTCATTACTTCAACATACCACGTGACAAGACAGAAAACGTACCATATTTTGGGATTTCATCCAGTTAGCAACCTGGACAACCGATTCTTTTGTTTAGCAAGGCTCACTCAGTCATTTAATGTGGCAATACAAACGATCGAATTTGGTGTTGAAACGAGCTAAATTTTGAGTTACACCTTTTCAATGTAAAATTAATTTTCTCGGCCAAATGAAATGCAATCATTTTCATTTTTTCAGTAAATGTCAGGTCAAATTGTAGTGCTTGATACTTTTTTTTTCAAATCCTAGTGTTAAACTTAGGCGTGAAATTCAGTCATTTCGTGTAAGATTTTCGATTTTGATAGGCTTAAACTCTGCCCGCGAGCCTTTTCTTGGATCAACCTTTTAGCTTTTCAAAGTAATATAGTTCGCTAATGAAGGATTTTTCCCAACTTTCTAACGCACATCACCGTGAGCGATATATCATAGTTTTGTCAGAATTTACGTTTTGATTTCACCATTTTTTCACCGGCTGAAATTTTTTCAAAATCAACGCGTGAAATATAAGGCTAATAATACTAGCATTGTGGATCGATATCCCTGGGTTTAATAGGAATACCGGCATGATACAGTGTTGCCAGAACTTCAATATAGCAACGAAATTCCCAGGCCTAATAGCGCTCCTATACTGATCATGTTTATAGCACGATGAGGATATCTCATCATCACGTGAGTGATTCGGACCAATGTGTTGAAATTTGCTTCTCCTCAAAACAACTTTGCCCGAAGGCTTACATGCAATTGGGCAATATTTTAAACAAAACTTTCTTTTAAAAAACATTATATTACGCTGTATGTTTTATGATCAAGCAAACTGTTTGGAACACACTTCCAAAGAAATAACCTTCGTAACGCCCCGGCGTAACGCCCCAGACTTTCGTTATTTAAACGCCAGAAATAGATTGTCCATCAGAACCATCAGAGATTGTGGCTTATAAGAACCGTTCATTATCATTGTTAACTTAAACAGGTTTTGTTTTAAACATCTTTATAAATTGATTGTTTTTATGTTTGTTTGTAAATTTCGTGCTTTACGCGCTTTGAGTTCCTCATCAGAGATTGTGCCTTATAAGAACCATTCATTTTCATTGTTAACTTAAACAGGTTTTAGTTTTTAAACAAAAACCTGTTCAAGCAATTATTTAAAATTGCTTGCCTAAAAACAGAATAACTTGGATGTTAATACTTGACGTAGTGTTTCAATTGTCATGAAGGTGACTGGGTATGGTGCCTTTTGTTTGTGTTTGTTTGAAACTGCTTTTGGAAACCCACCGAAAGTGATAGGCCCTAATGAAGCAGCCAAAACAATACCAGGTTAAACATGGAAGTTTATAAAAACTTATTAAATAACCTTAAGAAAAAAAAACCATTTGTGGCAACAATAAGCCTTGCATTGAAAGTCATGGTTAAAGTGTGTTGGTTACCACACCAAAGTTTCCCTACATACACCCCCACTACCCACCTCACACACCTCTGCACCCACCCCACCCTATAGGCCTACATGTAGGCCTACATGATATTACATAATAATATATAGCATAGCTATACATTTAGGTATAGCGCTTAATTATGACAAATATGGTTAGGCCTATATATAGGCCTACATGTCAAATTAAAAACAAACCCGAACACTGATGAATCTCTACAGAAACCCGAACACAAGTCTGAAGGGTGTAATGAAAATGGCAACCCGCGATGGGGGGGGGTAGGTCATACAAAATTCACATGGAGATAGGAGGGACAGAAGATTAAAATCCCCTATAATAACACGCTAATTTTTCTAGGTTTGGACCGTGGATTTTCATGAACCTCAAGCGTGCGTCTCTTAATACGGACTAACCTAGGTATAAAACAAACACACAGACAGACAACATGGTTTTCATAATCATGGAATCCATATAAATTGAAATTGCAGGCTATCACGGGAGCAAATTTTTAAAATTCACCTCATTTACCAATTGGGGATTTGGGCTACCAAATCGCTAGTCGGGCAATCTTCATGATCTTTGCTTTTCAATGGAAAATTGCCCTGGATGACAACAATGAAAATATCGACTATTTCTGCTGGTTGCGCACGAGATAAAAGCACCGAGTTTGACATTTTCAGAGCATGAAGGGAAAAGGGTAAAATAAAAACGGAAATTCTGACAAAACTATAATATATAGACCCACACGATGTGCTTTTAAGAGGTGGGAAATATCTTTCTTTAGCAAACTATATTAGTTTGAGACGCTAAAAATCAATTCCGTAAAAAGCTCGCAGGCGAACTCAAGGCCTATAAAAATCTAAAATATCACACTAAAAGATACAATTTGATGCTTAATTTTAACACCAGGATTTAAAAAAATGTATATCCAAGCACCAAGTTTTTAACTGACATTACTGAAGAAGAAAAAAATATTGCTTTATATTTGACCGAGAAAATTAATTTCATAGCAAAAAGGTGTATCTCTGAATTGTGCTGATTTTAACATGTATCGATCGACTTTTAGCGCGACTAAGCATTTCTAAAGAATCGGTTGTCCAGGTAGGTGACTGCATCTGCCTATATCATATATAAAACTACCATTATTAATATTGTTGAATTCTCAAGCGCATACAGACAATACGAGGGGCTTATGATACATACACAATACATAAATCGATTTTGATTTCGTGCCACATGCTCTGTGCTCAGGACATCGCGTCTGTTGTAAGGTAGTGAGTCTAGTCAGCCTATCATTTTTCTTGTAAAACGGTCTGAAATTTTGCAATTTAATCGAAAACACATTTTTTTGAACCGCCATGAATGAATATTTGACCATGATTATAATAATAAAAATAATATTATGCAATTAACTTGTTTAAAAAATACGCCGGCAAACGCTTGAAATAACTTATGAACATTGCACTGAATAGGTTTTACACCCTTTTTAAAGATTGTATTTGGTTAGTTTCAGTGTGTGTAAAGCCATACTCAAATTCTACGTGTACTTATCTGTCACGAAATGATATAAATTTTTCTAGCATAAATGGTGCAAATAAAGTCAAATTAGTGGGCGTCACCTTTAAACTAACAATACAAGAATCTCAAACTAAACAGACGAATTAAACGAGTCAGCATTCATTTTGCTATTACCCCTCCCCACCAAACAGGCGTTGTGACTGTCGAATTGGGTGGATTATTGTGTTGTAAACTTTCATCATTCTTTTGTGTCTATGTGTAATACGAGTGATGAAATGCAGTTTGAAATCTCCAAGGCCGCATCATTTCACATTTTAGGTGCGATGCACACGACGGGGCCCAGCTATGGCTTCCATTGAGGCGTAGGAGTGCGTGAAATTGGATTTGGTTTTGCTGACGCTGCATACCGGATTAATTACTGTCCGTGGGAAATATGCCGACTTAATTTTCACCATATGTTTTGAATTTACAAAGAGAAGTATTTAATTTGGTAAATAAAATAACAAAAAAATTTTACCTACCCTATCAGTTTTGGATCACCTTCAGTGCTGTAGATGTCCGCTCCGTCTAATTTGGACAGTTCCATTTGACTGAAAGTATTTGCCGCCGGAAATAGTATTTTATCGATAGAAACGTTTACAATATAGTCTAGTCACGAAATTGAACAAAATACACAAGTTTGCTGCACAGTAGTGTTTACCGCCTTTGCATTCAAAGGTACAGGAAGACCACCCGCTGTGTAGAAGGTCACTTCGAGGCTTACTGTCTACAAACTGTTATGGCAGCGCGGAGATAGTCAAGTGCATATTTGTAAATACGTATTTATAAATATAGTCGAAGTACACTGTTCAAGCATTTATTATTTGTATACTATATATTTTACTAGTCCTTGTATCCAGAAGAAAAAAATTGTATGATTATTTCAATAATCAAAGTACTTTAAAAATTGAACCCTTATGACCTTTTAGTGGCATCTTTTTGGTGTGTTTTTGCCACCAAAGTTTCTAGTATTTCAAGGTCGTTACCAGAGATTACAATAGAGCGAGAAATATGAAACAATAAACAAGCCCAATTATATGGTGACAATGGATTACTTATTGATTTGTTACCTGTCAAATGAAAACAAATAATTGGGCACTGAACTTATACACTTGTTGATTAAATTAGGACAGTACACTATACCTGTAAGATGACCTTGGTTAAGAGAGCACCAACTACTCACTTTTCCAGTAAAATACAGAGCTACACAACAATAACATTGCCCCTCCCCTCCACTGCAGCAATGTGAGAGCAAATCCATTTTACCGGAATTTTTACCCGTGAAATACAATCATCAATCATGTTTTATATAGTAATTTGTGCCGTTTTAAAACAATCTGATATTGCAATGAAACGGCAAGTTTGTCATTTTCATTATTTTCTACAGACATCATTTTATAGTTACACTACACTTGAAAAAGACCCAAGTGGAGGGGTAGAAATAACTAACCTACAGAGCGGAGTGAAAAGAATCGGAGTCGTACGTTGTGTGGTGCAGGGGAAGGGGCCGCTTGAATGGATTGAATGATTCAACTCCGGACTTGGACTTAAGTCCCTTTTTCAGTGGACTCTGACTTAACTTAGACTCTGATTTGACATGTTATTTTATGGTTCCAAGTAAGTTGTGCTCAATGTCTTCAATTGAGGCTTCCCTCAACACTCAAGTGAAAACAGAAAATTTGTGAAATGTCGACAGTTTCAATTACACGGTGCTCTACTATAAGGACATAATACAGTAAAGGAACAGATACCTTCCGGGCGGCTACACTCTAGGAGCAACAAAATCAACATTTACCGGAGGTTCGATACCATGTCACCAAAAGTTTTCAACGCAGCTCTGAAAGCCATCATGCAAAAGCTTCACTGGGAAAAAAGTAGCAGATCAACATCAATGGGGAGAAGATAAGCCACCTGAGATTTGCAGATGATTATCATAATCTTTGCAGAAAACCCTGATGATCTGTAGTCTGTGCTGCAAACCCTCAATAATGGAAGTAACCAAGTGGGGTTGAAACCTTTGGTTCCCTGCTGGTCAGTTGAAATAGAATTTTCTAGTTTTTACATTTTATATTTTCAATGACTTGTATTACTCAGAAGTGATAGGGAATTACATGTATAGGCTAGTTAAAGGTGAAGTTATAGAGACATAAATCCGTGAAAATCTGTATTCTGATTTTTCAACAGGTCACTTTTTTTGCATATCTCCCATATGTAACAGATCATTCATCGGCGGCGGAACCGGGGGCAGGGGGTCAGTGGCCCCTCCACTTCTTTTTCGACCGATAATGTGCTAAGCATAAATAAAAATAATCGAATTTATATTCTAGACCCTTTACCCTTCTGATTTGCTTCTGTCAACACTAAAAGCAATAATTTATACAATAATAGTGAAAACTTGTCCACGAATGGCTTCAATTTGGGTCTTCATTTAACCCATTTTCGGATTTGCCAGAATGGTCCACCAAATGGGTTCAATTGGGCCTTCAGTTTGCAAAAAGTATACCCCCCGACACCACCCTGCTTTTTGCCCTTTTTGTTTATGCTTTGGTCACCCGGCACTTATAATGTTTACAGTAATAATTTATACAGTTAATAGTAGTGAGAACTTGTCCACGAATGGCTTTTATAGCTTCATTTTTATAAATTTTCGACTTTTTCAAACTAAAATTGTACACAATAATAGTACCAAAATAATCCACCAAATGGTTTCAATTGGACCTTCACTTTGCAAAAGTTTCTCACTTCTGAGGAGCCAACATCTCCCTCAGACACCCCTTGCTTCGCGCAATTGCGACGCGAAGACCGGCCTCCCACACTTTCAAAATCGTTTCGCCGCCGCTGAGATCATTAACCACACAGACAATAATTATTTTCAGACGCATTGTTGGGACGCAATTTTAAGCAAGCAATTAGTATTATAGCAATCACTGTAACCTCCTACGCTCTATGCACTGCAAATAATAATATGAACGTGTTTATATCTCAATTATTGTCGTGGTAGCCCTTGTGGTAGAGAAGGGACACCATAGGCAATGATAGTGTAAATTAGTATGTGTTCGATTTGATTCAATTCAAAATATTAAGTGATTAAGGTGGTACTGCACCCCTTGATAAATTTATGACTATTTTTGCATTTTTCTCAAAAAATAATAACACACTGGTAACAAAGGTTATTTATATTATAGGGTCGAGGAATCAAGTTACTACACTGGAATTTCAGTGACTCAAGACAAGCGGTACGTTATTTATTAGAATGTACCTCATTTCTTAACATAGGATTGATATAGGATATCACTGTGTATGCTCATACGTGTTGGTAGATAATCAAGCAAAGTAGATTTACACCATGCAGTTATTGTTAACTACATGTATGCACACAACACAGGGATACTCACATAGGTAATTGACCCGTACTAGTAGCGCTGTGCTGCGGGTATAGGAGATGAACTAGTTAGCGTCATATATCAAAAGTATAAAAGATCTGATTTTAGTACTTGCACTATGTTTCAATTATTTATTCTTTTCAAAATACCTAAATTTTTAATCCGGTACAAGCTTTAATAACGGGGGAGCATGCATTTGTATGAGAAAGGAAATCTAACATCTTATCCAAACTCCCGTGTTAATCCAATGCACATTTTACTTCACCGGGCCGCCCTGACTTGGTCACGTTTGGAAGAGGAGTGCCACCAAACCATAATAGGCACAAATTTAGTACTTTCTGTCAATCAAGTATGGTTTATTTTCTACATGTCAATCTTGAAATTATTAGCATAATCCTTATAATAACGGTGAAGCGCCTTGATGAGTAAATGATAGCAAACCAGTGAAAAATCCCCAAAACTCCGTCAGTGGAGCTCCACCGTGACCTTTCCAGCCATAAACACACTTGGTGAAGATTAAACCGAAATATGCTGTACTAAACCATTATAGTATTACAGTGTGTGCCAGTCTGGTGGTGGTTTTAGAGCGAGTGAGTTTCTGGTGGAGTGTAAGAGAGAGTGAGGGCCTGGTGGGGTATTAGAGATATTAGAGAGAGAGAGTGTGTGGTCCAGTTTAGTGGTGTAGGCTTGGTAGGGTATTATGTGTTATGAGCAATATATGCATATCGGTTTTCGGTTGTGAATAGGGGAAGGGGTTAGGTGTGGTCACGGGCATAGATATTCATGTTTGGTAAAACACAACTGTGCCATTTAGTTTAGTTTCTGTTTCTGCTGCAAAATATCCAAAGGACTATATTGCACTATTGTTTTCTAATCTTGACAACGTTCCTGACATTTTGGCATAAACACGTGTAATCCTAAATCGGTGACCATCTTTATTCACTTAGGAAAAAACATAAGTTTGCGAAAATTGGTTAATATCATATTATAATATGTTTGCGATTATAATGGAACATAATAATGAATTGTATATCCATTTTAAATGCATTCTTCTGCGATATGCATATATAGTTATTTGTATATACAAATGTGTTTATAGTTTCATCTATGTCTAAATGAAAAAGTGTGGTATATAGGTGAGAATAACTTTAAATCAACAATGCCAGAAAGCAAATTCCTATGTATCAAAGTAACAACTCTCTTTTAACAAAAGCAGTTAAATAAAGCTAGGATGCCAGAAATCCAAAGTAACTGATATTTTCCATATCGTTAATATAATTAATGCCCGAAGCGTTTTATGGTTGGGTGATTATAGATGGATATGCCCCGCAAATAGATTCTTCAGGTTATCGTTGGTGATTATAGTTTTGACATACGGACTAAAATTGATTAATATTTTCATGGCACAATTAGATTTGTTTCTATATAGAGAATATATTTCTATATAGATTTAACCAATGGACTGAAGTATTATTTAAAATTTTGCAAATTGAGTTCGTGCCTCTGTTTGTTTGTTTGATTGTTTGTTTTTGTTGTTGTGTTTTTTCTTTTCTTTTTTTTTTCTTGTTGTTTTTTTGTAAAAAGCAATGATAAAAGTGTAACAAGATGTACCAAATGGCTTTAATTGGACCTTCATTTTGCAAAATTGTCCACCTTCTGAGGGGTAACATTTTCCAATAGATTAACCAATGGACTGACGTAAGTGACGTTTCATCTATTCATCTGCCGATGTTGGCGGTGTCCGCTGTTGGGGAAACGTCTTGTTAGAGCATCTCGTCCCCTGCCCTCAACACCGGACACCGCCAACATCGGCACATACCGGTGCGGGAGACGTCGCTGAAATTATGTCATTATGGACGTAGGTCCCTCCGGACAATTCAAGATAACCATCCATCTCACATACACTTCTTGCAATCTACTTTATATCATCATCTGCACCCGTCGTAACATCCTTTATGTCGGGGAAACCTGCAGAAGACTCGCGGAGCGCTTCACTGAACACCTGCTGTCAATCAAATGCAATTTTGGTGATTTCATGTAGCGCGTCATTTTAATCCCCCAACATCCTTTCCCCGTACACCATCAACGACAGAGAAAATAACAAGGATCGTATCATGGCGCAACATAAATTCATTTTCAAGCTCGGCACTGTTCAGCCTGGTGGCTTGAACAGCAAATTTGAAAGTTTTAGCTAATGTATCTTTGTTTTTCATTTATCTGCGGCTCTATATAATTTTGCATTATTTGACCACGTATCTGCTGTACTACTTTTTGTAGTTGTAATAATTTTCTTACCTTCCACTGTTTTTGTAAACAAATTTTGTCAGTCATAAGGGATGTTTTCTTCTCCTTTTTGTTTGGTTTGTTCATTCATTATCTCATTGTGTAAGTGCTTGGTCATTACAATTGGTTTTTTTCCTTTGTTCATGGCCAAACACACATTTGATATAATAGTTCTATATTGAGAATAATATAAATAAATAACAATCAATAAAACAAAATTAGGATAAGGTGATAAAGATAGCGCCAATGTTATATGTTTTGTATACAAAAATTGTGATGGCGCTGCGCTGATAAATTAAGCATGTCGTTAGCGCAGGAAGGGTATATATGGCTGAGCACTGTTTGTGTTTGGGGTGTCTGATGGAGTGTTGGAGTACGTATGTAATTACCTGCAAGCGTAGACGTACATTAGGATACACACAGTACAAAATGTTGTATATCGCAAAATGCAAATAATATATTTTCATGCTATAAGTTTTATAGATTCTAGCACATCTTCAAAAATATGGTACAAGGTGTCCCCGAAAGAACTGTATCGTCGGAAACGTAATTATTTGGGTATTTTAACGACACAACTAAAAATAAGTAATTACTACTTGGTGTGGTTGAGAAATAAATCAGCTATCATATACTTTTTGAATTTTGACAATTGACCATACCTTTCTTGAAATATAAGAATTTTACGAAACTCCCTCAATTTCAGGCCTTTCCACGGATTCAAATATCAATCGATGATCTAGCATAGTCAGAGTGCTAAGGCCATCGTGATTTAATAATTCTTCTCAAAGCTCCCGCGCGTATTAGTAAAATCGACCGTTTTTCGCGTTATTCCCGCTGTGGATTGAGTAAACAAGTTCAGTTTTTTCACGCAGTTTTATTTTTTTTCCGACCCACCACAAAAAATTCTCACGTCTGACATCGTCATATGTCAACATAGTCCAAAGAAGGAATTCTTCATCTTGACCACAGTGCAACCTCCTTAAGAGATGAAAAGGTGGTCTATCCTTGCCACAGATACACAGAATTAAACAATTAATTAAAACCGCATGCAGTATTAGGTTTTTAACTTGGGAAGGGCTTTGAGACGAACTATTAAAATTTAAAATTAAGATGGCCTAATCACTGCACATCATCAGCGCATGATTCGTCTGTTGTTATTGATAGATATTAACTCCGTGGAAAGGCTTGAAAATAAGGGAGTTTCGTAAAATTCTTTTAATTAAAAAACGGAGCGGTCAATTGTCAAAATTCAAAAATGTGATAGCTGATATGTTCTTCAATATCATCAGTTATTTAGTTACGTTAGGTTTATGCGTTAGAGTACAAAACAAATCAGTTCCCGACGATACAGTTCTTTCAGGGACACCCTGTATATAGTATTACGGTAATAGTATTTTAAACATGTAAAGTTGCATTGTAAATTGATTTATTTTGTAAGCATTGTATTTATCTTTACAATTTTAATATTGTGTTTTTGAATGTATGCAGTATTTTAAAACTTTGATAATTATGTTATGTAAATGTTGCATTGATTCCTGGGCCTGAAGGATGAGCAGATGATTATTTGTGTTTTCGACTGATTGAGTGTCCCAGATTAAAGAAGAAATAATAGAATAAAAATAATAGAAAAAAACGAACTCGCACATTCTCATGTACAAGCTAGTTGTATCAAAATGAATGGCACCCATCAGTTTTTATTGATAATGGATGAGCCTGACACATAAAATTCAACATAAGATCCGTTTGTTAATTGTATATATAACAAGTCATAAACTATATATTTTGGAAATTTCAAGAGTATCCAATGTTTCATTTGGAAGAGGCAGACGTTTCAATAAACATCAACATTGTAGGGACCAATCATTTTGATAGACCATATAGTGCACTGCCTGGTTGTACAGGGTGTTAATACGCCATCGTGTGGTGATCTGTAAATGCAACTGGGGTGCCATGGCGGTGTCATTTTACATGGAGAATAATCGACGTGGGCTTTACAAATAATTGTCAGAAATCACCTAAATGTGACAACATGTACCTGAACTGATATTTGTAATTCCATACAACTAGTTCAAATATTTCCACTTACTTGCAGACGTTTGGGAAACTCACAGTTTTCTTTATCGATGCTATTGTTGCAGTGACGACCTGTGTACAGCAGATGATTTTTGCTGCTTAGCAACCGAGTTGCCAGTTGATTTTTCTTCAGCTATCAGATCGTCAAAGACGTGACTCAAGTTGTATTGCCTCTCGTCCTGATGAATATCTTCAAGAACATGTACCTGACTGAACCAATTTTAAATATTCTGAACATGCTTGTATGAGGTACGTACAACATGTAAGCAAGTTATGACAACACCGCGCAAAACGACAGGTGCGTTGCTGTTGCACGAAATATCTTAAGGTTAGCAACTATTTTGTAGAATAACACATATTGATTTAGATATTGAAAATTCATTTTATTTTGGCTGCCAATAATACCTAGTCTACCATTAAGTCTGAATGCTGAACAATTCCTGTTATGATTATTATTTTTCGACCTTGACTTTGCGGGAGTAGGTCGATATGTTAATAGAGGATTAGCATTAGTGCAGAGTTTTAGTAAAGAATTTGAACTTCTAGGAGAATATTCCCTTACGGAGCTTTATAAAGCATTTTATGTACAAGGACAAGGCCGAGTAAGGTATTGTATCATATTGATATGTTCTACAATACGAAATAATAATTAAAAAAAAGTATAAACTTATGACATAAAGGTTAACATACTACAGTCTTACACGTAAGTATACATGTACTTATTGTTATGAATTCATCCGACTATTCTCGTTAAAGTACATTTGGCATTAACAATTCCTTAGAGACTATATTAAAACATATAAATGGAATTGTGTCGTTATCATTTTGTTAATAAAGAATAGCTACACAATTAGCACTTTTTTCATTATCATAGTGCTACTGTCTATCTTTGTTGTTGAAATTCTGAAATGAGTTTTCCCGTGGATGTAGGTATAATATTAATAATATAGGAGACTTGCGCCTTTGCATCTCTGAATGTTATAACGTGATTCATAAAGTGTGTTTTATGGATACTGCATGCCAAACACTTCAGACATGCTACAACAATAAACGCTCGGAACGTACGTAAAAGAAACTGATCAAGTTCTCTGAGTAGTTATGGACCTTTTCATTTAAAAATGCACTTCCTGAGCGACAATTATACACCCATTGACGTCCGGAGTTGGCCAGCCGGATTGAAACTCATCAATCAATTTTCTTATATGTGGTATCTCTGTTTAACATTTACGAACACGCCCATTGATAAATTGATCAAGTCATTTGTAAAATCACGATTGGAGAATGTATTGGAATTGCTGCGGTTTGTCCTCAAAACAACTGGATGTCACATGTGTTAAAACAAAACAACTTATTTCTGTTTTCGTAGTGCCATTTACAAGCAACATAATTATGTCGCTATGTCGAAATGTGTCGCCAGTCGAGGCCAACCTCTATACTATATGACAATAGCTCCTACGCCAATTAAATGCAAGCCAGGACTTTTTTACTATTCTAGCAAATGTGGTCATGGTCTTAAATGGCTTTTAAGACCACGACGGGCAACTAAATATGTCCAACGCGCACACCCATAAGTCCAACCAACCTCCCTCACACACGCACACCACCAACATACACAACCAACACCACGAATTAGTTGTCAGCATACTTTACGCACTGCCACGTTACAAACTTGTTACGGGGTAAGTTACGCATTACGAACGATACAATTTTAACTTTTATTTTACTTTATTTTCAGGCGAAAGAACCTAGAACGTCTAGAAACTCCAGAACCATACGCCAACGGACGATTCATCGCAGCTTCCAGCCAGTGACACATCTGGCCCAGAACGTCCTGTACATCTCCCTGTATCATACTCTACATATGTTCCTTCTACGAACGATTCATTGCAGCATCCACTCAACGACACATCTGGCCCAGAACTTCCTGTACATCTCCCTGTATCATACTCCACATATGTTCCTTCTACGACGGTTCATTGCAGCATCCACCCAACGACACATCTAGCCTAGAACTTCCAGGAGATCTACCTGTATCATACTCCACATATTATGTTCCTCCGAACTACTCATCGGCTCATGTCGACGCATCAGGCTATGAAATCCCATATATGAAATATGGGAAATAAAGTCTAAACATTAGGTTGATTACATAGGCGTAGATCCCGGGGGATGGGGGATTTATCCCCCCCCCCCCAATATTTTGCCAGGGGGGATGCTCCATACAATCATCCCCCCAATGTTGACGCCTGAATATAAGTTTCTGACCAAATTAACCTCATATTTGTCCATTTTAGCCCCAAAAGTACAAATTTTCGCACGCTTCGCGCGCATTTATTCCACTTTTGCGCCATATTTCATCAGTTTAGCTTAAAAATAACAAAATTTTTAGCGCGCTTCGCGCGCATTTATACCATTAACTTATTCTGTCGCCAAAAGGTGCTGCTTTCACTATACTTCAAGAATTTTTTCCAACCCCACCCCCCCACCCCAATGTCAAAAAGAAATCTACGCCACTGGTTGATTAACCTTTTTAAACTACATGTTTATCATTATTTAAACAGTGTTGTTTAAGAAAATTGTATGGATTGTTTAATATACAACCACAGCATTTGTAGTTAGATTGGTTTTATGTTAACTTCAAATAAGCAACAATCCACTTTCACTTCCCTGGGTAAAAGTGATTGTTAAAAAGAAAGAATGAAGAAAGATAAAAAGTTCACAGACGATTCGTAGTCATGGCAATCGTCATCATTATGTCATCAGACTATTTGTCATCAGACTATTTTCGAGAAGGACGACTGAAATTTGCCAGACATCACAGCAGCTGGACCAGAAGAAGATGGCACATGTTCTTTTTACAGATGAGGTAGCACTGCGATGGGTAGACAGTGCGAGTAGCGTTGGGAGAATCCAGGAGAGAACTCACATCAAGGCTGTTATTCCAGCAAAATTAATACAAAACGTTTTAAAACGTTTTTAACAGGTTATATTGTGGATTTTTGGTTTGGTTCAAAATTTTTAATAACATTAAATGTCGGATTATATAAAGGTCAAGAAAACGTTTTGTATAAAAACACACTACAAAAATATTTTTAAAATATTTTCAAAATGTTATTTTAAAATATTTTTACTAATAATTTTATTAATATTTTCTTAATATTTTGCCAAATATTTTGTCAACACTTAAATAACACTATGTTATCACAAAACGTTTTTGAATGTAATGAAAACGTTTGATACCCTTTATATACCCTTTTAAACCCGACATTTAAAAGATTTATGGCAACCTTTCTAACGTTTAGCGAATGATGTCGAAAATGTTTTGAGTTTGCTCTGATGATGAGGTGGGACCATAATGTATAAGTACCAATGGTAAAACTGACCTTGTTATTGTAAGGGATGAGCTAAATGGACAGAGATACATTCAAGACATTTTGGAACCACACGTTGTCCCGTATGCGGCTGCTGCTGGTACAAACTTTACTATGATGGATGATAATGCACCGTCACATCGTGCTATTATCACAGATGCATTCCTGGAAGAGCAAGCAATAAAGAATGGAGTGGCTTGCTAGATCTCCAGATCTCAATCCAATAGAAAACATGTGGGTCTAACTGAAGAGAAGAGTCAACAAACAACTGACCCGCCACTCAATTCTCAACAACTAAGAGCAGAACAGGATCCAGCGGTTGATATTGGTTGGTGATTGGTTAAGCAGCGGGTCAAAGACGTGATCCAGAGAATACATTCACATGTTTCGATTCATGGGGGTTTTTTTCGCCCTTTCTCCTGATCCACACTAGCTTCATGTATTTTTCTAGTGAATTGGTTCGAGTCTGTCTATTATCTTTTCCTCCTCCCAGTCCATAACGTAGTTTTCTTGCGCGATGTGGTCCGTTATGGCGGATTTGTTTTGTTCTGTTAGATATTACTTTCTTTTGGCTCTAGTGTGTAGCTTCTGCTCTTAACTTTTTCTGCATTTTTTTAAACCATGAGTCAAGAAATAGGGATGTATTCTCTGGATCACCTCTTTGACTCGCTGCTTTACCAGTCCTGTATTCGCTATTTATAAATAGCAATATATAAATTCTTGATAGAGAGAAATGGAGGTTGCCATTTTGGCTGGGCGCCAGTATGTCTGGAGAATTGACCTCTAGCACAGTGGGTGTTCTTCCTGTACTTTTCAATGGTAAGGCAGTTGACTTCAGCCACTAGTCGCTCAAAATTTGGTGTGTTTTACCGAATGAAAACATTTTAAATGAATGGCGCTCGGTAAATTTTAAAACGCTTTCGGTAACTTTTCTCTAAAATCAGTTTCTGATAACATATGTAAGTTACAGAATCCCCCAATCTTCTGATTTTTGACACATATCATTTTTGTGAAAATTGATGAATACCGACATCTTGTTTTCTATTCATTTGTATGGAGTGAATGCTTATCTAGATACTCTTTGGTGATACGATGTTGTGTAATGGCTGCGCCCATGTACCCCATGGTGATATATAAATAGCTATTTATAAATAGTGAATACAGGACTGTTTACCAATCACCAACCTGTCGGAATGACAGTGCCGCCGAGAGCCATTACGGGCCCGGGGGCAATGTGAACGCACTAGCACTTATGATCAGTGATGGCGGTGCCGGACTTCATAAGTGTGGGTGTGTGTGTGTGGGGGGGGTTGGCAACAGTGACATAAATTTCATTGTAACATGGGGGAGGGAGGTTGGTGTAAAATCCTTGAACATATGTTGCAGCGGGCGAAAGTAGCATGTTTAACTGCCAATAATCAAATATGAACATTGAAGGAGACAAATGCGCGTGAAGCGCCCAAAAATTTGCAATTTGAAGGGTATTTTGCTCCCAGATGAAGTTTCTCTGAACAACTTCCACAAATTTGCCAATTTAAAGCCAATTTGGAGCGAAGCGCGCTAAAATTTGTGATTCGAATTTGTGACTTTTGCTCCCAGATTGGACGTATTGAAACAAACTCCGTGCGAAGCGCGGAAGAATTGCCAATTTTAACTAAAGGTAAATGATCAAATAATAAAGTGAAGGGCACAATGCTCGCGAAGCGCGCGAAAATTTGCAATTTGTGTTCCCACGATTAAGCTGCACTTCCCTGATCTCTCGAAGATTTCATTATATCGAGGATGATCATTTTGGCAAAAGCAAAGAGTAAATTCAAGTGATTTATTTATTAGAGTGTGTGCTTCAAAGGCTATCTTGTATTTTTTTTATAAAAAGCACGTCTCTTTTCTTTGTTTTTTACGGGCCCGTTACTTTTGTTTGGTTTTTATGGGCGGTAAAATAGCAAAGAAAACATACCTTATAATGGACCCGTAAAGGCAAAGAAAAGAGACCGTAGTGGGCCCGTAAAAAGCAAAGAAAAGATACCATAGACCCGTAAAGGAAAGAAAGGAGACCTTAGTGAGTATGTAAAATAGCTTAATAAGCAAAAATAAAAAGATATATACCTTAATGGACCCATAAAAAGAAAAAAAAGACCTCGGAGGGCCCGTAAAAAGCAAAAAAGGAAATAATGCCTTAATTATGTTAATTGCAAGGTATCTATTCTGAACCTTTTACGGGCCCCTGAGGTCCGTTTTCTTTGCTTTTACTGCTCCATAGGAAAGTATCTTTTATTCACTTTTACGGGCCCCCTAGGACCCCGGCCCCGGGGTAACGCCCCCAGGCTACCCCCCCTTGACGGCGGCACTGTGAAATGAGACTACCAAGTCCCACGGCGGGAAGGGCAGTGAGCCTGGACATCTGTGATCAAGATGACATAACCGGTCATCGAAATCTCAGAAAAGTGAGTGAAGCATTGGATTTGTGTATCAAAAAATCACCAATCGTATGAAACAATCCTACAAATGAAACTCTTCAATACTGAAACTTAATTTTAAGAACATAAATATCACAGACTTACCATGGATTTTGATATGTACATGTTTTGTTTTCTTTTTGGAAAAAAGAAAAAGAAGGGAATTTGTGAACATAACTTAATAAATATTTTGTCATTATCATCCATGGTTAGATTCTAAAACAGGTACTTAATAATTCTTGTGTACCAACTTATACATTATGTCATAATAATTAAAAGAAGGAATATTTTACCCTATCTACGTCTTATAGTTTTAATCATAATTTTGTAATCCTTGGGACTTCACAGGGTCATTTTTATTTGCCGCTATTCGTTGTTGAAATTAACCACATTGAGGATATTTTCCTATTTGTATGTATCATAATTATTAAAATGACCCCTAAAATGACCATAATTGTATCGTCTTTGACCCTCAAAGGGAGTTATTTTCTTTATCTTCTCCATTTAGCATCCCCATTAATCAAATGATCCTTATACATAGTAATATAGTAAAATATGTGGTCAACATAATAACCCATTTACAGGGTCATTTTTATTTGACGCTATTCGTTGAAATTCAAACCACGTTCCCGCCCTATTTCCACTTGCTATTTTACAAGAAAATTTAATTTCTTTATTATACCAATTGACGTAAGGTGGTACTACACCCCTTGATAAATTTGTGACTATTTTTGCATTTTTCTCAAAAAATAATAAAACACTGGTAACAAAACTAGTTACTACATTGGAGTTTCAGAAGACAAGTAGTTATTGATTTATTGATAAAATATTTGTTTTCCCTCATTTTTGACTGTAACTCCACAATTGTTGTCTGTGCTAAAATAAAATTTCCAGCGCAGTAGACCTTGCCCCTATAATATACATATCTTACTAATGCGTTATAATTTTTGAGAAAAATGCAAATATTAGCACAAAATTGGTCAGGGGTGTAGTACCACCTTAATTTACCATTTTCTCTGACCAAAACTAGTGTAGAAATAAATTTGTATCGCATTCCACGGTTGGTGACTTGAATGGTGTTGTTTTGTGTATTCAATGCGCCATTCCATACCACTTGTTGTTCACCTACTGCTGAACTCGAATCCAATATTTACCTAGAACCAGGAACTAAATGTTAAAAATTGAACTTGAACTAGTAAAGTACTGTGTCTACATAAAATTACGCGCGGTTTAGCGTTGGCCAGTGTTCACTCTATTTTATCAGCTCTCTAGTATTATATTGAGGAACAGGAAATAATGACACAAATAATACTAAGTTTACATGTGTTGCAAAATCTTACTTCATTGAATGAGCTTTCTGTACTGAGGGATGTTTGTGATTGGTTTGTTATTGTATTTCACTTGTCTTCTTGTGGCTACTTTCGCTGAAGGTAAGTACAGTATGCTTACATTACATTCACCAGTTCTCTTCAACTCCTTGTCGTTTGGACATACCTCAAAATATGAAAATAAGAGCTTTCCTGTTATACACATAGACGAGTCAATTTACGTATGAGCTAGACAAAAATGGAATATTAATGTTTTGCTTGCTAATAACTCCAAGCACACTCCTGAACAACATATCCAAAAAGGAAAAAAAGGACACAAATTTCAAAATTGGGCGAGTATGGATAAAAAAAAAACCCATCTAATCGAATTCCTCTCATTATCAGGATTCATAAAAGGTATAGTTTGACCTATCTACGATGTACAGTTCTTGAGTTATAGGCATAAAAGGTCAATGTTAAATTGTGGTCTCGGCTATTTTGAAACGAATGTAAGCATTCTTAAATTATACCCCAAGTATGACTTTGAACTTAATTGTGATGTAATACTGGGCCCTATAGTCTACATACATTGTTTTAATCCTTGAGATATGACAGACAATAACACAGTTTTCAGACCTTTTAGACTTTTAACCCCTGTTTGGACATTTGTCCCATTTAAAATCTTATAAAACAATTCCCACACAGCGGATTTAATTTGATGTTGTTGTTCTGCAAGACAGGTAACTATTTTCTAAAGATACGAAAATTAACATTTTTTCTGTTCAAAATCAATTTAGTCGCAGAACTAGATTTGAGATGCACAAAGCATGTTTGGATCGCAAATGTATTCTGAACTTTTTTTGTTTATTCAATGACCAATTTCATATTATGAATTTGTAGTTCACCTACTGCTGAACCCAAAGAAATCTAATCTTTATACCAATGTTACATGTAACCAGGATCTAAAAGTATCGCTGTCGTAGACGTGACGTCACATTGGTGACCACGTAGTGTTACCATAGCGATTAGATTACGCTCTCATGAGAACCACAATGGCACACACCGACATCGCCTGACTAATAATTACTTTGTCAGCAGAGATACTAAAATCAATACCCGGGATCGATACACGTGAATGTACTATGCACGAGTTTGATATGAGACGAAAATCTTTGGATACCGGGGTAGAAAATGATGAATATCTCCCGTAAATGATTTCGTATAAAGAAACCAGATATGGTTCCTTGCACTTGAATATATATTTGAACAGATATGATAGTCGTTAGCTTGCGTCTTGAGAAAGAAGCTTGCGTCTTGAGTCAAAAACTGACACTAATTCTGATTTATATGTGCCGAATTATATAGCGCAGTGTATAGGCCAATCGTGGAGGTAGTCTAAAAGCATATGACCTATGGCGTACCATGCTCGACTCACACACAGCGAGGTCAGTCACCGGCCTAATCGGGGCTATTGTCAGTAGCCTTAGTCAGATGTCCTTCGGCCCATTATGCGACTCAAAACTATTAAACAGGTCGATACAAAATGGCATGCGTGGCGGTGGATTCAACCTACCATGGCGATTTCTGCCATGAAGATATCGGGGCGATGACACTGTGTGGCGGTATCAATGTATGGAGATCAAATTTTTAAATTACCAATCATATTTAAGACCTGCAACCTTGTGATTTCAGAAGGAAAACATCTCGCAAAAGCTTACTAGGCAGTGAAACCCATAAGAAATGGCTAAAACTTGATTTTCAAACAGCAGAACATCGACGTGTACAGTGTAAATAGCGTTGCCATGCAAACTGTGAGATCCGTCACTACGGAAGTAGTTGTGACCTCGACAGGAAGTGACGTCGGTCTACGACAGCAAATTTAGAAGAAATACCGTGCTCCTACATAAATTACATGTGGTGTATCGTAAACAAGTGTTCACTCAAGTTTAGCAACTCTCTATTATATTGAGGACCATTGAATCGAGCTTTTTGTATCGAGGGTTTTTAGTATATCATGTTCGTGATTTGTATGTTATTGTATTTCTCTTGTCATCTTGTGGCTGCTTTCGCTGAAGGTAAGTATATACATGTACAGTAAGCTTTCATTACATTTAATAATTCTGTCTAGCTCCTTGTCGTTTGGCCATACCTCAAAAAATGAAAATAAGAGATTTCATGTTGTACACAGCCTACATTTTGTATTCCCCATAAACGAAGTTTTTCTTGCACTGGTTATACACAGTTTGACTGGATATGATTTTGTCGACTTTCAAATGCCAAATTTTAATGCACTTGTAGTTTTAATCTTTAATCACAATGTACTATTAAAAATAAAAACGACACGTAGGCCTACATTGCATTTATCATACCTAGCCATGGACTTCTATTTTTAATTTACAGATGCAATATGTCCAAACACCGGACCTCTCGGGATGGAAAGCGGGATTATAAAAGACGACCAACTTAAAGCGTCTTCTATTTATGATGGTGATGGATATTCTTTACCCCCAGAGAAAGGCAGACTAAATAATGCAAGATACTGGGCGACGGAGCACAAGGATAAATCATCCTACCATTGGATTCAAGTTGCATTCCAGGATCTAGTCACCGTAGCAGGCGTACAGACACAAGGTGGTGGTGACTTTGGAGAACGGGAATGGGTGAAAAAACTGCAGATACAAAGTGGTGATTCAGAGAATTCTTTGACATTCATTATGGAAGAGGATAGCCCTAAGGTATAAATAAATGTTATGATAATACCATAGCTAATAATAGCTTTTTTCAGAACAGAATAACAATACTACTAGAACAACAACCGAGTAGATTAAATTATCGCACGTTGATGACGCAATGCATGACGTCAATTTTATGTCACTTTAACCACTGCATAGTGGGCTATAGGATGGAACTAATTTGTGGCAAAATTACAAATGTCTATAAGGTACCTAGAAAACATTGTATTTTATTTACCTAGAGGTTTATGACCCGAGGAATTCAATGGACAGCATTTTGAATTCGTATGACGTCATTAAAATACTGTTCTCTGATTGGTTAAAATTAACTTTCATTAATGTTCACTTTAAACGTATTTTAAGTAAATTAGGTTAATAGGTTTATGGATCCACAGAATGTAACATTTGCTCAATATGGTGTTGGCATAAAACAAACTAATTACTTGTTATGCAAATAAGCTAGTTCACGCTATATAAAACTCATACACTGCATCTAGTACGGTGGTGATTTATTACAAAAATAATATTAATAATAATAATAATGAATTGATGAATTAAATGTTAGATTCGTTGATTTAAGGGCTTTAGTAACAACGTTTGCACCGTATTTTTGTGGGACATGAGAGCACATCAGACATATCGAATTACATTCTGAATACGAAGAATGTCTTTCTGATATCAAATAATGATATACAATACAAATTTTATGGCAAATTATTAAAAATTGATATTTTTGACATAACTTTTAAAATTTATAAATCTAAATCTAATGATATTTACTTAAAGAGTATGCTATGTAGCTGTGAGGAAAAGCCGACGATCCGATCATTGATCTTTCGTATTGTAGATCTAGATTTAATTCCCCAAAACCCCTAAAAAATTGAGGTCTTTTGTGGAAAAAATTTGTATCTTCGTACTTGAATGATACTTGTGTTAAAGTGCAATTATTTGTTAATGTATGAACTGCAGGTATTTGACTGCAAGTTTGGCCACATAGGTGGACCAACGTGCATTAAGTAGTACTATTAGTATTTAGTTCATTAATTTGTTGATTTTTCCTGTTTAATATCCATTCCAGACTTTCGCAGCAAACACAGATATAAATACAATTGTTAATATAACGTTTTCTGTGCCAATCACGACAAGATATTTGCGGATAGTACCAACTGATTGGAAGGTCTGGGTTGCACTGCGCTTTGAAGTTATTGGCTGTCGAACTGGTAAGAAATATTTATTTTCTAAGATACTCAATTTTATCCTTTCAGTTTTTCTCTACAATTCAGTAGAGTGTAAAATATGGAACATTGATATTGCATAATGATATGTAGCACAACAACATGCCTATAGACGAATCCAACGAGCCAAGACATGGTCAGGATTTGGTCGGCCATTATTGGGTCCCCGCATGCACCAAACTGGTGTTGTGAGTACCCAATTGGGTGGATTAAACCCGCTTAAAATTCGATGTTAGATTCTTTTGTGTTGTAAACTGTCATCATTCTTTTGTCTACGTGTAACACGGGTGATAGAATGCAGTTTAAAATACCCTCCAAGGCCGCATCATTTCACATTTTAGGTGAGATAGAGCCGACAGGGACCCAGCTAATGGCTGCCATTGAGGTGTAGGAATGCGTGGAATTGGATTCGTCTATAACAGGAGGGTACATAAACACAACAAAAAAAACTCCTCACTTACATCCGTCCACCTGCTCTGATGGTAGCGCAATCCAGGGATCGCCGGTTCGAATCCCACTTCAGCCATATTTATTTCATCCCCTTCTTCATTCAATTTTAAATATACTTCAATTTCAGTGGTTACATCATCGCAGGCAACGACTACCAGCGCCAAAGCAACTACCAATCCTTACATAAGTACATCACCGACAGGTGGGAAAAAACTTCTCATCATTTAAAGCCTTAATGTACGATCGTTTTTCAGAATATACCTTTATTTTTTTCAAAACCGATTTTTTGGCATATTTGTAATACTTACACATGTTCCAACATAAATATATGAGCAAACTGTCAAATTCGCCCTATTTGTAGTAAAACGGGATGATTTTCTGTTGGTCCGATATGTTATCATAATTTTTCAGATTATGATAATATGTCGGAATGGTCACAAATTGTAGTCTCCTACGAAGCCAGTTTGGTTACGCTCCCTCCACACATGTGGAGGGGGCGTAACCAAACTGGCTACGTAGGAGACTAACTCTGAGGCCGCACTCTCCGTCCTCATCCAAAAAGTGCGAGATATTTCGAGTGATAGAAGTGAAGTTTATAATGTTGTTTCTTTGTAAATTTCCAATGTTTGTCGCGTCCAAATGTGTTGGGAACTTTCATAATTAACTATATATTTTATCATTTTGGAAGAATAAATGAAAAATCTAAAAATTTAAAAAGATCGTACATTAAGGCTTTAAATGGTTTCAATTTATGTGAAGCAAATTATTCCGTCACATTTTTTAGAAAACTTCAACACACACCTTAGGTTACAAATCTGATACATCTGTGAGATATATTATGTCAGTCAGGAAATCCAAAATGTACACCTGATTCATTTATTCTTAAAACGAACATGATGAATTCATCTGGTAAAAGATTCTGCTGCTATAGTTGTCTAATTGTAGCCCGCAGGAACTCGGGGAGATGATCTTGGATGCGAAGGTTTATTGCAGTATTTTATAGGGCGTGCGCCTCCTAGAGTTGCTGCAAAAAGTTTTATAGAATAACAGCTGTTTACTTTAGAATGAAAGTTCATTTGGGTTGGTAGTAAACATAATTTAGTGGTGTAAACCTTTGATCACAACAAAAATTTGCGTACCTGGAATTTTCAGTCGACACTTCGACTTTCATCAGCAGACTAGCAACCCAATCCAGAGGTCAGCGACCTTTCAGACACTTGGCCCCAAAATCGGGTCGTACACTCTAGGTAGCTGTATCGGCCCCCGTCTCTGTTCAGCGATGGCTGGTTCACTCTGATATACACCAGGCACAAAAAGAAACTCGTCAGTTAGAGTCATCCTTGCTGTTCAACAACCTGATAATTTTGGATTATTCTGAAATAAACATTTTATTAATTGGCCTTTACTTTCTTATTTGACATCCTGTTCGTAAAAATCGAGCAAGAATTAACCAAGATATGCGCATCCAAACCCTCAAACCCCCAAATCCAAAGTTGCAATTTTATTGCTTGTTACACCGTGTTCTTTATTGATTAGCCCGTGGTGCTTATGTGCAATACAACGATGCGTTCCTATTGAAGATCGTTGAAATTGGGGTTTGAGGGTTTGGAGGCGCATATCTTGGTCAATTCTTACTCGATTTTCACGAACAGCGTAGACAAAACATATAGGCCTACAGCTGTTTGCATACTTTTTGTTGTTGTCAAATTAATGATCCAATTCATTTATCTTTTAATCAAAGATTATTAATCGAAGCGCGGTGTTCAAGTATTTAATGAAATCTGTTTTGCAATAAGCGACATAATATAAACATAATATTTTGGTAGATTACCGAGCGGGCCAAAGCGTCGATGAGGGGCAAACGTTTGGGGCCAGTGGAAGACCCGAGAGATAAATTGTTCCAAATTGAGAGTGATTCAGACTAGACACATACATGTACATGTAAACTTGTACATTTGACAGCTCAAATTATTTTTGCTTTGTTTTTCTTTTCATAATATATCAGTAACACTGCATTATAGTCAATTTAATAAACACCTGCTAAATATAAAAATCTATATATTATGCTACGCCCAGCTTCCAGTCCGATATTTCAGTAGCTTATTAACGACGATCACAGAATCGTGATACACACAGAAAAATAAAGGTGTCAAATTAGCTCGCTTACTGGATCCGAAATGCCAGAGTACCATAGAGAATCCTAGTACAAAAGTATAGGCAAAATTGATTCTCGGCTAAAAGCTCTATGAACATGCGATTTTCAACAAATAAAAACTCAGTATCTCTTGGAATAGTTTTACAATAGCGAAATAAAAATCATTGATTTTACTGTAGAAACATATGGTGGGTCTCACCAACCCCCTCTCTATGGTCATTTTTGATGGTCGGTCCTACCCCGGGTAAGGTGTTGGGGGAAATGTTATCACTAAAATTAGCGCAAAGGATGGATCTACGATTAGCTTAAGTCGTTTGACGTAAAGACGCGCATTTTTTTATAACGGATAAAACCTTAATAACAAGTTTGTTTCCATTTCCAGGGACAATGATAATTGGAGTCGCAGTTGGATCATCAATAGCACTTATGCTGATCATAATTTCTGTCCTGTGTGCTCTGAAACTAATAAGGTAAATGATAACTAACGATACTAATGTTTATGACTTTGCGCGCATTTCAACATAACGTCACTGGGCGGGAAAAACCTCGTATTTACTTTTTGCCCTTGAACATGGATGAAGCAAACCTATCAATGTAAAGTCTACACAAACAAGGCTTTATCCGTGTTCAAGGGCCAAAAGTACATATGAGGTTTTTCCCGCCCAGCGACGATAATATAGTTACTTGAAAGACTGTTTTTAGACCACAACTCAACTTGATTATAACCAAATTAGTAGTATCTGTGCATATTTTCTCGCACTCCGTTCACATTATTGGGGTACAGGGGCGACATTCTGTAGCCACAACACTGCTTTATCCATTTTCCAAGCCCAAAAGAAAAAAATGAGATGTTTCCTGCATGTACTTTTTGCACTTGAACATGGATAAAGCAAACTATTCAATATAAAGTCTACACCTACAAGGCATTATCCGTGTTCAAGGGCCAAAAGTACATATGAGGTTTTTCCCGCCCAGCGACGATAATTGAAAGACCGTTTTTAGAACACAACTCAATGCTCAACTTGATTATAACCAAATTAGTAGTATCTGTGCATATTTTCTCGCACTCCGTTCACATTATTGGGGTACGGGGCGCCATTCTGTAGCCACAACACCTAAAGTTTGTTCGGCACATAATTGGCGAAAAGTATTTGGCTTTATGTTATTGCGCGAGTTATTACACTCAGCACAGTGTTGCTCACTATGCAGCATTTCCGCCCAAAATCAGAACTACCCGAGCAGCTCCGAGCGTAATGGCACTGTGGCATACCTTCAACCAGGAAGACACCCACGGGAATGATCTATACGCCCAACCCTATCTTATAGATGCAATGGCGATGGGTTGAAATCAATCAAAGGACGGAGTCTCATGTTCATATCCAAATGTATTTCAAACATGGTGATTGACACTACAAACTTATTACTAAATGCACATCCTTTTTTGATTTACACCAAAAAGCTTAATAGCATTATCTCAAAGTATTTTATATGGTTTTTGTATAATTAGAAAGTGTGGGCACCCTTAATCACTGAAGTACCAGAAACTTAAAATCTGGATGAGAAGATATGTTTATTATGCGGGAAAGCAGAGTGTCAAATTTGCCATAGTTAAACTTTAGTGCAACCAAACAGTATTCAACTGTGCGCTAGGCCATTAATTTAGTATGCATGTAGAAATGCAACGAATAAGTATGAAATGAGTAGAATGCATAATGCCGAATAATAAATTATACTAATTTTCTAACTATCGAATCTGTTCCTATATAAGGCACAACATAATTTTTGGTCCTATAGTGCTATCGGTGCCAGGATAGGTACCGATGGCACTTTTTATCGTAACCCTAAACATTTGTACAATGCATACGTTTTTATTTAAATGAAAAACAATAACACTGTGCAGCTGTTAGTATGCTATTTATTACATCGCCAGTGTGATAATACGCTGGCGAAGTTACGTAATTAATCGGATTAATTATCATAGCAATAGGTGAAAACAATTTTGAACATATCGCGCTGCACTACAAGCAGGTTACACTCATCACCTGTGTATGTCTGCAATCATAGATTGAAAACAATACTGGCCTTTTCAAAGATACTAATCTTACATGTGCAAGTAATCAGCATGATATGGTTCAATGCAGAGGTACCACGTGAACGGTATATTCAAAAATTGTTTTCACCCATTGCTGTGGTAGTTAATCCGATTATTACGTAACTTCGCCAGCGTATAAGAGTCATCGGTACCTAACCGGGCACCGATATTTCTATAGGACCAAATTCGATGTGGTACCTAACTCATGAAGTGTCTTGTGCGCGGGTAGCGACCACTGGCTTTACACCATTACAGACCAGTAATGTATTAATTTGGTTTTATACGAAAGAATAATAATTTAGGTATTGTGTCTTGTTAACATTCACCAATCCAGAGTTAAACGTGGTAAGCAGACAAAGCCTGTTGCCTCTACAGCTAAACCAACCGAAGTCAATCAGCCATACTACTTGTCTGTTTTTGATGCCACACCGAATCACCCATCCGACTCAAGTATCAAGCAACCGGTGTATGTCGACCCTAATCAGGAGAATCCTCCTCAGGACGAATTGTACCATGATATCACAGAATCCGCTACTGATGATGACCCTAATGCAATTTACTATTCGTCCGTTGAATCAACATCCAGTCCCCAAAGTAACAACGGACAGGTGTCTGATAGTTATCCTAAGCCGCAGACGAAGGGTAAAACATTTGAAGCACCAGAAGACACGAGTCTATACTACGCTAGTTCGGATACGCAGAAAGGCGTAGGTTGGGAAGAGAATGCAGCGTATGACAGTTTTTCAAACGACGACGGCGACAAAAATGGCGGCAACGATACAGAGGGTTGGGAAGATAATACATTTTATAATTTAGAGGATGAAAAAGATGAGAATTCAACTGGTTGGAAGGACAATGATATATATGCCGGGGCTGATGATTAATACAATCATTCAGATACAAAAAAGTGTTTAGATCGGGTTAAAAACTCTTTTTAAGTCATAAAGATTGACGAATGGTATAGTTTGACGTACATGTACTATGAGATGTACCGTTTTTGAGTTACAGGTAACAAGGTCAAAGGTTACATTTTTGGGTCAGATTTTGATACAAATTGTCTCAAATTGTTCCTCTTAAGATAATGAATAAGGTAATAAGTATTCAAACCATATTGTAACATTTGCTGAGGACCCCCTCAAATTTTGTCAAAATTCTTCACTGCAAACATCATCCTTTAGGTGCTGTATTTGTGACAAAATCCAAAATTTTGTATAAACATTGATAGAACAACATGTCCCGTCGTTTTATTATACACGAGCAAAATATTAATCGAACGCAAACGCGATATTGATAACATTGTACGTACATGACGTATGGGATGGTCATAACACATCAAATGACCGACTTGAGCACCATCGACGGTGTGAAACGCATTGGCAACATCGCGTCGGCGCTTGAATTAAATTGCAATTTTCAGTTTCAGTTTTAATTTTTTACTTCAGTTTCAATACTTCTTTGCTTTACTTCAGTTTCAATACTTCTTGTGTAGCATAATCAAATCAATATGGCAAATCCTATGACCTGATGCATCACTTAAAGCCATATTATAACATTTCTGTAAAAATAGATTAGTATTTATTTTCCATAAAATGTTAGCTTTTACTGTCAGATATGTCCCCTTTTAATTTTGAGCCGAACAAGTGAGGTAAAGCATAGAAAATTGGAATTTACTACTAGCGCCCATGCATGTTACTCCCGCGGTTTTAATACGGTACGATCCTCGGGGTATGTGTGTGTGTATGTGTATCCCGCACGCCGTGTCGGTTTTGTCGCTGATTTGTCGGTTATTACCCTGATAGCCGGATACAGTTACTCATACTGACGAAAACCCTCCCGGCTAAAAAGGATTGCTTTGGGGTTTTGGCGTTAAAAGCTTTTACAGCTGTATGTTTTAGACGCTATAAACTCATCAACAGTTCCAGCATATCTCTATAATTATTTTACGTGTCTATTTTGCTGATATAGAAATAATTGCCGTTAAAAAAGTTGACTTTAAGCTGTCAATTACTTTGCATTGTTTTGCCAAATTTACATCCAAGGTTCAACTGAGGATAACTTGAGAGTTTTACTGCAAAGCTGCATTTTTAGTACAAAGGTCCCACTTGGCATGGATGCTCCTTGGGGCAAGAGAAAAAGATTCATCCAAAGGGACACTTTGTCTTGTGCATAAAACCTCCTAATTAGCATAAATTATGCTACTTAGTGCCCAAAATATGGTATTTTTTTATTTTTTGGACCATTTTGCCAGAGAATACATATAAACGGTTCAAATTGGCTTAAATTAGGGTAAGGAATTAATTTTTTGGGTTGTTTTGGGAATATGTCGCCAATTTGACCCTCAAATCCAAGATGGCTGCTGACCGCCATCTTTAAAATCTAGCGTTTTACAACTTTTGAGCAGTATGAGCTACACACTTTCTGGCACTGTTCGGCGCAAGAGAAAAAAATTCATCCAAAGAGACACTTTGTCTCTTGCATAAAACCCCCTAATTAGCATAAATTATGCTAATTAGTGCCCAAAATATGGTGCCCAAAAGATGTTGACGTTAATGTTAATAGTTTCTTGGTATTGTTTTGGGACTGAGTGCAGTCCAAAGTAATGCTAATACGAATAAAGTTCAGTTGGGTGAAGGTTCTATCGTGCATCCTCGGAAGAAATCTACTTCTGTTCAACGTTTCTAGATCAGAAAAACATGCGTAGAAAATGGTAAGTTAAAAATTTCTAAAAGTGTCCCTAGCTCGGATTTTGTCAAAAACCACGCCAAAGTATTTCTCTTGTCATAACAATTCAGAAAAAAATAATTATATAAAATATAAAATATTTGCCAACAACAGTCATTGATTTGCCGGTTATTACCTTGATAAAGTTCCTCAAACCGACAAAACCCTCCCGGCAGCATAGACTAAAACGATTATTTTAGCTGAAAATTTAGCTTTCGGCGCTTACAGCTTTCACGGTATACATATCATCAGTTCTAGCTTGCTACAATAATTGTTTTACCTATCTATATCGTTCATAATAAATAAACGCTAATGAATTCAATATAACTTATTATCTTTTGCCTGTCAATTATTTTGCATCGTTTTGCTAAATTCGCATTTTATCCCAGGTTCAACTTCGGATATGTTCATTGCTCAAGAACACGCGCTTGTTGTAGATGATGCTTCTCGATATATCACGATCACAAAAGCAGCATAATGTATAATTATGTTATCACTCTTCTTTAAATAATTAATAATTGCAAAACCAGAAAAAGGGATATTCAAGATGACAATTGTAACCTTTGTGTGGCAGGTGTTGTTAATTGTTTGTTGGCATGGTTTGCGACTGAGTGCAGCCCAACGTAATCCAGAAGGTAAGCTTCTATTTCGAACGACTACTATATTAATGATAATAATGGTACCACCGTATAAAATTTCGACGCAAAAAAAATGCTGTTTCATTTGTCCATTAGTTAAAATCCTTTTGTGCGGAGGTGCACCGCACTATTTTACCACTTGCTTATGGACCGTCTTGAAAATAATAATACCTTTTTCGTTTGAGATATATTGATGACAATCATCATGATCATTGTTTTCCTATTTGGACTCTTCGCCAAGAAGAGCTGGACATTCGTTTCCTCTACTATAAAACCGGGGACTGTGCAATTGTTATTATCCCGCAGAAGGTATCTCCAGTTTGACACAAAATTGCATGTCTCATAAATATGTGCCAAAAACGGTTTGGCCCGATTTCGACATGCCACACCCACCCAGCCTTCTACTTGCAATGGTTCTTATGTTACCTTAGCTTACCTTAGCTTAGTCTTCCCTATATGTTTGGCATTCAGACTGATGCATATTCGTCTAAGACTATACTTGCACCAGAGTCAATCAACTGGGCAACATATCCGAGACAGCACACTAGCACAGCTATATTTCATGATTTCAGCAATACTTTTCCTTGATGTTCCCTTGCATTCCTTTTCGATTATGGGGTATTCTCTTTGTACCAACCACTGCCTGATGCAGCATCAGGAACAAGGGAAAAAAATCATGACAAACAAAGAAATCTGTTTTTGGAACCCTCTTATTGCTAAGCATGTTTTTCCGTGTCATTCCTGATTGAGGATTTGTGATTTAATTCCAAATATTTGACATGTTTGAGGTAGCTGAAATACAAATACCAATTATTGGCTATGAAAAGGAAGAATCAATACTATACTTTATATGAAAAGGCTACTCGTTATTTGATCGGTCTTAAATTAAGACAAAGGTCCTTGTTTCTTAATCCGGATGGCTTCCAGGAACCTCCTGAAAATGTCTTTTGATTCCTTCTCAAATACTTGCCGTCATTTTATCTTTTCAGTTTCTGTTTCCGTATCCGTATCCGTTTTTGTAAGTCATTGTTATTCTGAAGTGGTAGCGTCCCAGGTGTGACCAATCTTTTATTCTAGCCTTTTGTTAGTTACTAATAATTTGAAGCTCGTGAATTTCAGTTTTCGTTTTGGTAAGTTTTGGTAAATATTGATTTTTGACATAAAACCTTGAGATGAGGGGTTGGGTGCTAATCTAGACAAAAGAAGAGTCTAAATTGTACGGTCCTAAATTCGCGGTAAATTGTACGGCTTTAATTGACTTGTGTTTGGTGTATATGCACTTACGCCAAGTCGTAAGTAGCTCGTAAAAATAGTCTTGCATTGAAATATATACTGTTGTGGCGATATATTATTTTATAGCCCGTGCCTTCTATTTTTATTTATTTATTTATTCAAAACTATGGTGTCATTCACCTCGAGTGAGATCACTCTCTCGTATCATTTCGATTAGACTATCGTTAAACGTCACAATGGTCTTTTGTAAAGAGAGGTTTTGTGGACGACGCAAACGGATGTTTAATTGTAGTCTGTGGCATTCACTCAGATGGTTAACATCTCTCCATAAACTCTCCGTGTGCGTCAAGATTTGAACACAACTTCTTATTTTAGAGCGAGAACAATTCTTGCTAATTATTACTTGATAATGGAGTTTGTTCTACTCCTAGTTCACGTGTTAGTTTTAATATAAAGTTTCATACCGAATGAAGAAGATGTAGTAAGTAATAAATAAAACTTTAATATCCGTAAATTGTGGTTGTGATTGTTTTCATGTTTGTGTGATAAGAATCGTGCTTGGCTGATTCTAAAAGCCTAAATAAGTCCCTGGTTGAACCTCTGGTTCTATGAAGAACTTTATTTTAGCGCCCCTACTCATGCCAAATCAACGATGAAGAGACGATAAACCGAATACCAATCTGAGGGACTAGCCGAGACGAGTGAACGAAGACGCATCCACCAAGCCGTGTGATTATTCCCTGGTACCTACCTCGCTGGTTAAAATATTTAGCGAGTCCTATTCCCAAAGTTCTTTATTAGAAATGGTGGAGAAAGCCAAGGCGTTTTGATATTTTTATATCAATGTTATTTTAAAGATCACACTTGCAAGAGACAATTTTTACCCAATATATTAATACATCTTGTTCATCGACGGCCGAAGACGTCAGCGGAGTTTCTGAGTGATGCTACGGGCTACCCTTACCATTTTTGTTTCAAATTTTATTTTGGTAAGTTAATATGATGGTGGTAAGTTTTATTTTGGTGGCATCAACATATATTGTGTGTTTATCTATAATCTAGGCACGTAGTAAGTAGGCCTATTTCATTTCAAAATTTGGCGAGTTGAGTAATTTTGCGCTAAACATGGGCGTTGGCTGCCAATCGATACCAACTGTGTATGTGACGGGTTTGCTTTAATGTGTAATCAATGGAGTGTACAATTGTATTCATTGAATTGAAGCTTGCTTTCTTTAGTCAGATATAAGCTTGGCTTTGTATTGTGTCTGATTGTTCATTCAGCCGTCATAAACTGTGGCGTGGCATGTATTTAAAATTCGCGCGCAGTTTACTCATTCAATTGAATATGCTTTCTTTGTCAGTCAACCGGGTTCATTGATGGTCATCATGTTTGTAGTTTACTATGGCTCGTTTTATCTTTTCAGTTTCCGTAAGTCTATTGTTCAGATACGAAAACGCAAGGGATTTAGTAAGTTTACTGTAACATGACTTCATTGTTAACTTTGAAGTACCAATCAGCTTATTTCAAAAGTGGCAGTTGCTTATGTCAATAAAAGCGGGAGAGACAACACCGCTGTTTTTAATGGCCTAGCGCCCTCTCGTCTTTGATGCATGCCAATCCGAATTACAAAGTCCACTTTTTTCTGTAAAAATGTTGAAAATAAGCTCTAAAATCACAAAAGGCCCGCTTATGAGCATATCGCACCCCAATGCACTTGTGCAGGGCCACAGTGTCGCCCTTCCCTCGTATCAATGTCTATCTCCTATTTTGCTTCCTTCCTGCCCCCCATGATCAGTCTCCCCACCAGTGGCGTAACTAGACATTTTCATTTGGGGGGGCAAGCGGGGGCAAACATAATAAATGAGGGGGCAGGAATCCAGCACCTTTTGGCAACAAAAGAAGTGTATGGTATACCAATGCGCACGAAGCGCGCGAAAATTGTTGGCATATTGAAGCTAAACTAGTGACATATGTTAAAAAAAGTGGAATAAATGCGCGCGAAGCGCGCAAAAATTGTGTTTTTAAAGGTTAAAATGACCAGATATGAGGTTAATTAATAACTCTCAGAAGTAGGCCTACTTTAACTTTTTCATTTGGGGGGGCAAACAGGGGGCAAGGGTTCAAAATGGGGGGGGGCTCCAGCCCCCGCTGGTTACGCCACTGCTCCCCACTCCCTCCGCGGTCCCTCGGTCCCTACTCTCTCCCTCTCGAGTTCTTCTCTTTCTAGTCTTTCCGTCTCTCCCTCTCCTCTCTTTCTTCCTCACCCCCTCCCACTCTCGCTTGTTCAGTCTCAACTTAAGTAGCTCCCTCCCTCCCTCCCCCTGGCGAAATTTATGACTGAAAATAAGCTCTGCAAAAATAAACATTTAAAATAAACCTGAGTCTTGCATATAGGCCCAACCAATTATCAGATTAGCTTGCCATGAATAGAATAAATTATCTTTGCTCCAATGCAATTCTTTTTGTATTGCATTTCAATATAAAACATGTTTACTAAATCACCACTTGTACGCGCCTCATTGGGAGATATTTGACAATTTTAGACGCTCGTTTCATCGCCAATATGAAAGACTTTTGCTTATAACTTGGCAACATGGTTAGTATATATTTCAATGCAAGACTTTTTTACGAATCACTTACATCTAGGCGTAAGTACATATACACCAAACACATGTCAATTGAAGCCGTACAATTTACCGCGAATTTAGGACCGTAAAATTTAGACTCTTCTTTTGTCTAGATTGGCACCCAACCGCACATCTCAAGGTTTTATGTAAAAAATCAATATAACTTACCAAAACAAAAACTGAAATTCACGAGCTTCAAATTTTCAGTAACTAACAAAAGGCTAGAATAAAAGATTGGTCATACCTGGGAGACTACCACTTCAGAATAACAATGACTTACAAAAACTATTACGGATACGGAAACAGAAACTGAAAAGATAAAACGACGGTATGATTGCTAATATGAATTATTTGATCAATGAATTAATGGTATGTAAATAGATAGTGGAAAACTTGTATGTATGTAGGTTATTTGCAAAACTTTGTTGATGTGAATTAATAAGTTGACTTTGAAAATATTCTAAATAATTTTGCTTTATTAAAGCGAGTCAATTTATCAACTTATTTTGATGACAAATATTGTAATGGATTTAATTTTGTAAACATCCATGGCTTCTGGTGATGATGAAATTAAATTACAAGAAACGTTTAATGATAGCTCTGAAGAAATTTCTAATACATCTGATAGTAGTTCTGATGATGAAATATTAGATTTTGATTTAAACATGGCTACTAAATACGACATGTATGATTTAAAAATCAAATATTCAGGAGATCCTGAAGATGATTTAGATTCTTTTATTACCAAATTTTCAAATTATGCTGCACTTCGAGATTATACTGCGCCAAAAGCAGCATTGGCTCTGACAATTAAAATTGAAGGCAATGCTAGCGTCTTTCTTGAGTCAATACCCGAAAGCGATAAGGACACGGTTGATAAGATTAAGGCTCTTCTTAAAGGTGAACCTCATTGAAAATAAAGTTATATATCAATGGAAAGCTTATGATGTCAGGATATTAAAAATTATTTTTTCCGATTTTTTTGATGGCTAATAAAGCTGAAAAATTAAAAAAATGATTGAATTTTTGGTCTTTTTTAAGGCGCCCAAAAAGCACCCAAATCAATCGTCTATGACCTTGGGAATGCTCGTGACGTAAGCTCAGGGTTCGCAGTCACGTGATCCTACTCGGAAACATGTAAACAAGACTTGCTTCCTGTACTTTGCAAGCTGCCCGGCAAGTCTGATTTTCACAATAAAGCTTGAAATTAGAGGAATCTTCAAATTGCTGGTTCCTTCTATATATATTAGAAATAATAGAATTATTGTCAACACATAAATTTTCCGTACATTTTGACAAAATCAGTCATAACTGGCTGGTAATAACTGGGTAATTGAGTTTGAATTTCGCGCTGGGACCAATCCCATGCGCAAATGCTGCTACCGTTCATGTCATGGACTGAATAAACATGATCGAATAACAAATTAAATAGTTGTTTGTGACATTCCCTATATATTCTTGATTCACTTTAAAATGTCTGATTAAAAAAATATCGTCTTGCAGTAATCAAAAATTAATAACAAACCGCCGATTTCATCAAATCCAGCCCATAAAAGGTTTTCATATTTAGCGTATTGCGGTAATACATTCTTTCCACACAATCGCGATTGAACGAAACAGATACTCGGGCAGATACTTTATTATAAAATAAATACAATTTAGGCTTAGTATGCCGTTATTTGATGGAATTCTGAAATCTGAATAAAATTAAAATATTGTCACTTGTGTCATGATTCTTTAATGATAGTACAATCAGTGTACGGTACTGAAAAAGTGAAACATTCATGTTTTATGGATTACCGAACACGATGCGTAAATTGCTGCTGAATTGCAGGGACGGATATGCACAAACACAGCGACTCGCTTCGGGGCTTCGTCCTCCGTGTTTCATGGGGTGTTTCAGCAGATTTGATCAATCGTTCCCTTATATTTGGAACATTTACAGGAATAAATTTTGCTGATGAAGCAATAAGTTGGAAATATCAGAATGTGAATATCAAATCGGTCATTTTGTCTGCAAGTTCAGTACAGTCGCGGATACTGAACACTCGGCGTAGTGAGACTCAGTCAGTCACTGAGCTCATCCCGTATGTATCTATAGACGAATCCAAGTAGCCAAGTCATGGTCAGGATTTGGTCGGACATCTTTGGGTAGCCGCTAGCACCAACCTGATGTTTTGAGCGTCCAATTGTGCAAATAAAATCCGCCTAACACCTAGAGAAGATGCAAGGACGAGGAGGGTTAATAGAATAATAGCTAATAATATATATAATGGAGATAATTCCGTAGGTAATCCCGTCGCATCTATTCATACATATAGTCCTTTTGTTCGCAAGTACGTCAATGCATAGATACCGCGTATAGTTAATCCGATTATATATGTCACTTCAACAACGAATAGACCATGCTGTGTGTTTTGATTGGGGAGGTGTATTGTGTTATTCTTTTGTCTACCTGTGTTTTCGCGAAAGGTGTAAAACGGGTGATGGAATGCAGTTTAAATTTTCCGCCAAGGCCGAATAATTTCACATTTTGAGTGCATTGTAGCCGACGGCTACCCAACTAAAGGCTGCTAGTCAGGTGTAGGAATGCGTGAATTTAGATTCGTCTATACGAGTTCGCCTATCATACGTGACCGGCCATGACTGGTTGTAAAGCTAAGAAATAATTAAAAAATCCTGTACATGTACCTTATTCTATTCCTTCATTTTCTCATTGTGATAAGTTCATCTCAACTTGGTGTGACGATCTGTACTGGTAGCACTAGCAGTTATTTTTTTGTAATCTGTTTTCATTCCGGTTCTTCGGCGAATCTTCGCTCTTCGTGCTTTACTGTAATATTCCCTATGCATATCGTGGATGGCTTGGCCTATCCCAAATCACCCCGGCCAGCACTTTTCCCATTTTTAAATCCACACACTTTATTCAGGAACTTCATTCTTAATTTGATCATGATATTTCCTTCATGTTATTCTTATTTTATTGAAGATATTTTTCATGTAAAGTAAGTTGACAATGACTGAATTCGTGCATTGGCCCGATGCATGCCACAGTAATACACGGACATTGTGTTTACAATCAAACCCGGAAGTAACTGTGTGTCCCTGGGCTGACGTCATCAACGAAAGCGCCCAATTTGAACGATTTCGTTTTGTAATTTAGGGGGGGGTGCCAATATCCAATCTTTGCATGGAGATTATGTCTAGCCTAGTACGCTATGCAAATAAAAAATATTCTGTTCTGCTTCCTGACATCATAAGCTTTCCATTGATACATAACTTTATTTTCAATGAGGTTCACCTTTAAGGAGAATTTTGAGGGTGATTCGTGGCGTTGGGGAATTGAATCAAAATTGCTGTCGCGTAAACAACTCACCAATGAGACTTTGGACGTATACGCGTCAGATGTTATGCGCTGGTGCAGACAAGTTGGTAAAACAGATTCCGAGCAAATGTCAATTTTTGTCAGAGGTCTATTGCCTCCTTTGCGTGGATTTGTGTTTTCCAAAGAACCTAAGACATTCCGTAATGCCTTAGACGCGGCACGATTAGGTATCGCAGTGCAGCAAACCGCTGAAAGTGACACATCTAGTACTAAAACTGTAGAAAACTCTAGTAATTCAGTGGATGAAGTAAATGTAACATTGGATTCTGTAGCAAACATGGTTTCTAATATAAGTACTAGACTGGGGAAGTTAGAAAGTGACAAAGATAGTAAAAAGGTTTCCTTTGCAAACTCAAGTCAAGATCATGTGCCCATCAATAGGTCTACCAAACGAAACATAACATGTTATAGATGTGGACGTATAGGCCATGGGTGGAGAAAATGTTATGCAAAACAAGGAATTGACGGTAAACCTTTAAACTAATGTACCCATCTGCGAGGGATCGTAAGAGAAACAAGCATGTTCAAAAACATGCAGGTGGGAGTGAGTATAGTCGTAAGAATGAACATGTATTTGCCAATTGTGACAAAAAGGGAGGACATAGCCCTTTACCACCTTATGGACAGAGTGATATGAACAATTCTGATTTATTTGTTGAAATTAATTTGTCTGATTCAAATACCATTTCGGCTTCCATAAATTGCAATCCAGTTGAATGTTTGGTTGACACAGGTGCTTCAATTAATTTGATAAACCATGATTGGTTGTATTCAAACCTGCATTCTGTTCATCATATGATACAAAACCTCGTATTAAATCTGCTCGAGTAGCAAATGGTAGTGATTTAGAGGTAACAGGATTTATTGTTTTGGTCATATCTGTCAATGGTGTACTTTTTCCGGTGCCTTTGAATATTGCACGCAATCTTAGTTCTTGCATCATTTTAGGGAAGAAGTTTTTGAAGAAACATTGTGCCATTATTGATTGTGGTGAAAGTAAGTTGAAGCTCAAAAAGCGTAGTCAGATTAGAGTGCTAGAGAAACAAGAAATTCCCCCTCACACTCAGTCTGTAGTTTGTGCAAAGATAAACAATAGGCTACCAGTACAAACCATTGGTCTCTGTCAAGGTGGTAGGCGTGTTACTGCCCTGGGAATTTTAGTTGCCAATACGGTGTCAAGTGTAATTGATCAATGTGCTCATTTAGTTGAATACAACTGATGAACCAATCATTTTATATCCTAGGACTAAATTAGGCACTTTTACACTGATTGAATCTGAGAAAATAGTTCCATTTCCTAACTTGAAGGAAGAATTTGTCAATGAAATTCACTCATCACCAATAGATAGTAAGGATGAGGATCCTAGGCTTCAAGAAGTACTTTCTAAAGTCTCTGTAAACACTGAACATTTGTCATCTTCAGAAATGTCAGAAATTACTAATTTGTTCAACGAATACATTGATATATTTAAAGTGGAAGGAGGTCCGCATGGAGATTATTCTGGTGTAAATCATGAAATAAAAACAAATGGACATCCACCAATTAGATCTCGACCATATAGATATACTCCACATATTCAAGCGGAAATCAAGAAACAAGTCAATGAAATGTTAGATCAAGGAATTATTAAAGAGTCAACTAGTCCATGGTGTTTTCCTGTATGTATGGTACCCAAGGCTGGTTCTCCAGGTTCTTATAGATTTGCGATAAATTTCAAGAAATTGAATGATATTTGTCCACGTGACAATTTTCCTTTGCCAAACATTAACGACGCACTAGATAGCTTAGGCGCTGCCAAACCCAAATACTTCTCAACTTTAGACCTTGCTTCAGGTTATTGGCAAATAGGCTTAGAAGAGAGTTCAAAACCTCTCACCGCTTTTGTGACACAAGATGGTCTATTTGAATTCCAGAGAATGCCATTTGGCCTTCATAACGCTCCTGCGACATTTCAACGCGCTATGCAAGAAGTTTTGAGAGGTCTTAACTGGCAGTGTGTTCTATGTTATCTGGATGACGTCATCATTTTCAGTAATTCATTTTCTGAGCATTTATGTCATCTAAAACAAGTGTTTGACCGTTTTCGTCAAGCTGGTCTAAAACTACAGCCAAAGAAATGTTCATTTGGTCAGAAAGAAGTGAAATACTTAGGTCATATAGTGAGTGAAAATGGTGTTGCGACAGATCCTGACAAAGTCAAAATTGTAAAGGAGTATCCCCCACCTACCAAGGTCTCTGAGGTCAGGTCATTTTTGGGTTTTGTAGGGTACTACAGAAAATACATCAAAGATTTTTGTAAGATTGCAGAATCCCTCACCAATTTAACAAGAAAAGAAGTGCACTTCGTTTGGGATGAAAAGTGCAAAACTGCTTTTGAAACACTCAAACAAAAGTTGCAAGAACCACCAATTTTGGCATATCCTAGATTTGATGGCACGGAATTCATTTTACAAACCGATGCCAGTGGGGTAGGGTTAGGATTCATTTTGGCTCAGAATCAAGATGGAAAAGAACGAGTCATATCTTATGGTGGTAGAGCTTTGCACAAAGGTGAGAAGAATTACACGACCACAGAATTAGAGGCCTTGGCAGTTGTTGAAGGAGTCAAAAAAAATGCCCCATATCTACAACATGGTGTAAAATTTACAGTAGTCACAGATCATTGTGCACTGAAATGGCTTTTCAGCAAGAAACAAACAATTGGTCATTTAGCTAGGTGGGCAATTAAACTTCAAGCATATACATTTGATGTAGTACATGTCAGGGGACGCAATAATGGTAACGCTGATGCACTTAGTAGGTTAAACTATGAATCTCTAAACACTTGTGTCGATTGTAACCATTGTAAGTCTGATTCACAAAATTCTGAAGAATTAAACAATGTATGGATAGGTTCAGACTTAGACAAGATTTCGGAAGACGTCTTGTCTGAGCTGCCTGATGACAATGTAGATAGTGATGTTAGAAGTGACACAAAACCTGAAGTGAATGTTGTCAAAAATATACGTTATCAATATGGTAAACGTGTTGGGAATGACAAAAGGTGGAAAACAAAGATGTACCGACTCTTCCAGCTGAAATCAATTTACAAGGGTTTAAAGATGCACTGCTGACCGATACTTTTGCTAGTTCTATGTTGAATTTTCTAGAGCACGACAAATTGCCAGATGATGCTCTCAAAGCTAGAAATCTGTTGTTACAGGCTGATCAGAAAGGAATACTTATCAGTTGTATGTTCCAATAACTTTTGTTGATACAGTTCTGAACAACTGCCATGATCACGTGTTAGCTGCACATTTTGGATTTCAAAGAACTTACAGCAAAATTCGTCAGCGGTACTTCTGGAAAGGGATGTATCGGGATGTAGATAACTGGGTTAGATCTTGCATATCCTGTTCTCAACGCAAAACGCATAGGCACCAATGCAAATCATGAAAGTACCAGGTGCTTTCCAACGCGTTAGTGTTGATATTTTAGGACCTTTACCAATTACAACCTCTGGCAATCGTTATGTTCTTTGCTTTACGGATCACTGCACCAGGTGGCCCATTTTGGTACCTTTGAAAGTAACAAATGCTTCAACAATAGCAAGAGCATTTTTCGATAATGTCATATGTGTCCACGGTTGTCCAGAAACGTTATTAAGCGATAGAGGAACAAATTTTCTGAGCAAGATCGTTTTGGAAGTGTGTCGAATCATGCGAACACAGAAATTGAATACCTCAAGTTATCACCCACAATGCAACGCGATACAAGAGCGGTACAATGCTGTAATTTTAGACACCATTTCACACTATGTAAATGAATTCCATACTGATTGGGATCAATATATTACAGCCATACAGTTTGCATACCGTACAACTCCTGCTGAAAACTCCGTTGGATTCAGTCCGTTCTTTCTCTTGTATGGTAGAGAAGCGAGACTTCCTTTAGATGTAACGCTCACGTCAGACTGCAATTATGCAGAACAGAATCTCAGAGAGCACATTCATCATCTAATCTCTCAATTAGAAATTGTAAGGAAGATCTCACAACGTCACGCAGAGCAAAATCAAAACAAGATGAAAGAACGTTTTGATGAGAGTGCAACGGAAGTTCCTTATCAAGTTGGAGACTCAGTATGGATATATATTCCTGCATTGCAGCAATGACTTTCACGCAAACTTCAGAAATTCTGGTCGGGTCCATACCTGCTTGTTGAACAAACAGGTCCAGTCAATTTCTGAGTACGTAATCTAGTAAACAACAAATTGAATACTACACCAATCCACGTCAATCGTATGAAATTTACATATGATAGGTATGTCCGACCAAACAATGATACTGAACCAACAGATTTAGAACAAAGAGATCCAATTCCAGGACTTGTTCCGGACGATTGTCCTGAGGACTCTTTTCTTCCTCTTTCGGCCACACAAGAATCTGAGAAAACAAAGGTTCCAATCATTCCAGGTCTGCCACCAGTTCAGGATAAAACTCCTGAATATGTGATTGAGCATATTATCAGAGGACGCTATAGAAATGGGCGTCTAGAATATCTCATAAAGTGGCAAGATTTTCCAAAATCAAGAAACACTTGGGAACCAGAGACAAACTTGAACGCAGCTGCTCTTGAGTCTCTGAAGACCAACCCTGTAAAAATTACTGGTAAACTGTAAAGGCCAGACTATGGAATCAGTATCATTGTTAGATCAGTTGTAAGCAACTCGATCAAAAGGCTGTATGAAAAATATAATGTCTTTAAAAAAAAAAAGAAGTGAAATTAGGCATAATAATTATTATGTGATTTGTAATTATCAAAGAATACTTCTAAAGATTTTTGTGCATTTACAAATTTATGAATGACTAATATAAAAGTCAAGAACGTCAAAATGAAAACAAATATATTTGGCATTTGATAAATGTAGAAAGTTATATGTTGAATTGATTTTGAATTGTAATTTGAAAGTTTGTCACAATTGTACTATTTGTAATTGTGTGGAATTGGATTATCACAAAATAATGTATTTTGATTTATAATGACAATGAACCCGAATGTATATTTGGTTGGCGCATATGTTGTGGATTTGTACAATATTGGAACAAATTGTTTGTAGGTAATTAATTAATGAAACATTTAAGAAATTAAGAAATGTAGAATTGTAATGTTGATGCCACCATCATTTTATTTTGATTCAATTAAAGTAAGGTATATTATTGTATTTCGCGATATGTACTTCAGCGTGTTACAATATATTGCAATATTGAAGGAAATCAGTCAGAGAAAATCCTCGAAAGAAATATTCCCATCTCGATGTATTCATTTTGGAACCCCGGAGAAGAGTTTTGTCTAAGAACGTGAAAGGGTATGTAAGGGATATGTTTGTGTAATGTAAATACAATGTAGTCTTGACTTTTTTTTGAAACCGAAATTACCTGAAAATTAGGCCTTTAAAATTAAATTTTCGGGTCAATTCGGTATCAGGAGTTCCACAGATGCTGATACGACAAGGCATTGATGAATTACATTTCGTAACAAGGAAACAATTTAAGCGAAGAAGAACTTACAATTATGATGAAGAACGATTTTCTACGATAATTTGATGAACTACGATAACTATTATTATGTTGAACATTTAAACATTGTATTTCAAACAGCAAAACTAAGCAGCGTACAGCTGCTTTTTATAAAGAACTTTATATTATCTTCGCATATTGAAATCATCACACAACGAGGATACACTAACGAGGATAAGAGGATTTATATCGCGATATCGCATGGATTTACCTTCATAAAATTTTGTTTAATAATCAATGAATTATAAAAATGTCCTGAATTGTATCAGAGACAGTCAATGATTGTATAAACATAAATGAGATTTGCAATTTAATTATGAACTGGAAAGTAGAACAAATTTGGTGTTCAAGAAATTTACTTTTGTCAGGCGCCAAAACTTTTAGGGAGGGCGTATGTTGTGGCGATATATTATTTTATAGCCCGTGCCTTCTATTTTAATTTATTTATTTATTCAAAACTATGGTGTCATTCACCTCGAGTGAGATCACTCTCTCGTATCATTTCGATTAGACTATCGTTAAACGTCACAATGGTCTTTTTGTAAAGAGAGGTTTTGTGGACGACGCAAACGGATGTTTAATTGTAGTCTGTGGCATTCACTCAGATGGTTAACATCTCTCCATAAACTCTCCGTGTGTGTCAAGATTTGAACACAACTTCTTATTTTAGAGCGAGAACAATTCTTGCTAATTATTACTTGATAATGGAGTTTGTTCTACTCCTAGTTCACGTGTTAGTTTTAATATAAAGTTTCATACCGAATGAAGAAGATGTAGTAAGTAATAAATAAAACTTTAATATCCGTAAATTGTGGTTGTGATTGTTTTCATGTTTGTGTGATAAGAATCATGCTTGGCTGATTCTAAAAGCCTAAATAAGTCCCTGGTTGAACCTCTGGTTCTATGAAGAACTTTATTTTAGCGCCCCTACTCATGCCAAATCAACGATGAAGAGACGATAAACCGAATACCAATCTGAGGGACTAGCCGAGACGAGTGAACGAAGACGCATCCACCAAGCCGTGTGATTATTCCCTGGTACCTACCTCGCTGGTTAAAATATTTAGCGAGTCCTATTCCCAAAGTTCTTTATTAGAATACTAACCATGTTGCCAAGTTATAAGCAAAAGTCTTTCATATTTGCGATGAAACTACCGTCTGAAATAGCCAAACATATCCCAATGAGGCGCGTACAAGTGGCGATTTGGTAATCATGTTTTATATTGAAATGCAATATAAAAGAATTGCACTGGAGCAAAGATAAGTTATTCCATTCATTCGTAACGATGGCAAAGTAATCTGATAATTGGTTGGGCCTATATGCAAGACTCAGGTTTATTTTCTTTTTTCTTTTTTGCAGAGCTTATTTTCAGTCATGGATCATACTGATATTAAAAAATTCCGCAAGGGTGGGGGGAGGGAGAGAGGGAGGGGATACTTGAGACTGAACAAGGGAGAATGGGAGGGGGTGAGGAAGAAAAAGAGGAGAGGGAAAGACGGAAAAACTAGAAAGAGGAGAACTCGAGAGGAGAGAGAGAAGGGACCGAGGAGAGACTGATCATTCATTCGAAGGGGGGAGGAGGAAGCAATAGGGAGATAGACATTGATACGAGGGAAGGGCGATACTGCGGCCCTGCACATGTGCATTGGCCTGCGACATGCTCATAAGCGGACCTTTTGTGATTTTCAACGTTTTTACAGAAACAAAAGTGGATCTTTTCATTCGGATTGGCATTTTGTCATAATAATATGAATTATTTAACATTGTCAAACACGAGAGGGCGCTAGACAATTAAAACACCGGTCTGGCACCGGTGTTTCATAATCTTTTATCTCCAGCCTTTATTGACACAGGCAATCACCTCTATTGAAATAAGCTGATTGGTACTTCAGAGTTAACATTCCCTCATTTCAAATATATAGTTTTGGTTTCTCTTTTGTTCAGAAACCAAAAATCAAGGGATTAAAAAGTAGAGCTGATCTGATCTGCAATCATAACACTATTATGCTGGGAGGACACAGTATAGGGTATATAACCAGAAGTATACAATAGCCTATTGTGCTAACATAATTAGTATCATGATTGATATCGGAAATCTATCCCGCGGACGACAGTTGATGCTCTCTGTCGAAGGTAGGTGGCATATTACACTCACGAGTTCTAGGCCTAGAAATCATATACATGCGCGTATACTGAAGGATGGGGTGGGGTGGGGAATTTGTTTGTTTGTATGAAACATAAACGATGCATGGAGATGATTTGATTATGAATTAGTTTATTATCCCCGGAAGCACAACCCATACCTCTTTAAGAGGGGGCTCCCTCCCCTATATAACCACCTCTTTCCTAAATTACCCCTTTCCCCTCCTCCTCCCCTACATTCGATATCTTCATCTCGAGCTCTCCTCCCCTTCTCTTTCACTTCCAATGCTCTCTCTCATATGTTTCTCTCTCTCCCGGCCCATATCCCCTTGCCCTCCACCCCCCCCCCACACACACACACACACCCCACACACCCCCAATCTTCTCCCTCTATCTTCTACTTTTTGCAGTAAAAATTGCTTCAGTAAAAGTCATTAGGTTATTAGAGGTCATATAATGGCCTTCCATCGATTCTGGTACATGGGATTAAGGACATGAATCGATTTTGTTTATAGCACCTATACAATTACAGTAGTGGCCCTTTTGTAATGTCGAATGCAAATATTTCGATGGTCTATATATTTTCACAGTGAAATCAGCTTAGGCTATTTCGTAGTCTCAAGCCAATGCTTTCAAACTAAATCAATGCTTTCAAATGTAGACTGTTTTGTTCGACTTCTCTGCTCGTGAATATTGCACTGCGAAATTTAAACATTTCTTTTGTATACTTAGATCAGGTAACTCGAAAATCCTGTAATTTTATTCGTCACACCACTTATAAGAAACTGAAACCAAAACCGAAACTACCTGTCACAAATGTTTAGTTTTAAACAAAAGGTAGAAACAAAGAGTTCGATATCTTGTGATTCAAGTGGTTAGGCAGGACAATAGGAAACCACGTGACCAAAACCAAAACCAAAACTAAAACTATATATTTGAAATGAGGCAATGAAGTCAGATTACAGTAAACTTACTGAATCCCTTGCGTTTTCGTATCTGAACAATAGACTTACGGAAACTGAAAAGATAAAAAAAGACCCTTGTTATTCCAGTCTATTTGATGCGTGTTCTTACTCGCATTGACATGTTGACTTCTTGAACGGTCGATTTGGAGCCAGCGGCTTTGGACTTGTGCTTCGCAAGTCTCTTCTTAATCTTCCTCCTCGACACCCCGATGTATGTAGTATAGCAATCTGAACATGAGTAAGACTTTCACTACCATTGCTAACCCGCACGATTAAATTGTCGAGGAAAGGAAGTTGTCCGATCAATTTTCAGGTTTGGGCACGCAAAACAAGAAACCTTGCTCACACAGGTTTCTCGACCCATTTTTAGACTTTTCGTTTTAGGTCGGCCCTTTTATTGCTGTTTTATTTTATTTGTCCAATTTACAGTTCGCTACTCCTATAGGTGCTTTTTGTGCATTTAGCATTTCAGCGCCTTTTGAGAAATCCCGTGGTCCTTAAAACAAAAACATGTAATTGATTTTTATATGTTCTATATAATATAATGTCTCCTTTTAATTTCGAACCGAAAAATAAGGTAAAACAAAGAAAATCACTATTTCCTTCCTGCGCCTATAATTACCGTTAATGCATGTATTAGCTCACCGATCGTTATATCGAGCGGAGCTTAATACGCAGTGATGTATAAATGAGACGTATAACTGCTCTGCGTTTTGAAATATTTTCTCAAAATATCAAGAGCTATCTTAAGAACTAATGGATCGTGTTTGTACTCATTTTAATGCATTTTTCATGTTGATTCCAAATATGGTCATGAAAAATTACATTTCTGAAATTTTTGAATTAAAAAAAAATTGAAACTTGTCATCTGCAGTCGACACCCGCGTGGAAAGAGTTACGAAAATTTATACGTCATGATTCACGCATATACAAGTCATTTCAGCCATCACCAATAGTTCGGTGAATAAAAACGCTGTGCAGAATCATAAAACTCTTAGATTTTACTGTAATTAAATTACTTGAGGCTTAGTCTTTCGCATGGTACAAAGTAGAAATTCAAGAAATTTAAAATATCGTCAGCAACGATCACCACGATCTATGGGTATACTGATAACATTGTATGGAACTGCACCTACCATGCCTATTGGTCTGCATGGATTTCTTCTCCTCTCCCCCTCTTTCTCTCAGGCCCAATGAACAAGCAAAGTTGGCTAAACTTTTGCCGCGGATCGCATTACCATACTTTTGTGCTGGTGTTAGAATTTAGACAGACAAGTTAGCGCAGTATTGATTTCAGACTTCAGTGCAAGAGGTCCCGAGGTCGAGCCCCGATGTGATTGGAAAATAATTGCGCTAATTTGAAATTCCCTGCCTAATTGTCTCAGTTTAATAACCGTATGAAACTCGGGGAGCTAATTCTGGTTGCAATGGTTATACCGTAAAACCTCGCCTACAAGCATATAGAGTGCTTCTGATGAAAGCTAAATGAATCCAGGTGCCATTATGGAATTTGAGCAAATAAATTACAGACCCAAGCATATACAAATACGTATTATTGTTAGACCAATATATTGTATTGGCATATTTACATAATTATGTATCGTATTAATTTAGCTTTCATCAAAAACACTATATATGCTTGTAGACGAGGTTTTACGGTATGGTAGATTATGTGACTCAGTCTTTATTGAGCTGCGTCCCCGAATGTTGCTTAATCGTTTTAAAGGTGTGTCTTGGGCCACAGTGGTCAGCAAAAATCTGAACAGTGTGCTAGAGGCCTGTGTGTTTGCATCGTGCTTTATAAACATCCAAATTAATTATTAATTTTAATTTATCCCCTTGTATTGGTCAATGTATAAGTCTAAACTAAATCCTTTTGGAACCTGAGAAAGTACCAATGCTCACAATATTCTATTTTCTTTTTACTAATATGTAGAATCACCTCTTGAAGTACGATTATCGGACTCGCCAAATACGCAAAATCTTAGCAGACTGGAAGTGCGTCGGCAACATGGTGATTGGGGAACAGTTTGCTGCTTAAAATTCTGTGACGTCGACTCAGAAAAAGCCATTTTAACCATGGATCATTTGTGTCAACTTCTCGGGTACGAAGGTATTCTTTCATACAGTAATCATGGTAATCATTTGGATGCAACAACCTCTCAGTCCCAAAATGAATCTCTACCTGCAGTCCACTTAGAGCTGACACACTATTTTGATAGATGGTCTTTTTCATCACTCTATGACTTCGGTATTAGTAATTGGTCACATCCGTCGTGTGGTTCATCAAATAACTTGTATCTTTCTTGCTATGCAGGTAATTATTTTAATCATTGTCGTCGTCGTTATTGTGTCCGTCAGTCGCTACAATTACAAACTTATATAGGCACAAAGTCTAATTTAGTCCTATAGCGCTATCGGTTCCCAAATAGGTATCGATGGACCTTTCTATCGTAGGCTATCCTGAACATTTGCATAGTGTTTTCGGTTTTTATTTAAATGAAAAACGATAACACTATTAAAATATTAATTATGCTTGGTACAATTTATTACAATCACCCGGGTATAGTAGAAGGAGTCAACGATACCTAACCGAGCACCAATAGTGCTATAGGACCAAATTAGATGTGGTGCCTTAAGGGCTGGGGTATTAGCGTTTGGACAGTATTTTTTATTGTGGGACATGAGAGCACATCAGATATATCAAATTGCAGTCCGAATATGAAGAATGTCCTTCTGATATCAAATAATTTTGATTTTTTAAAATTCTCAATTTTATGGCAAATGATAAAAAATTGATATTTTTTAAATATTAATCAGCAAGTTAACTTTATTAATTTAATGATATGCACTTAAAGTGTATGTAGCTGGGATGAAAAGCCGACGATCAATTGAAAATTTGGACCTTTTGTATCGAATATATGGATTTTTTTTCCCAAAACACCAAACAATTTGGTCTTTTGGGGAAAAAATGTATATCTTCAATATGAAAGGTCAACATTTTCAATTGATCTTCGGCTTTTCATCCCGCTACATATACTTTGAGTACTTATCATTAGATTTATAAAGTTTACTTTGAGGACTCTTATATATCGAAAAATTTAAAAATATCCAATTTTAATGATTTGTCACAAAATTTGTATTATATCGCGAATTTCAAAAAATCAAAATTATTTGATATCAGAATGACATTCTTCGTATTCAGAATCCAATTCGATATATGTCTGATATGCTCTCATGTCCCACAAAAAAATACCGTCCAAACGCTCATACCAGAGCCTTTAAATATCTGGGCGACAGTTATGTTAACACCTTTGCTTTATTTTAATTTTTTGCAGAGGATGATACCTTTCAGTGGAGAATCGTAAATGAGTATTTTGAACCTTCTTATCGAGGAAGACTTGAAATACGGAGAAATACTGAGCCATGGGGATCTGTCTGCTTAGATTATATCAAAAAAATTGAAGTCCTTGGTGTGTGTATTTCCCTTGGATATCAATCGACCAATCCAATAATTTTTGCTTGGAGAGGTAACAGTTCAAGTGGAGTTGTCTGGAATCACTTGTATGCACCCGGATTCAATTGGTGGCTTTCAGTATCCTGGAAAAACGTGGCATGTATCAATAATCGCACTGTTCACATCGCCTGCGATCCAGGTAAGCATAGTCTTCGTTATATCAGGTGGCAGACCTGATATATTGAGTCAGACACTTGCGGCTACTTCGACCAAATTTGGCCAAAGGAAGTACTAAACAAAGCTCCGTAAAACTCTTACATCTCATTGTTATTATGCAATTCTTTAGTAACTTTTTGCTATCTACTCATCATTTGTTACGACTTATTTCATGTGCATTGTATGAGATAAAAGCAAATACCTATGATATGATTTGATATTGAGCACCGAGTGTTCGTCTTCTTTGCTCGTCATCCTTGTCTTTATAATACAGGGTGGGTCAAAACAAAGTGCAAAGGGGCAAAGAATCGATACTTACGTGAAAACCAAGTTGAACTTTCCCATTGTTGAAAGTTTCTATAAATGCCACACTCAATTGTCACCTTTTGTAAAAAAAATGAAGTGAATCGCAATTACCATTTAATTTTTATGTGTTATTTTACTACGATACCCAATTTACTTTTTGTCCACGAGGCACCATGTATTTTTACTGAAAGCACACAATGCGCAATAAAGACACCAGATCTAAACTTAAATCAGCGTATGTTTTGCGTTCTTTCAATTCATTTTTTTCGGTTCAAAACAAACTTTTTAACGCTACTTAATTCCTTCATACCTCACCCGACTCCAACTCCAGTTGTTCTATTCCGAATATGTCCACTTCAATTTGCACGCATTTCTTTTCGACATTTGAAAAACCCGCCCATAAATTCGTATGTTTCTTTTATAGAGAATAAATATCTTAAATAGAGGTAAATATGAAAATAGCAACAAATAACGTTTCTTCTACTTAAACAAGAACGGGGGCAATGACAATTTGGGTGCTCCATTCTACAGTGCCAATGAGGTTAAGAAAATGGCAGTTGTTCCAAATCTACCTTAGAGTGTGCTGACATTCAAATTTGAGATGTCTCGTGGACAAACATTAAAATTGGATATCGCTGTAAAATGTGTCATAACAAAAGAACGGTAAATGCTAATTCCTTCATTTTTCGTTCAAAAGTTCAACCTAGTTGGGCGTGTCGGTGATGGTACTTCTTCTTCTTCCTATATACGTGCATACCTCAAATTGAGTATTGTCGCACGGGCTTAACGCGGGCACAGTTTTTTTTTTACCTATGCACGATCCTTGAACCTAGGATTGATTGCAGATATCAGAACCGGGGATGGTCCCCCTTCTCTTTTCGAATAGCTCTGACACTTAACGTACACAGGGTTTGACTCTTCCTGTACACGGGACCAACGGCTTTACGTGACTTCCGAATCACGGACGAAGCACATTACACTACCTATATCTGCACGTGATAAGCAGTGTATGGGGGCGAGAAGAAATTCTTTAATTAAATTCTGAAATTAAATACTGAACTGAATTGAAGGATTCCTGACCATATAGGAACTTTTTGGGAGGGAAGAGAATTTTCACCTAAGGCAAGCCCAAGGCTCGAACCCTCGTCGATCGTATCTCCCGGCCGGCAGCGCAACGCCTTGACCACTCGGCCATCTCGCCATCGCCTTCTAGAGGGACTTGCATCATGTCATATATTTGTAATGGTAATTATTCGGGTTATTTTGTATGTAATATCACAGGTAATCAAACCATTGGCAGATGGCGTCTTGTGAATGGCACCACCCCGTACGATGGACGCCTAGAATACAGATTTGACAACAACGATGAATGGAGAGGTACATGTCTGCAATCTGATGAATCTGATCAGGCTGGAAGATGGCATGACGTCATTAACTCTCTACATCGTATTTGTATGGGCCTCGGATTTCCTTCGTTTTTGGGATATTACACACGAACCGAAATTGGAACTGAAAATGAGTTCATCTATGACATTGGTGTCAGTATAATACCGATTCCGTGTAGTCAAGATCGCATAATGAACATGCGATGCTCGCCAAGTAAGTCCTTTGAATATTTTTCAGAATAAATTGTTAAGCTGAATTTATACTCGATCGCTTTTGCAGAAAAGCGATTCTCACGCACGCTCTGTGTTTACCTCCGTTTTCAGAGCGTCAAGCCGATCAATCGATACTAATCGCCGAGGCCAAAACGACGTCGCTTTTGCAAGTTGAAGAAAACTCAATTTTCGACTGATGACGCTAGACACGTGAATGATTCAACCAATCATTTCCAACGAACTGTACCTATTATTTTGCTAATTAATTTACCTTTCTCGATTATCAACTTTCGGCGATGATTTAATTCAAAGCAATGATTTTTGACAGCAATTATTGTTATAAAAATGTATTTTGTGGCATTTAGAATGTTTTAATTGTCGTCTGCAATCGCTATCGCCGTGATAAGTATTAATGCAAAAGCGACGAGCGATGCATCGAAAAATTCGCCTATTGCCCATCGCTTTTCAAAAGCGGTGCATCGCAATTGCTCGGCGATCGAGTATAAATTCAGCTTTAACATTTTAACATAATAAAGAAGCTGTCAGCAATATTGCGGTGTTGTTGTTTTGTTTTTTGTTTTTTTTTAGGGAGGTTTATATAATGTTTCTGCTCTGACCTTTGATATTCACCACAGGATATTCGGCAAGCTATATTTATTTGCATTCATGCATGAACATGCTATATCCTTTCCTTTTTGTGTACAAAATGATATGTAATGAGTTGCAGATTGTTGTTAAATGGAACAATATCGCTAATTGTTAAAAAAAAATACGGAAAATGTTCATAGTACAGCATACCATTTTGAAACTGATAAAAACTTATGTTTTGTCATTAAGATGATACCATACCTCTGCGACTTATCGGGAATCCAACTATAAAGGCTATTGTAGAAGTCTCCAATGGCGTATCATGGGGAAGGATCTGTACCGACGGTTGGAACCTTCAGAAAGCCCACATTGTGTGTCGTCAGTTTGGATATTTTGGGGCCTTAGCTGCGCTTACTATTCCAAATGACCAGACAGAGCACACCTCGAAGGAGGTATTCATGAAATTGCCATACCCATGTACCATGAACTTTGATTCGTGCCTTAAGGGTGAAGTAACAGCTAATTGTGAATGCAGAAATGATAACACAGGAGTAATATGTAGAGGTAAGTAAATTAGTAGCATACACTTAATGCCAATGGCTTTTCAGTTTAAAGTATCATTATTTTAATCAATATTATCATCTATCAGCATCGATGCATCATCCACAGCATCGTCATTATCGTCATCGCTATATACGGCGAAGAAAAAGGTCCCAGAAAGCCGTGCGCAGCTTTAAACAAATTAATCTTCCGTGTAAGCGCATTGACCCATTTGGGTTTCTTTTTTTTTTAGTTGTCACATTGCCTTTTAACACCAAAGAAGAAATGTTATTGTATACATAGCCTCTTTGACAAATACTTCGGAGACAAACTTGATTTTCGTCGTCACTATCGCAGTCATCATTTTCAACTTAATTATAACGAATGTTGCGATTTTTACTATTCTTAGATATTTTCAACATAAATACATTTCCATGGACCTAAGTGTGGGTCCCCTACGGAACAACCTAGGTAAACAAACAATCAAAAAATTGTTTTATCCTCCCAAAAATTTCAACAATATTTAAACAAATATTATTTATTCAATTTAGAAAATGATAACACGTAAAAAAGAGAACTCAACAAGTTTGTCCATATCTACCTTGCTTTGATCTGCCATAACCATGATAACCTTTGAACCAAAAATCAAATTTAAGTCAAACCTCATATCTGGATGTGTGGTATTTTTTACATCCCTTAATTTCATTGCCTTTTAGACACGACCGTTCTGATAACAGGGACCTGGAATAAGCGTTTGGTACCAGTAGACGAATTTACCTCTAACCTATTCACACTTGATGTCCGCAGTCATCCAAACAGCACGGAATGGTACACGTTATGTTCTACAGTTGCTTATCCTTTCCACATTCAGCATGATACGTGGTGTAACACAGCGAGGAATTCTAACATTCAAGGAAATGCATCACATTTGTCACAAGTTGCCATTTTAGTTGAAGATGATTTCATTAACCCAACAATTGGTTTTGTAAGCGGCACCTGTGGCACTTATGGATTAGTTCAAAGCCATTACTATTGTAATAAAGGTTTGAAATGTCCAATTGCATTCCTTAAGTGGTTGTGTGTTTTAAAGTGCGTTTAGTATCGTGAATACAATTAACTAAGGCTTCTTTGTTGGTAAACTACCTTAAAGGAGGATTTCGTGATCCCAGCATTCTCTTTTTATGACATTTTTCAATAGATATCCACGAAAAAATCTTATTCCTAAAATTTCAGTTGATTCTGATTTTGCGTTGATGGGTTATGCATGATTAAGTGTATTACACTGCTGACTGCTCCATAGGCCACTATTGTAACTTCGTTCTGGTATACCAGAACGAAATTCAAATTTGATGATCTTTTTGCTAAACGAATTAATCTGCAAGAAATGTTGGTACATAAACATTATGTAGCCAGAGGTTTCCAGTGGTATCAAAATCTCAACTTTTTTAGACAAGTGGGGGATGAGGCTCTGGATCACGAAGTGCCCTTTTAAATGCTGAGAAAATTCTAATAATCTACCATTCTTCTTTTTCGCCAGTATTACAACTTGCTGACTTAGAGATAAACACATCCATTTCGTACGTGGAGAGTTGTGAAGGGCGATGCAATCATGAAGACCATACCACGTGTCGATGTGATGTAGAATGCCTACAGTTCGGAGACTGTTGCATAGATTACAAATCTTATTGTAACTTACCCATTACGTTGATAACTGAAAATTTTACATCGAGGGCTTGGGCAGATCCAAAGTCGCACACATGTCATACAATACGGGAGTTTAATCACGTCCAATTAGTGTCATCGTGTCCACATTCCTGGAACGAAAACTTGATCAAATCGGAATGCGGTCTTAATGATAGAATGCCTGTTTTTGACGACTTTGGTTACAACTTTCGTAATATATTCTGCGCCATTTGCCATTATCGTAAACTTGGGCAAATTCATCCTTGGAATACGTTTCCCGCCGACTCTGCTGATTGCTACAAATCAGCTCTTGATACCGGGGGAACAATATTTAGGAGTAAAAGCAGGCCTACAGCTTTTAGTGACATCGTTTCGCTAGGCAACCTTAATGCGTTTGAAGTGGGTAACCGTCTTCGTGTCTGTTTCAATGATGATTGTCTACCATCGTCAAATTTATCAATGTCGACATCCTCAGCATGTAAATCATATGTTCTCGAACGCTGTGAATTAAACAACGGATTGGTGCACAAAAATCCTCATTGCGCGAAGTGTAATGGACGTACACCTCCTGTATCAAATATACTATGTGAAGCTGCGTTCCATGGGAATTTTTATCGGGATATGTGGGATTTCCATGCCGCTGGAACCATTCCATCTGCGCCAACTAAAGTCCAATGTTCACCCGGGGAAACTCTTGATCCAGTGACACAATTATGCCGTGCGATTATTTGTAGACCTGGCTATTCTCTGTCACTTTTTGGACATTGTGTTATAAATGACCAGTCACATTTACATATTATTAATAATTGGAATTGTACTTGGCAAAAAACTACATTTTTCTTTGGAAGTACATCATCGCAGTTTATAACAACTCAATGTATAAAAGAAATACTGGGCAAACCATGGAATAGAAAAGTAGATGAACATGATTACAGTTATATGATGATGATGACCGATAATCGAAAGCAGTGGACAGCATTTGAGTTTGGTCCGGAGTACGGCTTTGAGCTATTTCGCATGATTGAAAATAAAACACAAATGGACAGACAAGATCAGTTTTTCTGTGATGTAGCAAACGTTGACGCCTTCATATCATGCGAACAAAGATCACCAGACGAATCACTGAATACCGCGTGCAATGAAACCTGGTACTCTGGGAGCCCATTTGAATTTCTGCATGTTCCGTCTCTCCTCCAAGAGAATATGGTGTTATACGTGACTGATAATATCTATATCACCACGAAATATATGATTTACTATGAAAAGCACACGTCAGAGTCCCCCAGTGGATCCCATCAACTTACAGTACTAGTATGTGGCCATGAAGTTAACAACCCGGTTCTTGAATGCGCATTCGTAACTTTAAACGACATCGAGTATTATTCTACTGATGTAAATGGCACTCTTCTGATCTACAAAGGTACGGAAATCAATGAAAATGACTTCGTACTTTTATATGACGGTAGGGCTCAGGTTTGCATTAATTCGTTATTTGGGAGGAACAAAGAAGGAAGGTCGGAGTTTGATTTCAACCCCATTGATATTGTCAGCATAACAACAACCTCTTTCTCCCTCATTGGAGCACTTGGAACACTTACTACGTACATAAAATTTAAAAACCTTCGTAATACGTATGGCTACGGAATCATCTCACTTTCAATTTCGCTCTTTTCCGCTCAGTTGTTTACAATGTTGTCCAACATGGCGCTTCTTTCAGATACACCATGTATCATATTTGCCATTGTAACTCATTACTATTGGCTGGCTATGTTCACGTGGACAACTATTTTGGCGGGAATGCTCGTCTATAGATTTGCATGGCGAGTGACGAATAAATTTGATGAAAATTTAAAGATTCACTTCTTGATACAACTTGCAGGATGGGGATTACCTTTGGCTATTGTCCTCACAACCTTGGCCCTACATTTATGCCAGTGTCTTCATTCAATTTTGATCCCTGTGTATGACGCCACCATATGCTGGCTTCGGTCTGGACCTGCGACTCTGCTTGCATTTGGGATACCCATAGCGCTTTGTCTTATTATCAACATCATCCTTGTCACCGTGACGCTTATTAAGCTACGAAAAGCAAGACATAATTCAAACAAACTGCAGCAAAAATCACACAATGAAAATGGATGGAGAGAATGCATTCAATTTGCCAAGGTAACGCAAGAGTTAACATCCCTTATAGAGGGCACGGTGGCTCAGTGGTTACGGCCTTGGACTCATAATCTGAGAGCTTGCTTGATGTGCATGTGTTCGAGTCCCCGTCCCACCACCGTGTTGCGCCCTTGGGCAAGACGCTTTGCCTCGCTTGCCTCATCCCACCCAGGTGCAATGGGAAGCTGTTAGGGATCGTCACAGTCGTTGTACTGATGAACCCTGCGCCAATTGTAGGCTGCAAACGTGGTTCCGACATATTCTAATGACGGCGGAATAAATGTAAAGCGCTTTGAGGCTGTTTACGGCATAAAGCGCTATATAAATATCTACATTTATCTAACATACAAAAAATGAAAGAGAAAAGTGCTCCTCTGACTAAAAATGAAAGAGAAAGTAAAGGGGGCAATGAGCCCGTATTTCATCAAGATTCACCACAATCATGGGCCAATAAAGGTTTGAAGACTTTACATGTAATCTCTCTAAAAAAGCCGGTATCTGTATGCTTCCCACCGATAATACCGGGTCAAAATGGTGCAACCGGTAATTTGCCCCGATATTTTTATGTTGCCCCTCCTGACCTGGAATGCTGGCTACGCCCCAGGATAGGGCGGTGGGGGTTTCAGTCATATAATTATGAGACCTGGGGGAGGGTAAATTGGGGGGAGGCAAGAAATTTTTGGCGAGCTGAAAGGGGGGAAAGCAATTTTTAGCAAGCCGAGAGGGGGGGGCATGTGATTTTTGGCACACATTCTTGGGGCGCATTTTAAATAAAACCGTAGGAAAACCGTACGGAAACGCTTAAATATGCAAATTTTCCTGCACGCTGCGCTCGCAACATGTATATAGACCATTTGAGGTTTGCAAAGGGGGGGGCAAAGATTTTTTGGCGGGCCGAGAGAGGGGGGCAAGCTATTTTGGCGATCCGAGAGGGGGGCAAGCGATTTTTGGCGAGCCGTTTGGAATAAGGGCATCTAAGAACGCTGTGGGGTGGAAGGGGAAGCCATGAATTCCTTGGGATGGGGCTAGTGCTCTGGGTGTGCTCCCTAATACCCTTTGCAGTCAATCTAGCGTAGCTAAATCGGTTAGATGTTCATAATAAACATTTTCATAATTGTTATTGCCTAGGTGTCCTCTGTTCTTGGCTTGTGTTGGATACTGATGTTCTTAGCCAGCGCTGCTGATGTGGAGGTCATTTGGTGGATTGCTATCGTGGTCTCGTCTCTTCAAGGTGTCCACATATTCTTCTCATTTGGATTTAGTGGTGCGGCTCGTCAAATGTGGAAAAAATCGTCTACTTAGTATCGACCAACACTAGACTTAAGTATCCGTAAATGGTTTTAGTTTAATGTAAATCGTGTTTAGCTTGCACTATAACTTCTTAGAATATAATATGAGAGGAACTTTAATAAAGGATGACAGGACTAATCATAAAATGAAGGAGAACACAGGTAATATCTTTAGAAAATGTAATATGACACATAAAAGTATATAAACCAGCGATACGGCTGTAGCAAACAGGTGCATAGCACCTCTAATGCTGGATTCATACTATCATGCCGCTTACTGATGAGCGGCGTGACAATCAAGGCTTGTCATTGTCATACTTGGCTGATACATCTGACAGGGGCATAAGGTAGTTTATTAAACTTTTTCATTTTTTTCCCTTTAATTTACAAATATAACCAACTTCCCTAAATGTTCGTTCTTGTCCAAGCAACTCGTTAATAAGCACATGTGCTTATTATTGAATTTTGACGGTATACTTTATTATTGCAAATGTATATAGATGTAGATTGTGATTGTCATTTTAAATTTTGTGACAAAATGTGTGATAATTATAATATATCACAAATTTCAATTATTATAGTTAATAATTATAGGTCTTATATATATATTGGAACTCGTTCGACGGAGATTACGTTCTATGGTGAAAGTGAAGTTTTTTGAAGACCTACACATAATGTAGTAATAATTAAAGGCCATATTAAGATATTAAGTTGTTTTTTTACCTTTCCTTTCGTCGATCATTTAAAATGTTGTTTAATGATGCCAATCGGCATCCTCCAATAGCCTACTTGTATCTTCTGTACGATCACAGGCACGAAGGGGGTGGGGTGGGTGTATCCGTTTACCATGTTTAAGCCCAAATGACCTAAGCTAATCGTAGAATTTTTAGCCGAAAATAAATTTTGCCTATGCTTTAGTATATAGCCAGAGTTAATACCATTGGTCCCTTACGTAAACAAATGGGGGAACACTGCCTGTAATCCAATCAGCGCCGCTGTTTAAACTCGACGCGGTACGGCAAATTAAACGATTCATTGAAACACTAGTGCGGAGATACGGTCTTACGCCCCCTCCCTTCCTGAGCGGTGCTCCCTGAGAAGAAGGGATCAAAGGGTTTTTAGGTTTTGATGGATGAATAAAACACGAATAAAAGTCTCTCCGAAACTCAGATTAAGCGATTGTCTCCTTTATACCATTATGAGCTAATTCATCCCAAGTGGCAATCCCAGATAACACAACCGCCACATATGGTGCCCGAATCCGGGTAGAGATTCTGTGTAACCTCTCGCAGGATGGATTTTAACAAACTGTGAAAAGGAGACTTAAACAAAATGTGACTTTTCAACGTGTGAAGTTTCGTCTGCCGCGAGTGCACGTGCGGTACCTGCATCATGCAGCGGCAGGCAGCATTGGACGGGGCATCATGGACTTAAAGAAAGCACGGCAGGCCAAGGGCGAAAAGCATGACAGACTGGCAGCAGATTTTGTTTTTGACGACGTGAAGTTAAAGTTTTGGAACGCTATGGACCTGAAGGAATTGACAGATATTTGATGCACTAGGCCCTACATACAGACAGTTTGACACTGGACTTCGACAAAAGTACAAGTTTATTGACTTCGCCCTTCATGCCCTTGTGCTGGGATTTTACAAAATATGGATTTTTATCAGTGATTTATCCGTGATTTATACGTGTGATTTTAAATTCAGAACGTTAGGCCCATCTTGCTTCGTCTGAAACAGGTAATTTATTCTGATTGAAATGTCTACAACTACAATGTTCTACGTGGATCATGTTCTGCTGAACTAAAAATCAGGTGAGGAACTTGAAAGCGTCTGCTGTTGCAGAAAAATATTTCAAAGGTTGGAACTCTGCCTGTTGACGAGCATCCCGTATCCAGATATACGATGGAACCCAACATGTAAATGTTCTGAGCTTCAGAAGATTGGACTGCAATGCATCCAGCAACGTGTCTGTTTTTCACCTGTAATTGGATTTGGGGACTGAGCCGCGGCAAGACGTGGAACATCAGAGGTTTGGAGATGACAATTTTAACATTAGATAAATCAAAGAACATTAGATTAATCAAAATTTAAATCGTGCAGAAATCAAAGTTTATCAATCAAAATATAACATGCTGCTTTTTGTTTCGAGAAAATAAGTTGTCGGACAGTTTCTACATGATGGACTAAATATTGACAGTTTGACTTGGTTATAATACATGACATTGATGACTTGGATGTGATATTTTCAAATGTATGTGTGATCACATCTCATGATTTTTTTTTGACATTTAAAAGGGAACAAAAGAAATCCCGAAAATGAACATTTGGATAATTTGTAAATGAGATATGGACAGTATTAACGCCTTTTACAAAATGTGAACTGATGAAAATAGACATTGGTTGAACTTTGTTTTTTATATCATCATGTATGTTGTAGTCAATAAGTAGTTCTAAGGTTCAAAAATGTAAGCTAATGAGTAGTAAATTAAGCCGTAATTTTAAGATGTAGTTTAAGGCACATAACGCGCGCTGATAATTGTAAGATTTTTGGTCAGCGCTAAAAGTGTGCGAAAAAGGTGACATTTTTTGACAAGTTTTATAGTGATGTGAAAACTCCCGCTGGGTCGGTGGAGATCTTTTTTGTCCAGTCCTTTGTGAAACAAAAGGCTTGTATATCATGGGTGCCAGGTATAAGCAAAATATTGTTAGTTGTACGAGATTACAAAAAGTTGTAACCGCAATGAATTGTCATAAATGTCTAAAAATCTTTGTATGATATGCTACCAAAGTAGGCAGCGCAAGGATAGTCTTTCATGTTTAAAAGTTTGGCATTTGTACGAAATAGTACATAGGTACTTCACAAGTTGCCCTCCTTTTTGTATGTTTCCTAAATATTTCATGTATGGAAAGAGGAAAATGATTTAGAGACTCACAAACAAATGTTTTGGTAAAACAGACATTTTGGAAGTTCACATTTACTTCGTTCTCCATGTTTTATGTAAACCGATTTTCATTGTGAAGATCGTCAGCGTGCCCCCTGTGCTGGCTGCCAAATTAAGAGTAAATCAGGATGTGGTTGTGATTGTGTTTCAAAGTTTTTGATATTTTTCTCTTTTCAAATTATGAGTATTTTGTGCTAAACTCCCGCAAAATTTCGTGGTGTTTTCATGTCATAAATTTTGTACAAATTTTCTTTTTAAAAATGCATTCAAAAATAGCGTGTGCTCTGTATTTTTGCATGGAACATAAGATTGCATTTTTTAAAAACATTTGCTCCAGACATGTTGACTGCATGTACATGTCTGAACATGGTTGCTCAATGCTCACCCTTGGTACATGCACGCCTTTTATCTTGTGCCGCTTCCGCAGTACCTGCGCGTCGTCGCGTTACACAAAGACTTTTAATACCATGCATGTTTACAGTCAACGCGTCTCAAGTATGGTACAGTCACCACTTCATCGCACACACCAACTTGTTTATAAATTTCTGATTGGATGAAACAAATCGCTGGTGTTGTCATTGGCAGTAAAAGGATTGTGATTGGTTTAAAGTAATTGTTTTTATTATAGCGAACATTTGCAGTAAAGCTAGCTTTTGAGGTGGTGTATTTTATCATGATCGATTTTTTTGACATGTGCATAATACAAGCGTGGCGCACGCGAGTGTTTGTTTAGAAAGCAAAGTACATTGTACATGTTGATTTTTTGTGATGAATATTTTTTGTATTTCAAACATTTTCAATGTTGACATTACATACATGCTTCATAAAATGTTGCATTTCACAACTGGGTATCTTGCTTGCCTTCACTGGTTGACAAGAATCCCTTTTGCTCATTCATGGTTGATAGTGTAGTAGATTTAATAACCTAAATTCAAAAATATTTTGTTTTCCCCGTTCAAAAAAAAGTTTTCTTCTGGTCAATTTTTTCCATGAATTTTGGCTCTCATGTTAAGCAGTATCTGTTTGGGTACTTCATGTTTTCCTCGGACTGATCACCCAAGGAACACGTGTTCACCCTCTCAAGTGTTGTCCAGTCCCATCGGATATCAGATTTGGGTAGTCGCAAAAATATCACATGTCCCGCATTGTCAATTTTGTGCCAGATAAAGAAACTTTGTTTTTGGTAACTAGTAAAAGTAGATATGATGATTGTATGCATTGATGTTAATGTTGTTTTTTACAAATAATTATAACAAAAGCTCGGGGGACCTCGCTTGGAGGGCGAGGGGGTTATGTGGAGATACGGTCTTACGCCCCCTCCCTTCCTGAGCGGTGCTCCCTGAGAAGAAGGGATCAAAGGGTTTTTAGGTTTTGATGGATGAATAAAACACGAATAAAAGTCTCTCCGAAACTCAGATTAAGCGAGTGTCTCCTTTATACCATTATGAGCTAATTCATCCCAAGTGGCAATCCCAGATAACACAACCGCCACACTAGCCACGAATTAGCACAATCCCAGGTTATTTACGGCTCATTCTTGCATGAGCAAGAATGTTTGTAAGACCAAATAAAAATTAAGAATATCATTCATGACATGCACCATGATGTGTGATATGATATGCTCATTGTCTCTCACGTAACTTACGCATCATTTCCACTCGTGGGAAATCAAAAGTAGCTTCACTTATAAACATTTTTCTAGCCGTGTGTAGAATGTCAAAATATGCAAACCTCGAAGCTTTTTAGCAAAACACTAAAAAAGTCAGCTATACGCGCGAGATGCTGAGACATATCTTTTTCTTTCATGACCTAAGTAAATTAATTTATTGTAATTGCTGTAAGAAAGACAATTGTATTACAACATTAAAAGTTAATGATACGACCATTATTATAAAACTAAGCAGTTTTCTTTAAAGCAATGGGTAATAAATAAGTAGGACTGCAAAACAAACTCGCTTCCTTTGACATGAGACGTTTCCGGTCCATTCTAGGAGTTAACCCTCCTGTACGAAATCAGAATTTATTATTTAAACAGCGTCTTAGCATCACAAGCACTATTACAAAAGTACGAGGGGGTATCCAAAAAATTTTTGACATCACCCAGAAGCGAAGGAGCTATATCGATGAAATTTTGTCAGTGTAATTACTGGTCCTTCTCTACATTATGGTCCAAAAATGGTCTCATAAGTATGTTTACTTTTTTACAGGTGGCGCTAGATGGGCAGTAGGCGCATAACCTATAAAATGGTGAAAATTGAGGCACGCAGCGTGATTAAGTTCCTGCATTTGAAGGGTTAGTCCTACCGTAAAAAAATGCTCAGAAAATCTATGATGAAATGAAAGCTATCTACTGTGATGATTGCTCATCATATGGCACTGTTGCTTTTTGTAAAAGGAATTTCCAAACGGGCCACATGTCCCTCACAGATGAGCCAAGAAGTGGACGTCCATCACTTTCGGATGATGCGGCCACAGTGAAGAAATTCAAGAAAGTGGAGGATCTTATCATGAAAAGGTCATGATAAGATCCTCCACTTTCTTGAATTTCTTCACTGTGGCCGCATCAGAGAAGGACCAGTAATTGCACTGACAAAATTCCATCGATATAGCTCCTTCGCTTCTTGGTGATGTCAAAAACTTTTGGATACCCCCTCGTACAGTAGTTACCAGGAGGCGGCTGAGGGCGTCAATTGCCGTTCAGCTCCTATTTCAATCCAACTGGTCTCAAATTGTTCCTATGGCAAAAAAAATCAAAACGAGAAATGTTTTGGATGTTTTATTACATAGGTAACATCACAAAATAGGTCAAGGTCAACAAGGCTTAATGGAATTCGATCTTCTTTGCCTTCTTACCAAGGTAACAAATCACCTGATATATGGCAAACTATTCTTGTTCTATATGTTTCTGCAAGCGGAGCAATATGAAACCGTTTTGATCAAAATTAGAGCATTTTTCAATTTTTGTCCCCTATGGAATCCAAATTTTGACATTGACCATTGACCCCCATAACTCGAGAAATGTATATCGGAGATAGGTCAAATAGTACTATACATTTTCTGAATCCTTATGACAAAAGGAATATATTCGTATGTTTTTAACAACAATTGACCAAATTTGAAATTTTACCTCTATATAAGCGGCCTTTTTGGATTTATGCAGATTAGGCACTGTTCCACTTTTGGGACATTTGGGAACTTTTGATAATGTTCTTTAATACACTTTTCTGAAATGAATGGTGATTAATTGGTTTCTACTACAATTAGTGGTGGGTGATTTGATTAGCCTATATCTATGAACAAAATCAACACTTAATTCAATATGTTTGATTTATGGATAAATATTTATTTATTTTTTGTGCAATTTTGACCAAAAAAGGAATTTTTACATGGACAATTTTTGGTATTAATTTATAAAATAGAATTATCAATTACAACATTTTTCTGTGACCTATGATTTTAGACCTATAACCTCTTCAAATTCATAAATAGGCACAAAATGCACGTTTTTGGTGATATTAATTTTGGCCAAAAATGGACTCTTCTTCATCATTTTTAACAATAACTTGCATTAGCATTACAAGTTTGAGTAACACTTATATTATTGATATAGTTGTCTATTCTATAATTATAATATCAACCTTTCCTTGTGCAGTTGTCTATTCTATAATTATAATATCAGCCTTTCTTTGTGTAGTTGTCTATTCTATAATTACAATATCAACCTTTCTTTGTGTAGTTGTCTATTATATAATTATAATATCAACCTTACTTTGTGTAGTTGTCTATTCTATAATAATAATATCAGCATTTCTTTGTGTAGTTGTCTGTTCTATAATTATAATATCAACCTTTCTTTGTGTAGTTGTCTATTCTACAATTACAATATCAACCTTTCTTTGTGTAGTTTTCTATTCTATAATTATAATATCAACCTTTCCTTGTGTAGTTGTCTATTCTATAATTACAATATCAACCTTTCTGTGAAGTTGTCTATTCTATAATTATAATATCAACCTTTCTTTGTGTGGTTGTCTATTCTATAACTACAATATCAACCTTTCTTTGTATAGTTGTCTATTCTATTATTACAATATCAACATTTCTGTGTGTGGTTGTCTATTATATAATTATATACAATATCAACCTTTCCTTGTTTATTTGCTTATTCTATTATTACAATATCAACCTTTCTTTGTGTAGTTGTCTATTCTATAATTATAATATCAACCTTTCTTTGTGTAGTTGTCTATTCTATAATTATAATATCAGCCTTTCTTTGTGAAGTTGTCTATTCTATACATACATACATACATATTTTATTTATTTCCATCAAATCAAAATACATGCAAGCAAATTTAACAAAACAGCAAAATAGATTTTAAAAAAGATGGCGGAGATGTAACAAAAGGCAAAAGCCTGAATTGAGCGTTACACCACTTTAAAAGAAATATTATAGGCTAATTAATATAATACTAGAATTAAGAATTACACTCAAATACAGATACATACATTTACACACACACAAAAACAGATGTATCAAGCAACAAAAGCAAGGTAATGTAGGAAAATAACTCACAAAAATAAATCATTTGATCAATAAGTCTATAATTATAATATCAGCATTTCTTTGTGTAGTTGTCTATTCTATAATTACAATATCAACCTTTCTTTGTGTAGTTGTGTATTCTATAATTATAATATCAACCTTTCTTTGTGTAGTTGTCTATTCTATAATTATAACAGTTTTCTTTGTGTGGTTGTCTATTCTATAACTACAAGTTTGAGTAACACTTATATCATTGATATAGTTGTCTATTCTATAATTACAATATCAACCTTTCCTCGTGTAGTTGTCTATTCTATAATTATAATATCAGCCTTTCTTTGTGTAGTTGTCTATTCTATAATTATAATATCAACCTTTCTTTGTGTAGTTGTCTATTATATAATTATAATATCAAACTTACTTTGTGTAGTTGTCTATTCTATAATTATAATATCAACCTTTCTTTGTGAAGTTGTCTATTCTATAATTATAATATCAGCCTTTCTTTGTGTAGTTGTCAATTCGATAATTATAATATCAGCCTTTCTTTGTGTAGTTGTCTATTCTATAATTATAATATCAGCCTTTCTTTGTGTAGTTGTCTATTCTATAATTATAATATCAGCCTTTCTTTGTGTAGTTGTCTATTATATAATTATAATATCAACCTTTCTTTGTGTAGTTGTCTATTATATAATTATAATATCAACCTTACTTTGTGTAGTTGTCTATTCTATAATTATAATATCAACCTTTCTTTGTGAAGTTGTCTATTCTATAATTATAATATCAGCATTTCTTTGTGTAGTTGTCTGTTCTATAATTATAATATCAACCTTTCTTTGTGTAGTTTTCTATTCTATAATTATAATATCAACCTTTCCTTGTGTAGTTTTGTCTATTCTATAATTACAATATCAACCTTTCTGTGAAGTTGTCTATTCTATAATTATAATATCAACCTTTCTTTGTGTGGTTGTCTATTCTATAACTACAATATCAACCTTTCTTTGTATAGTTGTCTATTCTATTATTACAATATCAACCTTTGTTTGTGTAGTTGTCTATTCTATAACTACAATATCAACCTTTCTTTGTATAGTTGTCTATTCTATTATTACAATATCAACCTTTCTTTGTGTAGTTGTCTATTATATAATTACAATATCAACCTTTCCTTGTTTAGTTGCCTATTCTATTATTACAATATCAACCTTTCTTTGGGCAAATGATAGCAATCCCCTAGCTGTTGCTATATACGGGCTTATGCCCGCGTTATTGCATTGAAACCCTAACAAAATGCAAAGAGGGCGGTTGTGTTGGTAATTTATCAGTGCCGGTGAGAGTTAAAGCCATCAATGATAACAATGTCACACAACAAAAGATTAGTATATACGAATATGGATGTACGGTGTCTAGATGCATATCACGCGGCTTTTGTGCTCAAATCCATTTGGGAATTAGAGGATTTGTCCCGGGATTTGTGTCCATTGTGTTAAGAGATATATGTAAGGGAATACATGGAATAAAACATGGATTATGCACTCAAAAGAAGCCATCAATCACAAGAGTAATGCCATCAATATGAGATATTATTCATCTGAAACAATTATATTCATCGTGGATTATGATATCGATAGTACGATGTTATCAACTGGGATTTGTCTTTGGATTCATAGAACAGTTGGATTATCGTTAGAAGAAAAGAAGAGAAGGTCAATAATGAAATAAAGAATCAAAAAAAGCGTAGCAGTAAAATGTTTTGTGTGATTTACAAAGATATCATCCATTATATACGTTTGTTAATGCAAGATTTGTCGTATCTTGAATGGTTACATCAAGTGTGTTAACCATTAACATCATCAGTGATTATAGCTTGTTAACAAGCGAAGCAGCATCTATTTGCTGTCGTAACTCATCTTTGGCAATAATGTGGTATAACCAGTCCTTATCGGCATTGTTCTTTTTGGAATTTCTTCTAATATTGTTTTATTGCGTTTATGGTCTTCATTAAAAATCATAGTGGTATCACTCGGCGTCTTCTTCAACGTCTTGTTTGTTTTCTTATGCGAAGTGTCTTATCTTCAGACCTGTTTCCTCTCCTGTGTAATTTGTAACTTCTACAAGTTGCTGAACTACTCTGGGTTACTTTTGTCAGTTGACGTTGCAAAACGACCTCCAGTAACTTCATCCTCAACAACCGGGCTGAAAAGAATATTACGACCATAAACATCCTATAATTATTGCTTTTCGGTCCATAATGACTATTGGTTGCTATAATTATAGTATTAGAAGCCATATTAGGCGACAAAATAGTCTATAATGAATATCATCATTCATCATTCAGGGCAAATAAAATTAAGTAGGCCTAATTGCAAATGTACGTCAACGCTAATGATATTAAGAGGGTTTATCCGATAGACTCAGATGGTAGGTGGAAGATGGGGGTCAGCAAATTTTGTTCATATTTTGTCAATCAAACATGTGTCCATGAGTATTTACAGTGGAGGTATTTAAAATTTTGAGGACCCCCACTGGGAGATACTGGACCCCCTCAAATTGACCCCCATGATTGTCTTCTCAGACACAAAAACTTTGAAATGTGCACTAACTTTTGATTAGAGCCACGTAATAACGCGCATCTGCAGACATTTTATTTATACTTCACAGTAATAATACACATTTTGTCTCGACATAACAATTAAAAGTTCTTTGTACAACATTTGGGTTGTTCCATTTTCAGAGAGGGTGTAATGGCCTTTTCAGCAATTGTGTAAATGTGAAAAATCCTAATTTTGAAGCAAAGTTTGCAAGATGATTGTGAGAGTTCCTCAATATTTTTGTCAAAGTTATTTACTTGTTGGATAAAGTAGATATAGGTTGATCAATTGAGCAAATAAAAATCGTGGAGACTTTTTCCGTTTTAAAATGAGCACATCTTACTTTATGCTCTTTTTCAGAAAAGTGCAAAATGCTAATTTTGAAGCAAAGTTTGCAAGATGATTGTGAGAGTTCCTCAATATTTTTGTCAAAGTTATTTACTTGTTGGATAAAGTAGATATAGGTTGAACAATTGAGCAAATAAAAATCGTGGAGACTTTTTCCGTTTTAAAATGAGCACATCTTACTTTATGCTCTTTTTCAGAAAAGTACAAAATTGCGATATTTTCATGCTAAACTAGGTACGGTGATTTTTCTAAGTTTAAAAATGAAATTTGATGAAAAGGTAGCCTATCAGAAGTAAACAACATCAACAAAACTATTACATAATAAATTGGGGCCTAAATTGTGTTGGATAAATGCTTATAGAACAGGACTATTCTATAAAGGGGTTCAGTACCCCGGGTCAGTACTAAAATTCTGTCTGTGCTGATTTAAAAATAACCTTTTTGCATCATGCTTTATGCACCCTCAAATGAATATTACCTTTTTCTTCCAAGGAACGCAGGTAGGGCCTACAATAATTATTTTCTATCACTATGTAGTTTTAAACAACAAAGACAATAATATATTGGAACACTACATTGATCAAGTAGGGGTGTTATTGTGTTAAACATAAAAACGCTTATGTATCTATGATTCTCGATTTTTGAAATACCAAAAATGCTGACACATTATATGGATTTTGGGGTTTGTATTGAGGATCCTTTGATGGTCAATATACCAGTAAACTCCCGGGGGGGGGGGGGTCTTCGAAAAATTTAGTACGGGGTGTGCCACGCAGACTTTCGGATGCTGACTTTCTCTATACCTACTTTTTGCTGTTTTTACTACCCATCAGTATACCAATTTTCAAGAAAAAGCACCCAAAAAGCACCCAAATTTGCCATAATTGGGCGCTTTAAGTGCAATTTTTCCAAAATGCACCCAATTGGGCGCATTGGTCTCCGCTGATAACCCACCCATCGATATACCAAAATTGCTGAAAAGGTACCCCAAAACCGTGGCACATCCCCATATACCTTCAACCAGGAAGAACCCCCCCCCCCCGGGAGTAAACTGCTCTCTTTCATCTGAGTGACCTGTCTATTAAGGGGGCGCAGACCACCAAATAACCTCTCCATCATAGTGAAAAGCATGTAAAAATCAACATTTTTAAGCGGCAATTCTACCACGCATGACAATAGTTTTCTTTATTTTTAGCTGTATTAAATAAAGCCTAAATTTTCACTTAAGCTCCAATTTTGTCTATCTTTACAGGTAAGGTTCAGTTTTTATTAACAAATGTTAGAAAGTGATGCTGCTATTTCAACATCGAAATTAGTACTAAAACGGGCTCTGTTAGCAGTTATTCGGAGAGGGCCTATACTTTTCTTGTGAAATCGAATTTGCTTAATGTTACTGGGGAAATTCGCTTAAATATTAGTATAAATGGCCATTGCCATAACAACTGCCTTCTCTTTGAAATCTCCAATACATGTAGCTTAAAATTAAAGAATCCATGTATATCAATAGTATACTTATAAAGTGCAATACAAACTTTTTTAATGCAACAAATTGCTCAAACTGAAGAAAATGGGTCAATTTGGGGTCAAACTGCCCAAAATTCAAAGATCATAGATTACTGGGGAAATTCGCTTAAATATTAGTATAAATGGCCATTGCCATGGCAATTGCCTTCCCTTTGAAAATCTCCTAATACATGTAACTTAAAATTAAAGAATCCATATATCAATAATATAGGCCTACTCATTAAGTGTAATACAAACTTTTTTAATGCAACAAATTGCTCAAAATTTGGGGTCAAACTGCCGGATGCCCAAAATTCAAAGGTCATAGGTCACAGAAAAAGGTTGTTGCTGTCATCTGGGATGAGGGAGGCAACAAAAGTTGGTATATTGGGTTTTACCTTGATGATAATGGGGATGAAACACGGGGACAAAACCTTCGAGTGGATCACCTGATACGCGTTGGTACTGATACCGGAGATGAAAGTTAGCAGCGACCACATGGCACTGATGATGATATCTAGGACACTATCATGCAGCAGTTTGAGATTGTGCCTGTGACACTTATCAGTTTCCGTAGCAACATAACAAGTAGCCATTTATATTATGGCTTTTTTTTGTAAATTTTACCTCATATTGTGGAGATGTCCTTAAAAATTTTACTCCCAAATAGCCAGTATTGTGGATAACAAATTTTCTTTCCCTCATCTTATTTTAACATACCAATGTCACCGTAGAAGGTCAAGGGTCAATACACATGGCTTAGTTGGAGCTCTCCCATACTGACAGTGTAAAAAAGAGAGAATTTATTATCCCTGATACTGGCTATTCCGGGTAAAATGTTTAGGTCATGTTCACATGTTGAGGGAATTTGTCAAATGTTACTGGGGAAATTTGCTTTAAAATTAGTATATATGGCCGTTGCCATGTAAACTGCCTTCTCTTTGAATTATCCTAGCTCACAATTAAAGAAGCCTCATATAATCAGTAATATAAAGTGTAATACAAACTTTTGTAATGCAAGAAATTGCTAAAAATGTAAATACAATAAAATCCATTAAACTATCAAAATTGTATAAAAGTCTGCAGTGCAAAAATCTTCATTTTTTACTTGATGTAACGTATGTTGTGTGTCTATTTCGTTTTTCCAATTTATAGTATTATGTAAGTTTTTACCTGTTGTCTAGCTTTTTCTGTAATTTAAATATGAGGTCTATGGGCCTGGTTCAAAATTTGGGTAAAAAATGTGCATTGGGTCAGAAATGGTCGTAACTCAACACATGAAGATTTGAGACTACTTCTAACTGCATAAATAGATTGATTGACCAAAAAAACATAGACTAGACACCAGAACCTGGTAAAAAGACCCAAAAATGACTAAGTTATGGCTAAAAATGTGATTTTCAGAGGAAAATGTGGCCATTTTGGATTTTTGCTGTGCACATTCTTTTTTGAAACCCAGGCTTAACATCTTGTAATTTCATGTTGAGATAGGCCTAGGTTAAATAGAACATACAAAAAACCTTATCCCGAAGCAAAACAAAACAAGTCCCATTTATAGCCCACTCCTAGCATTAAGTTCCACCCCCAGGTTATTAGGATTTAGTACTTTGGGGTATGGGGCCCTACTAGGCCTAGTTCCTATAGCTTAAGTACTGACGCATGTGAAATGATTAAGAATCAGAATAGGAGCTTGTGATTTTCATAATAATCATAATACCACTAACATGTATGAATACGAGCTTGTGACATGAGAGGGGCTCATATTCAAGAAGCATTATCTACTGGCGATTTTACCAATATGCTGTAAAAGAGAACACCTACCCTGTACTTGATTTGCATTCTTAAATGTGGTTCTTAACTCCTTAATGGATTAACTGACTATTCGCTCAAGAAAAGGGACTGCTACAGTGAAAAGATCTTATATTTGATGTTGGCGTTATATACAGCATCATTATACCAATGTCACATATTGGGAAAATCCATGTTTGTGTTCTATGAAAAGTAAAAAAGTCTCCATGATTTTTATTGCATTATATAAATGACCTATGTACAGAGGTTCTCTCCTGTAATGAACAATTTGAGAAAGATTGAGGAACTCCTACAATGACGTCACAAAGTAGAGGGATATTTCACTTTTTTTCAAAAGTTGTAAAATGTGAAATATGGGCCCCCATCCCTGTTCATGAATGGAACATCCCAATATAAACATTTGTTGTTTTATATTTTTTGATAAAGACAAAGGATGAAAGAAGATGTGTAGAAAAATTTACTTTCATAGATGCTTGTCTTATGTGCCAAAAATTTGTTCAAAAATGGCATAAAACGGCATTTTACAAGTCAGGGAAATATGTGTTAGGGGGCATATTTTAGGGGGCCCATATTTCCCAGGAGGGGGCATAGCAGATTTTTTTATACTGATTATTATGAACACTTATCCAAACTTATTAAATTGCCCAAATATGGTTGAAATTTGCTGACCCCCATCTTCCACCTTTTTCCCATAGCATCAGTATTTCTCAGAAAATCTCTCTTAACTAATTACGTCAAGAACATATGAATTAGTCATAGTTGTTTGTATCTCATTGCATAGATAGTTATGCTGATTTTGTAGAGCTGCAGACCTGCTTTGCTCGTTTCAAAGGAGAGACACTCTAGTTATCATGGAGCGTGTTAAACCTTACGCCCCAAGCTTGGCAAAGGAGAATGTAAATGACGCACCACCAGCACCAACTCCAGATACCTTAAGTTTGGCTTCATCTCTCGGTGCAGATACCCAAGAAAAACGCAAGATGAAAATCCTCATAGAAGGAGTCTTACAGACTCGGTCTTCCCGTCAGTTTCTTAAGATGTTAAGCTACCAGGCAATACCATTACTAGCGTTGATAGTAATGTGTGGTGTGTTGTTACAACAAATGGCCCAGATGTATCGAAGTGCTAAGTTATTAGAAAGCGTCGCAATAGCAAACGATAGATTTGGTAATTTAGTAGTCTCGTTGCAGGTTGAGAGGGTTTAAGCGCGGCATATTTGAGCTCCAACAAATCACAACAAAACGTCTTTGCTGAGTTACAAAATGCACGAAGAAAAACTGACGACGCTTTTGGCGCCATTAATTTTTGGCCGCTTAACCTAAACGTCTCGTCGATAGGGTCGTTTACGAGTAAGGCAGCTTTACACGAGGAAGTGTGGACCCATAGACTAAAAGTTGATCGTCGCGCTCCAGGGACAACTTTCGACACTAACATCAAGTTTTATACCAGCATCAATGTTCAATTGATTGAAGTTAATATTGTTGAATCTCGAAAATTAACATCTCGCGTGTGGTACCAGATTGTTGCAAAATCAAGCCTTCTGTTAGCGACAGATTTCTATGGGATTGAAAGAGCTTTGGGAAGTGTGTTCTATGTGCAGTGTAGGTTGACAGATGATATAGTGCAGTGGTTCAAGACTGTTAAAACTCAGGGAGACATGATGTTGCAACAATCATTTAGCTACGATGGTGACATAGAGGCACAATATAATGAACTGGTATACTTGGCAGGGAATGTACTAAGCGATGTTGACAGCATGCGATTTGAAATTGGCGCCAATATTGACACATGCGCAGGCTACAACAATCTCGAAATAGAAGCCAGATCGTTAAATTGGTTCAGTAACAGTACCGTGCTAATTACTATCTTATCATCCGTACGTGATAATATTAGTGAACAACTAACCGAATATGTGAGCGGTATAATTCAATATTCAAATCAACAGATCGCGCTGTATAGTTTAGTAGGCGCGTTAACATTAATTTGTTGCCTCGTCTTAAGCATATTCCAAGCTTTGAACTCACACAAATTATTATCTTCAGTTGGATATTACGCTAAAGATCTTGGTGAGAAGAAAACAGAACTAGCTCAAGAAAAGAGGACAACTTTAAGATTGTTGTATCAGATGATACCAAAGAGGGTAGCGAAACAATTACAATCAGGGAAGGCTGTGAAGGCCCATTTATTTGACTCTGTGACAGTATACTTCAGTGATATTGAAGGGTTTACCGATATATCATCACGAAGTACCCCAATCCAAGTGGTCCATCTCTTAAACCGATTATACAGGTAAGCCAGATTTACCAGTATGCTTCGTATATATTTATAAATATGTATTCAAAAATACGCACGTGACCACCTCCGCGCTGCCATAACAGCTTGTAGACAGTAAGTCTCGAAGTGACTTTCTACATAGTGGGTGGTCTTCCTGTAAATTTGAATGCAAAGTCGGTAAACAACGCGAGTCTGTGCAGCAAAATTGCCTATTTTGTTCAACTTTGTGATTATATTGTAAACTTTTCCATTGATAAGTATTTTTTTTCTTTCGGCAAATACTTTCAAAATGTTGTTTTGGATAACATATTGCAAATTTGGAATTCTCCCATATGTAATAAGTTTGCTATTCAATTGATACTTGATATCTATAGAGTTCCTATCTTCAATGGCATGAGAATTTGGTCACGCTTGCTGGTTTAGCTATGTCGTGCCCATGGGTCACGTGCTTATTTATAAATACGTGTTTATAAATAAAGTCAAAGGTAGCTGTTTACATTTCATGTTCTTGCTGTTATTGTTGCTTTTGTCCTTGAAGATCTTTCTTTCTGCGTCGTTCTCTATCTCCATCTCCTCCTTCGTTTCCCTTTTTCTTTACCCCTTCCTCTTGCTCCGTCACACAGTGTAATTTACCCATTACCAACTTCAAAGTAATGCGCCATATTGCCTTAGCTCCAAAGCTGCAGCACCCATATTTATCCAACAGTCAAATATGTTGAAAAATAACTCATGAACTTTCATGTTCATTTATTTTTCAGGTTCAAATTATTGTTAAATTATTCAAATGCTTATATTTACCCCATAACGTATTTGAGATTAAACATTGACTTTGTTTTATATTTTACACCCTGCTACGATTGGTACACTCAGTCAGCAGTACTAGTGTTTATGCATGCAGGTCGCTATTAATAGAATCCATGCGTGCATAGCTGACCCCGTTCCCACACACACACAGCGGCCATGCGAAAGATGGATTTTTAATGTCACAAAATCAAAAGATCCGCCAAATTTGCAAAGGATCCGCCTCACAAGCTTCAGCGCATTCAACGCTACGATAATAGGCGATGTTAATTTGATTTAGGCATTGATATTCATGATTACAAAAATTAAATATCTGCAATTAAAAACTCGTGTTTTTGAACGATTTTGAATTTTATCAATGAAAATGCAGCGATGACGTCATTGGGTTAACGATTTTCCAACTGCTGATTGGTTGATTGCGTTACTGTCAGTGATCTGTGCATGCACGGTACGGTCCGTACGGAATGATTTTTCGTATGGGTAAAATGCACTGTGCGTCATCTTTCTTCTTTCCTATTATTCTGTTTCTTTATCTCCATCATCCCAATCATCATCATCATCAGTAGCAGCAGCAGCAGCAGCAGCAGCAGTAGTGGCATCTCAGCAAACACAAAACATTTTACTGACCTAAATATCGGGGGTTTTTATAGAGTACCGAATTGTGACGTCATAAAATTTGCTTTTTTGCATTTCAGCATTTTCATGACCATATTTCAGTAGAACATGATGAAAAACATCCACAGTCCAAATGTGGTGGGAATCAGATCATGAGGGCCCGAGATATAGTCGCATGAATACCTAATTAGCCCTATTGAAATCAGTGTAAATTGGCCTGGTTCCAAACAGTTATGAATCAGACCAATTTACACTGATTTCAATGGGGCTAATTAGGTATTCATGCGGCCATATCTCGGGGCCCTTATGATCCGATTCCCACCAAATTTGACTGTGGATGTTTTTCATCATGCTCCATCGATACATGGTATTCAAAACGCTGAAATGCAAAAACAGTTTTCTGTTACGTCATCACTTCGGTACTCTATAAGGGTATAAAGCATTTCAGAAAACATTTTTAAAAACTTAAATAAAACATTCTTGCATAATGTAATATTTAAGTGTTGGCAAAATATTTTGCAAAAATTTGTTCCCATAAATATTATGTATTGTATGACATCTGGCAGCTATTGCAGGTGCGACCTTCTTGCACTAATGTGATTGTGTTTACTATATATCCACGTATGGCTGCTATGTGCTTCAAAACAACTCGGTAATATCGGATTATATAAAACAGCGTGGGTTGTATACAAAGGGTTATCAAATGAATTATAAATAGCTAGCTTGTAATTAAGGATTTTCTGCTTTGCATTACAGTTAGATTTTGATTATGTATTGTCAGAATATGTCAAGAAATCTCTTTATGATTAGCCTACATAATTACTTTGCATGTATAGATGACATCATATCTTCGTTCTATGATATTCAACTGATAATTAATTAATTATCAGCAAAATTAGTAGTGACTTATGAAGACGTTGAAGTGATTTTTGTCATGTTTGTAGCAATAAAATATGCACTGTTGATTTTACATTTTGGCGCAATAAACAACATTCACATTTTTGTCAGTTGTTTTGTGTTTGTTTGTTTGTCGGTTTTGATTTTAGTCTTTTGTTAATTGTTTGTTTGTTTGTTTGTTTACTAGTGTGTTGGGTAGACTTCATAATTGATTATTTAAACCTACAATATTAAGACGTACCTCAAATTTTGGATCGCTTATTTAACCTTCATCTGGAGACTAGCTGTTTGGCGATCACTGCTGTCATGGCTGTAGCGTTTCCCGTGGATGTTGGATGCACTCTCACCCTAGGGTTGAAGGTTATTTTTAGCAGTGGATCATATACGTGACTGAGAGAATAAGCCCCTTATGATCAAGCCATCAGCCAAGATGGCGAAAGCTCAAGCCGCAAATAATATTTCTGGTTTGTCACGCAAAATAAGAAATAGTATGATCTACAACCCTACTGATGCATCTGTTTACGGAAGTCAGAAGTCGTTACGGACAATCGGCAGTAAAACATATACGTGGCATAGAGAATACTGAGAAAAAAATGGCCCGTCACCGTCAAAATACCCCTAGACGAAATTAACCAAAAGGTGTTAAAGGCTTATGCATCTTCATTTGGCACGATTTAAAGAACAATTTTTATTCATTTTAGCACGGAAATTGCATTTTTTCGCACGCTTCGCGCGGATTTGTCCCGGTAATATTCTTTTAGTAGCAGACCAGTGGGACGATTTGGACATTTTGGCCACTGACTCGGTGACTCCGGTACATCCCCCATTGAATTTTAACATTGAAATAGCAAATTTTCGCGCGCTACGCGTGCATTTTATCAAACTTTCGTGCGCTTTTCCTTGTAAAGGAATTCTGCAGACAATCATCATGTTGCCATGTCCAGGTGCCAGCAAAAGATAAATCATGCCATACCAGCACAATTTTTACTCAACACCTCCCTGAGAAAATGGTCTAGCGACGGCCCTGGGTGCGCGATATTTAATCCGATTCAACTCGGCATGTCATCATATTTACTCGTTGCCGTATATATTTTGACGTCACAAAAAGTATTCAGCAACTAGTATTCGCCTTCGAATTGACACACTGAACCGAGCTTACGCCCGATTGACTTGACTGTCCTGTAAAAATTGCCCCGGCCAGCTATCTACGGCGATCCCCTTCGTTCACCAGGTCGCTTGTGCCTGGCCAAAATCAAAAGTTGCATTTTCAACGATTTTCAATGGGAACGCATCGTTGTTTTGCACACAAGCACCACGGGCCAATCAATAAAGCACACAGTGTAACAGGCACAATTGGATCGTTAAAATTGCAACTTTTCATTTTGGGGTTTGAGAGCTTGGAGGCGCATATCTTGGTCAATTCTTGCTCAATGTTCATGAACAGGGTGTCAAATGAGAAAGGAAAGTCCAATTAACAAAATGTATATTTCAGAATCCAAAATTATCAAGTTATTGAACAGCAACGCTGAATATAACTGACGAGTTTCTTTTTGTGCCTGGTGTAGGTATATCATTGTACAGAGGTATACTGATTTATATAGTATTATACATAACAGTCGATGCTATTATATGAACATCCCAGGAACTTCATGCACACTTTTGAACGAAAAAATATTTGCACAAAATAATACAGTCATTGATTTTCCGGTTATTACCCTGATAGGCTGATAAAGTTCCTAAAACCGACAAAACCCTCCAGGCAACATAAGGCTAAAAATATTGTTTTGGGCTTTAAAAGCTTTACATCTTTTTATTCGGCTTTAAAAGCTTTTACAGCTGTATGTTTTAGATACTACACTTATCTGCAGTTTAATCATGTCTATAGCTACGGATAAGTTGAGAGTTTTTACTGCACAAGATGACGTGTTTGTTGTAGGTGATACATTACAACCACAAGAGCAGCACAGTATAAACCTAAATGCTATAATTGCTCTTCTTTAATTGATTATTAATAATTGTAAAACCAGAAAAATATGTTCAAGATGACAAATATAGTATCTGTGTCGCAGATGTTGACGTTAATGTTACTTGTGGTGTGGTTTGCAACTGGCTGGGTGCAGCCCAAATGCTAATACGAGCATTGTTCAGTTGGTAGAAGAGTCTATCGTGTACCCTCGGAAATCTACTTCTAATCAACGTTTCTAGATCAGAAAACATGGGTAGAAAAAGGTAAGATATGTTAGTGTTTTTCTTGTCATAACGATTCAGAAAATAGTATATAAAATATAAAATATTTGCCACAAACAGACACTGATTTCCCAGTTATTTATACCTTGATAAAGTTCAACCCGACAAAACCCTCCCGGCAACATAGACTAAACACGAAAATTTTGCTCTCTGCCAACATAGACTAAAAAGGACAATTTTGCTTTCGGCGTTAAAAGCTTTCACAACCGTGTGTTTTTGCAAGCTATACTCATGTCAAGCTAGCTACACTCATGTCTAGCTAGCTACAATAATTGTTTTACCTATCTATATTGTTCAACGCTAATGAATTCAATATAACTTATCATTATTTATATCAGGCTTTTGAGCGATACAATAAAACTGTATATTATACAATATTTGCAAAATACCCGGATGCAATACAATGTTTTTAAATATTGTACGCGTATCTCGTACGCGTCGCGAGTTACCATGGTGACAGCACTAACACGCGTCATGATACAACAGCACAACAATACAGACACCGTAACGGCTCACAGGAGATTTCGTAATGTATAAACAAGTAAAATCACAAACTTAATTCGCGGCAATTCTGGATGATGATAACCTTAAAATATAATCCACATCTACAAATAAACTTCCGCCATCTCACGCTCATAAGATAAGTTGCTTTTAAGATACAGAGTTGAAACTTAGCAGATACTAAATTACAAGAAGGATGATGGCTAAATAATATCTAACAAAATTACATTGTAATGTTGAGCCATCACAAAATGTGGGCCATTTTCTACGTGTAATCTTTTTATGGGACACCTTGTACTTTATTTTGAACGACTACTATAATAATGCTACTATAAAAATTCGACACAGTTTTTTGGATTGTGGTTGTCTATTCTACAATTATAATATCAACCTTTCTTTGTGTAGATGTCTATTCTATAATTACAATATCAACCTTTACTTGTGTAGTTGCCTATTCTATAATTACAATATCAACCTTTCCTTGTGTAGTTGTCTATTCTATAATTACAATATCAGCCTTTCTTTGTGTAGTTATCTATTCTACAATTAAAATATCATCCTTTCCTTGTGTAGTTGTCTATTCTATCATTATAATATCAACCTTTCTTTGTGTAGTTATCTATTCTATCATTATAATATCAACCTTTCTTTGTGTAGTTGTCTATTCTATCATTATAATATCAACCTTTCTTTGTGTAGTTGTCTATTCTATCATTATAATATCCACCTTTCTTTGTGTAGTTGTCTATTCTATAATTACAATATCAACCTTTCTTTGTGTAGTTGTCTATTCTATCATTATAATATCAACCTTTCTTTGTGTAGTTGTCTATTCTATAACTACAATATCAACCTTTCTTTGTGTAGTTGTCTATTCTACAATTACAATATCCACCTTTCTTTGTGTAGTTGTCTATTCTATAATTATAATATCCACCTTTCTTTGTGTAGTTGTCTATTCTATAATTATAATATCCACCTTTCTTTGTGTAGTTGTCTATTCTATAAAAATTCGACACAAAAAATGCGCTTTTATTTTTCCATCCGTTAAAATCGTCTGTGCAGAGTTTTCGACCATACCGGTTTCGACCATACTGAAGAAGAAGGGAAAGCAATTGGATTGTGGTTGTCTATTCTATAATTACAATATCAACCTTTCTTTGTGTAGTTGTCTATTCTACAATTACAATATCATCCTTTCCTTGTGTAGTTGTCTATTCTATAATTACAATATCAACCTTTCTTTGTGTAGTTGTCTATTCTACAATTACAATATCATCCTTTCCTTGTGTAGTTGTCTATTCTACAATTACAATATCATCCTTTCTTTGTGAAGTTGTCTATTCTATAATTGTAATATCAACCTTTCTTTGTGTAGTTGTCTATTCTACAATTACAATATCATCCTTTCTTTGTGTGGTTGTCTATTATATAATTATATACAATATCAACCTTTCCTTGTTTATTTGCTTATTCTATTATTACAATATCAACCTTTCTTTGGGCAAATGATAACAACCCCCTAGCTGTTGCTATATACGGGCTTATGCCCGCGTTATTGGATTGAAACCCTAACAAAATGCAAAGAGGGCGGTTGTGTTGGTAATTTATCAGTGTCGGAGAGAGTTAAAGCCATCAATGATAACAATGTCACAACAAAAGATCAGTATATACGAATATGGATGTACGGTGTGTCTAGATGCATATCACGCGGCTTTTGTGCTCAAATCCATTTGGGAATTAGAGGATTTGTGTCCATTATGTTAAGAGATATATGTATGAGAATACATGGAATAATACATGGATTATGCACTCAAAAGGAGCCATCAATCACAAGAGTAATGCCATCAAAATGAGATATTATTCATCTGAAACAATTATATTCATCGTGGATTATGATATCGATAGTACGATGTTATCAACTGGGATTTGTCTTTGGATTCATAGAATAGTTGGATTATCGTTAGAAGAAAAGAAGAGAAGGTCAATAATGAAATAAAGAATCAAAAATAGCGTAGCAGTAAAATGTTTTGTGTGATTTACAAAGCTATCATCGACATACACGTTTTGGTAATGCAAGATTTGTCTTATTTTGAATGGATACCTCAAGTATGTAAACCATTACCATCATCAGTGCTTGTAGCTTGTTAACAAGCGAAGCAGCATCTATTTGCTGTCGTAACTCATCTTGGCAATAATGTGGTATAACCAGTCCTTATCGGCATTGTTCTTTTTTAATTTCTTCTAATATTGTTTTATTGCGCTTAAGGTCTTCATTTAAAAAAATCTTAGTGGTATCACTCGGCGTCTTCCTCAACGTCTTGTTTGTTTTCTTATGCGAAGTGTCTTATCTTCAGACCTGTTTCCTCTGCTGTGTAATTTGGCGACGGAGTTTCGCAAAGACCAATGGAAACTTCTGAACTACTCTGGATTACTTTTGTCAGTTGACGTTGCAAAACGACCTCCAGTAACTTCATCCTTAACAACCGGGCTGAAAAGGATATTACGACCATAAACATCCTATAATTATTGCTTTTCGGTACATAATGACTATTAGCTGCTATAATTATAGTATTTTTAGATTTAGAAGCCATATTAGGCGACAAAATAGTCTATAATGAATATCATCATTCATTAGGGCAAATAAAATTAAATAGGCCTAATTGCAAATGTACGTCAACGCTAATGATATTAACTAATTACATCTAGAACATGTTAATTAGTCATAGTTGTGAGTATCTCATTGCATAGATAGTTATTCTGATTTTGTAGAGCTGCAGACCTGCTTTGTTCGTTTCAGAGTAGAGACACTCTAGTTATCATGGAGCGTGTTAAACCTAATTACGCCCCAAGCTTGGCAAACGAGAACGTGAACGACGCGCCACCATCACCAACTCCAGATACCTTAAGTTTGGCTTCATCTCTCGGTGCAGATACCCAAGAAAAACGCAAGATGAAAATCCTCATAGAAGGAGTCTTACAGACTCGGTCTTCCCGCCAGTTTCTTAAGATGTTAAGCTACCAGGCAATACCATTACTAGCGTTGATAGTAATGTGTGGTGTGTTGTTACAACAAATGGCCCAGATGTATCAAAGTGCTAAGTTATTAGAAAGCGTCGCAATAGCAAACGATAGATTTGGTAATTTAGTAGTCTCGCTGCAGGTTGAGAGGGGTTTAAGCGCGGCATATTTGAGCTCCGAAAAATCACAACAAAACGTCTTTGCCGAGTTACAAAATGCACGAAGAAAAACTGACGACGCTTTTGGCGCCATTAATTTTTGGCCGCTTAACCTAAACGTCTCGTCGATAGGGTCGTTTACGAGTAAGGCAGCTCTACACGAGGAAGTATGGACCCATAGACTAAAAGTTGATCGTCGCGCTCCAGGGACAACTTTCGACACTAACATTAAGTTTTATACCAGCATCAATGTTGAATTGATTGAAGTTAATATTGTTGAATCTCGCAAATTAACATCTCGTGTATGGTACCAGCTTGTTGCAAAATCAAGCCTTCTGTTAGCGACAGATTTCTATGGGATTGAAAGAGCTTTGGGGAGTGTGTTCTATGTGCAGTGTATGTTGAAAGATGATATAGTGCAGTGGTTCAAGACTGTTAAAACTCAGGGAGACATGATGTTGCAACAATCATTTAGCTACGATGGTGACATAGAGGCACGATATAATGAACTGGTATACTTGGCAGGGAATGTACTAAGCGATGTTGACAGCATGCGATTTGAAATTGGCGCCAATATTGACACATGCGCAGGCTACGACAATCTCGAAATAGAAGCCAGATCGTTAAATTGGTTCAGTAACAGTACCGTGCTAATTACTATCTTATCATCCGTACGTGATAATATTAGTGAACAACTAACCGAATATGTGAGCGGTATAATTCAATATTCAAATCAACAGATCGCGCTGTATAGTTTAGTAGGCGCGTTAACATTAATATGTTGTCTCGTCTTAAGCATATTCCAAGCTTTGAACTCGCACAAATTATTATCTTCAGTTGGATATTACGCTAAAGATCTTGGTGAGAAGAAAACAGAACTAGCTCAAGAAAAGAGGACAACTTTAAGATTGTTGTATCAGATGATACCAAAGAGGGTAGCGAAACAATTACAATCAGGGAAGGCTGTGAAGGCCCATTTATTTGACTCTGTGACAGTATACTTCAGTGATATTGAAGGGTTTACCGATATATCATCACGAAGTACCCCAATCCAAGTGGTCCATCTCTTAAACCGATTATACAGGTAAGCCAGATTTACCAGTATGCTTCGAATATATTTATAAATACGTATTCAAAATACGCACGTGACCACCTCCGCGCTACCATAACAGCTTGTAGACAGTAAGTCTCGCCGTGACTTTCTACATAGTGGTGGTCTTCCTGTAAATTTGAATGCAAAGGCGGTACACAACGCGAGTCTGTGCAGCAAAATTGCCTATTTTGTTCAACTTTGTAATTACTTTTCCATTGATAAGTTTGTTTGTTTTCTTTCGGCAAATACTTTCAAAATGTTGTTCTGGATAACATATTGCAAATTTTGAATTCTCCCATATGTAATAAGTTTGCTATTCAATTGATACTTGATATTTATCTATAGAGTTCCTATCTTCAATGGCATGAGAATTTGGTCACGCTTGCTGGTTTTGCTATGTCATGCCCATGGGTCACGTGCTTATTTATAAATACATGTTTATAAATAAAGTCAAAGGTAGCTGTTTACATTTCATGTTCTTGCTGTTATTGTTGCTTTTGTCCTTGAAGATCTTTCTTTCTGCGTCGTTCTCTATCTCCATCTCCTCCTTCGTTTCCCTTTTTCTTTACCCCTTCCTCTTGCTCCGTCATCTTTCTTCTTTCCTATTATCCTGTTTCTTTATCTCCATCATCCCAATCATCATCATCATCAGTAGTAGCAGCAGCAGCAGCAGCAGTAGTGGCATCTCAGCAAACACAAAACATTTTACTGACCTAAATATCGGGTTTTTTTATAGAGTACCGAATTGTGACGTCATAAAATTTGCTTTTTTGCATTTCAGCATTTTCATGACCATATTTCAGTAGAACATGATGAAAAACATCCACAGTCCAAATGTGTGGGAATCAGATCATGAGGGCCCGAGATATAGTCGCATGAATACCTAATAGCCCTATTGAAATCAGTGTAAATTGGCCTGGTTCCAAACAGTTATGAATCAGACCAATTTACACTGATTTCAATGGGGCTAATTAGGTATTCATGCGGCCATATCTCGGGGCCCTCATGATCCGATTCCCACCAAATTTGGACTGTGGATGTTTTTCATCATGCTCCATCGATACATGGTATTCAAAACGCTGAAATGCAAAAACAGTTTTCTGTTACGTCATCACTTCGGTACTCTATAAGGGTATAAAGCATTTCAGAAAACATTTTTAAAAACTTAAATAAAACATTCTTGCATAATGTAATATTTAAGTGTTGGCAAAATATTTTGCAAAAATTTGTTCCCATAAATATTATGTATTGTATGACATCTGGCAGCTATTGCAGGTGCGACCTTCTTGCACTAATGTGATTGTGTTTACTATATATCCACGTATGGCTGCTATGTGCTTCAAAACAACTCGGTAATATCGGATTATATAAAACAGCGTGGGTTGTATACAAAGGGTTATCAAATGAATTATAAATAGCTAGCTTGTAATTAAGGATTTTCTGCTTTGCATTACAGTTAGATTTTGATTATGTATTGTCAGAATATGTCAAGAAATCTCTTTATGATTAGCCTACATAATTACTTTGCATGTATAGATGACATCATATCTTCGTTCTATGATATTCAACTGATAATTAATTAATTATCAGCAAAATTAGTAGTGACTTATGAAGACGTTGAAGTGATTTTTGTCATGTTTGTAGCAATAAAATATGCACTGTTGATTTTACATTTTGGCGCAATAAACAACATTCACATTTTTGTCAGTTGTTTTGTGTTTGTTTGTTTGTCGGTTTTGATTTTAGTCTTTTGTTAATTGTTTGTTTGTTTGTTTGTTTACTAGTGTGTTGGGTAGACTTCATAATTGATTATTTAAACCTACAATATTAAGACGTACCTCAAATTTTGGATCGCTTATTTAACCTTCATCTGGAGACTAGCTGTTTGGCGATCACTGCTGTCATGGCTGTAGCGTTTCCCGTGGATGTTGGATGCACTCTCACTCCTAGGGTTGAAGGTTATTTTTAGCAGTGGATCATATACGTGACTGAGAGAATAAGCCCCTTATGATCAAGCCATCAGCCAAGATGGCGAAAGCTCAAGCCGCAAATAATATTTCTGGTTTGTCACGCAAAATAAGAAATAGTATGATCTACAACCCTACTGATGCATCTGTTTACGGAAGTCAGAAGTCGTTACGGACAATCGGCAGTAAAACATATACGTGGCATAGAGAATACTGAGAAAAAAATGGCCCGTCACCGTCAAAATACCCCTAGACGAAATTAACCAAAAGTTGTTAAAGGCTTATGCATCTTCATTTGGCACGATTTAAAGAACAATTTTTATTCATTTTAGCACGGAAATTGCATTTTTTCGCACGCTTCACGCGGATTTGTCCCGGTAATGTTCTTTTAGTAGCAGACCAGTGGGACGATTTGGAAATTTTGGCCACTGACTCGGTGACTCCGGTACATCCCCCATAGCAAATTTTCGCGCGCTACGCGTGCATTTTATCAAAGTTTCGTGCGCTTTTCCTTGTAAAGGAATTCTGCAGACAATCATCATGTTGCCATGTCCAGGTGCCAGCAAAAGATAAATCATGCCATACCAGCACAATTTTTACTAAACACCTCCCTGAGAAAATGGTCTAGCGACGGCCCTGGGTGCGCGATATTTAATCCGATTCAACTCGGCATGTCATCATATTTACTCGTTGCCGTATATATTTTGACGTCACAAAAAGTATTCGGCAACGAATATTCGACTTCGAATTGACACACTGAACCGAGCTTACGCCCGATTGACTTGACTGTCCTGTAAAAATTGCCCCGGCCAGCTATCTACGGCGATCCCCTTCGTTCACCAGGTCGCTTGTGCCTGGCCAAAATCAAAAGTTGCATTTTCAACGATTTTCAATGGGAACGCATCGTTGTTTTGCACACAAGCACCACGGGCCAATCAATAAAGCACACAGTGTAACAGGCACAATTGGATCGTTAAAATTGCAACTTTTCATTTTGGTGTTTGAGAGCTTGGAGGCGCATATGTTGGTCAATTCTTGCTCAATGTTCATGAACAGGGTGTCAAATGAGAAAGGAAAGTCCAATTAACAAAATGTATATTTCAGAATAATCCAAAATTATCAAGTTATTGAACAGCAACGCTGAATATAACTGACGAGTTTCTTTTTGTGCCTGGTGTAGGTATATCATTGTACAGAGGTATACTGATTTATATAGTGTTATACATAACAGTCGATGCTATTATATGAACATCCCAGGAACTTCATGCACACTTTTGAACGAAAAAATATTTGCACAAAATAATACAGTCATTGATTTTCCGGTTATTACCCTGATAGGCTGATAAAGTTCCTAAAACCGACAAAACCCTCCAGGCAACATAAGGCTAAAAATATTGTTTTGGGCTTTAAAAGCTTTTACATCTTTTTATTCCGCTTTAAAAGCTTTTACAGCTGTATGTTTTAGATACTACACTTATCTGCAGTTTAATCATGTCTATAGCTACGGATAAGTTGAGAGTTTTTACTGCACAAGATGACGTGTTTGTTGTAGGTGATACATTACGACCACAAGAGCAGCACAGTGTAAACCTAAATGCTATAATTGCTCTTCTTTAATTGATTATTAATAATTGTAAAACCAGAAAAATATGTTCAAGATGACAAATATAGTATCTGTGTCGCAGATGTTGACGTTAATGTTACTTGTGGTGTGGTTTGCAACTGGCTGGGTGCAGCCCAAATGCTAATACGAACATTGTTCAGTTGGTAGAAGAGTCTATCGTGTACCCTCGGAAATCTACTTCTAATCAACGTTTCTAGATCAGAAAACATGGGTAGAAAAAGGTAAGATATGTTAGTGTTTTTCTTGTCATAACGATTCAGAAAATAGTATATAAAATATAAAATATTTGCCACAAACAGACACTGATTTCCCAGTTATTTATACCTTGATAAAGTTCAACCCGACAAAACCCTCCCGGCAACATAGACTAAACACGAAAATTTTGCTCTCTGCCAACATAGACTAAAAGGACAATTTTGCTTTCGGCGTTAAAAGCTTTCACAACCGTGTGTTTTTGCAAGCTATACTCATGTCAAGCTAGCTACACTCATGTCTAGCTAGCTACAATAATTGTTTTACCTATCTATATTGTTCAACGCTAATGAATTCAATATAACTTATCATTATTTATATCAGGGGCTTTTGAGCGATACAATAAAACTGTATATTATACAATATTTGCAAAATACCCGGATGCAATGCAATGTTTTTAAATATTGTACGAGTATCTCGTACGCGTCGCGAGTTACCATGGTGACAGCACTAACACGCGTCATGATACAACAGCACAACAATACAGACACCGTAATGGCTCACAGGAGATTTCGTAATGTATAAACAAGTAAAATCACAAACTTAATTCGCGGCAATTCTGGATGATGATAACCTTAGGAAATATAATCCACATCTACAAATAAACTTCCGCCATCTCACGCTCATAAGATAAGTTGCTTTTAAGATACAGAGTTGAAACTTAGCAGATACTAAATTACAAGAAGGATGATGGATAAATAATATCTTACAAAATTACATTGTAATGTTGAGCCATCACAAAATGTGGGCCATTTTCTACGTGTAATCTTTTTATGGGACACCTTGTACTTTATTTTGAACGACTACTATAATAATGCTACTATAAAAATTCGACACAGTTTTTTGGATTGTGGTTGTCTATTCTACAATTATAATATCAACCTTTCTTTGTGTAGTTGTCTATTCTATAATTACAATATCAACCTTTCTTTGTGTAGTTGTCTATTCTATCATTATAATATCAACCTTTCTTTGTGTAGTTGTCTATTCTATAATTACAATATCAACCTTTCTTTGTGTAGTTGTCTATTCTATAATTATAATATCAACCTTTGTTTGTGTAGTTGTCTATTCTACAATTAAAATATCATCCTTTCCTTGTGTAGATGTCTATTCTATCATTATAATATCAACCTTTCTTTGTGTAGTTGTCTATTCTATTATTACAATATCAACCTTTCTGTGTGTAGTTGTCTATTCTATAATTACAATATCAACCTTTCTTTGTGTAGTTGTCTATTCTACAATTACAATGTCAACCTTTCTGTGTATAGTTGTCTATTCTATAATTACAATATCAACCTTTCTTTGTGTAGTTGTCTATTCTATAACTACAATATCAACCTTTCTTTGTGTAGTTGTCGATTCTATCATTATAATATCAACCTTTCTTTGTGTAGTTGTCTATTCTATTATTACAATATCAACCTTTCTGTGTGTAGTTGTCTATTCTATAACTACAATATCAACCTTTCTTTGTGTAGTTGTCTATTCTATTATTACAATATCAGCCTTTCTTTGTGTAGTTGTCTATTCTATCATTATAATATCAACCTTTCTTTGTGTAGTTGTCTATTCTATCATTACAATATCAACCTTTCTTTGTGTAGTTGTCTATTCTATCATTATAATATCAACCTTTCTTTGTGTAGTTGTCTATTCTATTATTACAATATCAGCCTTTCTTTGTGTAGTTGCCTATTCTATAATTATAATATCAACCTTTCTTTGTGTAGTTGTATATTCTACAATTAAAATATCGTCCTTTCCTTGTGTAGGTGTCTATTCTATCATTATAATATCAACCTTTCTTTGTGTAGTTGTCTATTCTATTATTACAATATCAACCTTTCTGTGTGTAGTTGTCTATTCTATAACTACAATATCAACCTTTCTGTGTGTAGTTGTCTATTCTATAATTACAATATCAACCTTTCTGTGTGTAGTTGCCTATTCTATAATTACAATATCAACCTTTCTTTGTGTAGTTGTCTATTCTACAATTACAATGTCAACCTTTCTTTGTATAGTTGTCTATTCTATTATTACAATATCAGCCTTTCTTTGTGTAGTTGTCTATTCTATCATTATAATATCAACCTTTCTTTGTGTAGTTGTCTATTCTATCATTACAATATCAACCTTTCTTTGTGTAGTTGTCTATTCTATAATTACAATATCAACCTTTCTTTGTGTAGTTGTCTATTCTATAACTACAATATCAACCTTTCTTTGTGTAGTTGTCGATTCTATTATTATAATATCAACCTTTCTTTGTGTAGTTGTCTATTCTATAATTACAATATCAACCTTTCTTTGTGTAGTTGTCTATTCTATAATTACAATATCAACCTTTCTTTGTGTAGTTGTATATTCTACAATTAAAATATCATCATTTCCTTGTGTAGTTGCCTATTCTATAATTATAATATCAACCTTTCTTTGTGTAGTTGTATATTCTACAATTAAAATATCATCATTTCCTTGTGTAGGTGTCTATTCTATCATTATAATATCAACCTTTCTTTGTGTAGTTGTCTATTCTATAATTATAATATCAACCTTTCTTTGTGTAGTTGTCTATTCTATAATTATAATATCAGCCTTTCCTTGTGTAGTTGTCTATTCTATAATTATAATATCAACCTTTCTTTGTGTAGTTGTCTATTCTATAATTACAATATCAACCTTTCGTAGTTGTCTATTCTATTATTACAATATCAACCTTTCTGTGTGTAGTTGTCTATTCTATTATTACAATATCAACCTTTCTGTGTGTAGTTGTCTATTCTATCATTATAATATCAACCTTTCTTTGTGTAGTTGTCGATTCTATCATTATAATATCAACCTTTCTGTGTGTAGTTGTCTATTCTATTATTACAATATCAACCTTTCTGTGTGTAGTTGTCTATTCTATCATTATAATATCAACCTTTCTTTGTGTAGTTGCCTATTCTATAATTACAATATCAACCTTTCTTTGTGTAGTTGTCTATTCTATTATTACAATATCAGCCTTTCTTTGTGTAGTTGTCTATTCTATCATTACAATATCAACCTTTCTTTGTGTAGTTGTCTATTCTATAATTACAATATCAACCTTTCTTTGTGTAGTTGTCTATTCTATAACTACAATATCAACCTTTCTTTGTGTAGTTGTCGATTCTATTATTATAATATCAACCTTTCTTTGTGTAGTTGTCTATTCTATCATTACAATATCAACCTTTCTTTGTGTAGTTGTCTATTCTATAATTACAATATCAACCTTTCTTTGTGTAGTTGTCTATTCTATAACTACAATATCAACCTTTCTTTGTGTAGTTGTCTATTCTATTATTATAATATCAACCTTTCTTTGTGTAGTTGTCTATTCTATCATTATAATATCAACCTTTCTTTGTGTAGTTGTCTATTCTATTATTACAATATCAGCCTTTCTGTGTGTAGTTGTCTATTCTATCATTATAATATCAACCTTTCTTTGTGTAGTTGTCTATTCTATCATTATAATATCAACCTTTATGTGTGTAGTTGTCTATTCTATCATTACAATATCAACCTTTCTGTGTGTAGTTGTCTATTCTATCATTATAATATCAACCTTTATTTGTGTAGTTGTCTATTCTATTATTACAATATCAACCTTTCTGTGTGTAGTTGTCTATTCTATTATTATAATATCAACCTTTCTTTGTGTAGTTGTCTATTCTATTATTACAATATCAGCCTTTCTTTGTGTAGTTGTCTATTCTATAATTACAATATCAACCTTTCTTTGTGTAGTTGTCTATTCTATTATTACAATATCAACCTTTCTTTGTGTAGTTGTCTATTCTATTATTACAATATCAACCTTTCTGTGTGTAGTTGTCTATTCTATTATTATAATATCAACCTTTCTTTGTGTAGTTGTCTATTCTCTAATTATAATATCAACCTTTCTTTGTGAAGTTGTCTATTCTATAATTATAATATCAACCTTTCTTTGTGTAGTTGTCTATTCTATAATTATAATATCAGCCTTTCTTTGTGAAGTTGTCTATTCTATAATTACAATATCAACCTTTCTTTGTGTGGTTGTCTATTCTATAACTACAATATCAACCTTTCTTTGTATAGTTGTCTATTCTATTATTACAATATCAACATTTCTTTGTGTAGTTGTCTATTCTATAATTAAAATATCAACCTTTCTTTGTATAGTTGTCTATTCTATAATTATAATATCAACCTTTCTTTGTGTAGTTGTCTATTCTATAACTACAATATAAACCTTTCTTTGTATAGTTGTCTATTCTATTATTACAATATCAACCTTTCTTTGTGTAGTTGTCTATTATATAATTATAATATCAACCTTTCTTTGTGTAGTTGTCTATTCTATTATTACAATATCAACCTTTCTTTGTGTGGTTGTCTATTATATAATTATATACAATATCAACCTTTCCTTGTTTATTTGCTTATTCTATTATTACAATATCAACCTTTCTTTGGGCAAATGATAACAACCCCCTAGCTGTTGCTATATACGGGCTTATGCCCGCGTTATTGCATTGAAACCCTAACAAAATGCAAAGAGGGCGGTTGTGTTGGTAATTTATCAGTGTCGGAGAGAGTTAAAGCCATCAATGATAACAATGTCACAACAAAAGATCAGTATATACGAATATGGATGTACGGTGTGTCTAGATGCATATCACGCGGCTTTTTGTGCTCAAATCCATTTGGGAATTAGAGGATTTGTGTCCATTATGTTAAGAGATATATGTAAGGGAATACATGGAATAATACATGGATTATGCACTCAAACGATAGATTTGGTAATTTAGTAGTCTCGCTGCAGGTTGAGAGGGGTTTAAGCGCGGCATATTTGAGCTCCGAAAAATCACAACAAAACGTCTTTGCCGAGTTACAAAATGCACGAAGAAAAACTGACGACGCTTTTGGCGCCATTAATTTTTGGCCGCTTAACCTAAACGTCTCGTCGATAGGGTCGTTTACGAGTAAGGCAGCTCTACACGAGGAAGTATGGACCCATAGACTAAAAGTTGATCGTCGCGCTCCAGGGACAACTTTCGACACTAACATTAAGTTTTATACCAGCATCAATGTTGAATTGATTGAAGTTAATATTGTTGAATCTCGCAAATTAACATCTCGTGTATGGTACCAGCTTGTTGCAAAATCAAGCCTTCTGTTAGCGACAGATTTCTATGGGATTGAAAGAGCTTTGGGGAGTGTGTTCTATGTGCAGTGTATGTTGAAAGATGATATAGTGCAGTGGTTCAAGACTGTTAAAACTCAGGGAGACATGATGTTGCAACAATCATTTAGCTACGATGGTGACATAGAGGCACGATATAATGAACTGGTATACTTGGCAGGGAATGTACTAAGCGATGTTGACAGCATGCGATTTGAAATTGGCGCCAATATTGACACATGCGCAGGCTACGACAATCTCGAAATAGAAGCCAGATCGTTAAATTGGTTCAGTAACAGTACCGTGCTAATTACTATCTTATCATCCGTACGTGATAATATTAGTGAACAACTAACCGAATATGTGAGCGGTATAATTCAATATTCAAATCAACAGATCGCGCTGTATAGTTTAGTAGGCGCGTTAACATTAATATGTTGTCTCGTCTTAAGCATATTCCAAGCTTTGAACTCGCACAAATTATTATCTTCAGTTGGATATTACGCTAAAGATCTTGGTGAGAAGAAAACAGAACTAGCTCAAGAAAAGAGGACAACTTTAAGATTGTTGTATCAGATGATACCAAAGAGGGTAGCGAAACAATTACAATCAGGGAAGGCTGTGAAGGCCCATTTATTTGACTCTGTGACAGTATACTTCAGTGATATTGAAGGGTTTACCGATATATCATCACGAAGTACCCCAATCCAAGTGGTCCATCTCTTAAACCGATTATACAGGTAAGCCAGATTTACCAGTATGCTTCGAATATATTTATAAATACGTATTCAAAAATACGCACGTGACCACCTCCGCGCTGCCATAACAGCTTGTAGACAGTAAGTCTCGAAGTGACTTTCTACATAGTGGTGGTCTTCCTGTAAATTTGAATGCAAAGGCGGTAAACAACGCGAGTCTGTGCAGCAAAATTGCCTATTTTGTTCAACTTTGTAATTATATTGTAAACTTTTCCATTGATAAGTTTGTTTGTTTTCTTTCGGCAAATACTTTCAAAATGTTGTTCTGGATAACATATTGCAAATTTTGAATTCTCCCATATGTAATAAGTTTGCTATTCAATTGATACTTGATATTTATCTATAGAGTTCCTATCTTCAATGGCATGAGAATTTGGTCACGCTTGCTGGTTTTGCTATGTCATGCCCATGGGTCACGTGCTTATTTATAAATACATGTTTATAAATAAAGTCAAAGGTAGCTGTTTACATTTCATGTTCTTGCTGTTATTGTTGCTTTTGTCCTTGAAGATCTTTCTTTCTGCGTCGTTCTCTATCTCCATCTCCTCCTTCGTTTCCCTTTTTCTTTACCCTTTCCTCTTTCCTCTTGCTCCGTCATCTTTCTTCTTTCCTATTATCCTGTTTCTTTATCTCCATCATCCCAATCATCATCATCATCAGTAGTAGCAGCAGCAGCAGCAGCAGTAGTGGCATCTCAGCAAACACAAAACATTTTACTGACCTAAATATCGGGGTTTTTTTTATAGAGTACCGAATTGTGACGTCATAAAATTTGCTTTTTTGCATTTCAGCATTTTCATGACCATATTTCAGTAGAACATGATGAAAAACATCCACAGTCAAATGTGTGGGAATCAGATCATGAGGGCCCGAGATATAGTCGCATGAATACCTAATTTCCTATTGAAATCAGTGTAAATTGGCCTGGTTCCAAACAGTTATGAATCAGACCAATTTACACTGATTTCAATGGGGCTAATTAGGTATTCATGCGGCCATATCTCGGGGCCCTCATGATCCGATTCCCACCAAATTTGGACTGTGGATGTTTTTCATCATGCTCCATCGATACATGGTATTCAAAACGCTGAAATGCAAAAACAGTTTTCTGTTACGTCATCACTTCGGTACTCTATAAGGGTATAAAGCATTTCAGAAAACATTTTTAAAAACTTAAATAAAACATTCTTGCATAATGTAATATTTAAGTGTTGGCAAAATATTTTGCAAAAATTTGTTCCCATAAATATTATGTATTGTATGACATCTGGCAGCTATTGCAGGTGCGACCTTCTTGCACTAATGTGATTGTGTTTACTATATATCCACGTATGGCTGCTATGTGCTTCAAAACAACTCGGTAATATCGGATTATATAAAACAGCGTGGGTTGTATACAAAGGGTTATCAAATGAATTATAAATAGCTAGCTTGTAATTAAGGATTTTCTGCTTTGCATTACAGTTAGATTTTGATTATGTATTGTCAGAATATGTCAAGAAATCTCTTTATGATTAGCCTACATAATTACTTTGCATGTATAGATGACATCATATCTTCGTTCTATGATATTCAACTGATAATTAATTAATTATCAGCAAAATTAGTAGTGACTTATGAAGACGTTGAAGTGATTTTTGTCATGTTTGTAGCAATAAAATATGCACTGTTGATTTTACATTTTGGCGCAATAAACAACATTCACATTTTTGTCAGTTGTTTTGTGTTTGTTTGTTTGTCGGTTTTGATTTTAGTCTTTTGTTAATTGTTTGTTTGTTTGTTTGTTTACTAGTGTGTTGGGTAGACTTCATAATTGATTATTTAAACCTACAATATTAAGACGTACCTCAAATTTTGGATCGCTTATTTAACCTTCATCTGGAGACTAGCTGTTTGGCGATCACTGCTGTCATGGCTGTAGCGTTTCCCGTGGATGTTGGATGCACTCTCACCCTAGGGTTGAAGGTTATTTTAGCAGTGGATCATATACGTGACTGAGAGAATAAGCCCTTATGATCAAGCCATCAGCCAAGATGGCGAAAGCTCAAGCCGCAAATAATATTTCTGGTTTGTCACGCAAAATAAGAAATAGTATGATCTACAACCCTACTGATGCATCTGTTTACGGAAGTCAGAAGTCGTTACGGACAATCGGCAGTAAAACAAATACGTGGCATAGAGAATACTGAGAAAAAAATGGCCCGTCACCGTCAAAATACCCTAGACGAAATTAACCAAAAGTTGTTAAAGGCTTATGCATCTTCATTTGGCACGATTTAAAGAACAATTTTTATTCATTTTAGCACGGAAATTGCATTTTTTCGCACGCTTCGCGCGGATTTGTCCCGGTAATATTCTTTTAGTAGCAGACCAGTGGGACGATTTGGAAATTTTGGCCACTGACTCGGTGACTCCGGTACATCCCCCATTGAATTTTAACATTGAAATAGCAAATTTTCGCGCGCTACGCGTGCATTTTATCAAAGTTTCGTGCGCTTTTCCTTGTAAAGGCATTCTGCAGACAATCATCATGTTGCCATGTCCAGGTGCCAGCAAAAGATAAATCAGGCCATACCAGCACAATTTTTACTCAACACCTCCCTGAGAAAATGGTCTAGCGACGGCCCTGGGTGCGCGATATTTAATCCGATTCAACTCGGCATGTCATCATATTTACTCGTTGCCGTATATATTTTGACGTCACAAAAGTATTCAGCAACTAGTATTCGCCTTCGAATTGACACACTGACACGTCTTTAGCGTCCCGTAATAAACTTTTTAGGCTTCTTGTGAGAAACACGCCATCTCGCGATGACCTCATGGCATGTGAACCAATCAAAATCCAGCTACTATCCAACCTGAAAAAGGACGTGCGCTTGATGTAAAAAGGGATAAAGTCAATACGTGATTCTGATAATGTGTACGCATGGTGGTGATTGTATTAAAGTATATTGTAAAACGCCGTCGCAAATTCGACGTTGCCAACATTATAGGCTATCAACAGTTTTGCGTCTGCCTGCATTATAACAATGCATAGCAACGATTATGGGACTGGCTCAACAAATCAGATACCGGTACCATAGGATTTAATAAAGTTCAAAGTTTATACAAAGTAAAATCGTTCGACGATTGTCATGGATAAGAATTTACGCACTGGAAACATACATGTAGGCCTATCATAGCTGAATAGCTCTCAAAAATGATGACACGATACAGATAATCGATAATTAGCATGATCAAACTCAGAACTGCAAAAGTCAGATATCTGATAGTATGATTCAGCAGCAGGGGCAGGATGTCATGTCTTAATTTATTCTTTATGATTACGATTTAAAAAATAACAACGAAATAATAATTATAGGGTCAGTCCATGTCGAAACAGATTGAGTGTACACCCACCCTCTTGGATTTTGCTCTCCTTTGGCTCAGGGGTACCTTTCATGGATCCCTAGGTGAGGTCACAAGAAAAAAATCAAATTCCATTTCGTTTGCGAATGGCGGGCAATCAAAGTTTGGCGACCTCGACCAAAATTGTGAATTTAAGGGGTCCACATGACAAAGTGCTCTCTTTGAGGGGCACTTTCTTCTTAATTTAATCAGTTGTGATCCTCTTTTTGAATGTGGTCACTCACTGGCTGTGTCTGAAATACCTAATGCCAAAAAAGATAGATTTCGGAATTTCGTTGGGATTTCAGAGGGGGTCAAAATCAGCACTTCGTACTGTTAAATCAAATTATCTTGATTTTGAAGGACCCATGATAATGTCACAGTGCACTTATAGGTCCTAATTATGTTCAGAATGGATTAACCATATGCCAATGTCTATGAGCAATTCAAAAAAGAGAAATTTCTAGACCCTACAGAATTTTAGGCCACCCCTAAAGTGGTTCAGCCACAAATGGCACTTAAAGTCGGCAAATTTTGACCCCTAATAACTTTAGGTGTACACCAGATATGAATTTCTAGTCTTTTGCATCTGAGAGAATGTAGTTTAATGTTACTAGGAACATAAGATTTGTTTTGTATTTTTGTGTTTTAGTATTAAGTTGACGCTTTCAAAAATAGTCATTTTTGCCTAACATACCATCCATACAGGATACGGTACAAAATGCCAATTTTAGTATCATGATATTTTTTTATATTTTTGATCACTTTATAGCCATTTGTATTATTTATCCTGATATTTCAAGTTGCTCTTGAGTCAAGTAATAAGAAAAACTACTTTCTAATCCTCTGTATGGATTTTTAAGGGGTCAAAATGCACTTCCTGGCAACGATGCACATGCAAAGTACAGGTTATGGGGGTCAAATTTTCAGAATGCTCCCAATTATGTCAAGTAATATATCAAATTACTCGTATGGTCATGAGGATTCCAAAAATGTATAGTTTGTTATGTGTCAGACCTTTCAGGAGGGCGCTATGACGAAAAATGTTCATAGGTCAACGACCTTTTGAAAGTATCAAAACACAAAAATACAAAACAAATCTTATGTTCCTAGTAACATAAGACTACATTCTTTCAGATGCAAAAGACTAGAAATTCATATCTGGTGTACACCTAAAGTTATTAGGTGTCAAAATTTGCCGATTTTAAGCGCCATTTGTGGCCGAACCACTTTAGGGGGGCCTAAAATTCTGTAGGGGGTCTAGAAATTTCTCTCTTTTTGAATTGCTCATAGACATTGGCACATGGTTAATCCATTCTGAACATAATTAGGACCTATAAGTGCACTGTGGCATTATCATGGGTCCTTCAAAATCAAAGATAATTTGATTGAACAGTATGAAGTGCTGATTTTGACCCCTCTGAAATCCCAACGAAATTCCGAAATCAATCTTTTTTGGCATTAGGCATTTCAGACACAGCCAGTGAGTGACCACATTCAAAAAGAGGGTCACAACTGATTTAATTAAGAAGAAAATGCCTCTCAAAGAGAGCGCTTTGTCATTTGGACACCTTAAATTCCCAATTTTGGTCAAGGTCGCCAAACTTTGATGGCCCGCCATTCGGAAACGAAATTGAATTTGAATTTTTTTCTTGTGACCTCACCTAGGGGTCCATGAAAGGTACCCCTGAGCCAAAGGAGAGCATAATCCAAGAGGGTGGGTGTACACTCAGTCTGTTTTGACATGGACTGACCCTATAATTAAACGATGATAATATTATATACTATAATGTATAGGATTTTGTTTTAAATTAAAGAAATAATAAACATTTTTTTTATTTTTTATCATAGGCCTAATTTAACATGTTAAATATAGGCCTAGGCCTATATATCATTTCGCAACATCTTATAGGCTACACAAACAGCATGAACATGATGAATATTATAAACTTGTCAAATAACTTAAAAACACTCAGTTGAAAACGTTTGTCATTTTGTCTTTATTTATACAATATTGCTTCTCGTATCATTTGTTTTTGTGTAATTATTTTAACAAAACAATAGCCTACCAATCCAATTTAGCAGAAAAATGTTATATTAAAATGCGCTTTGCGATATTTGTAGGCCCTAAATTCAATTAAAACGCCATATAGGCCTAACTGCACGCGGTTGGTATAGGCTGAGAGAGAAGCTTTTTCAGCCTACAATGAAATTATTATTATTTTTTTTTTTTTTTTTTGGTTAAAAAAGCAGGACAATAAATCTGAAGTGTTTATAAATCTGAAGTGTTTTCCAATTTATACAAATACATTTTTGTAGTAGGCCCTAACCCAGCGAACACAAAACATTAAATTTTAAAACGTTGGAAGCAGGTTGTATTTTGGGTTTTGGTTTTGGTAAAAACCTTTTAATAACATTAAAGGAGTATTTCGTGATCATAGCACTGATGATCATCTTTTTATGACAATTTTCAGTATAGATATCCACGAAAAAAGCTTATTCCCAAAATTTCAGTTGATTCCAATTTTGCGTTTGCGAGTTATGCATGATTATACTGCTCCATAGACTGTGTTGTAATTTCGTTCTGGTATACCAGAATGAAATTCATATCTTTGCTAAACGAATTAATCCGCAAGAATTTTTTTGTACATAAACATTATGTAAAAGTCAACTTTTTTTTGAAAATAGTGGGGAGATGATGCTGTGGATCACGAAATGCCCCTTTAAATGTCGGATTATATAAAAGTCATTAAAACGTTTTAAAATGTTTTGTTATGAAAACACACAACAATATTCCAAACATTTCTTTTGTGAAATATTTTGTCAACACTTAAATAACATAATGTTAGAATATTTTTGAATGTTATGAAAAACGTTTTATATATCGTCTGTAACCCGACATTTAAACATTTTCTGACAACCTTTTCTAACCGTTTGCGAATGATCTCGAAAATGTTTTGTGTTTGCTGAGAAGGTTGCTTCATATTAGTAATACGTTTTATTTATTTTCATATATTTAGTGTAGCAACATTGAATAGTATTGTTATTATTTTATATTGTTTTATTAAATTTTGAACTATATATGTTCAAAATCTCACCTTCTCTGGTTCAACTATGGTCTTTCAGACTTTCACATTAAAATGTAGATTATGTGGTATCTTTATACTATAGGCTATATAAATAAATGGCCAATGATTTAACATAAAAGTGGGAATATTTTAACTTAATAACATTAAGTTTTAAAGTTTTAATATTTATTTAATATTATTATTAGTGTTATTTTTTTTAGCTAATGAGTTAATGATCATAGGGGTAGATTCCGGGGAGAAGGGAGATAAATCCTCCTAATATTTTAATCATCCCCAATGTTGTGGCCTGTATATGGGTTTCTAACCAAAATTAACCCCATATTAATTTGGTAATTTTAAACTAAAAAGTGCCAATTTTTTGCGCTTCGCGCAAATTAATTCCGGTTTTGTACTATATTTCACCAGTTTAGCTTCAATATAGCATTTTTTGGCGCGCTTCGCGCGCATTTGTACCATAAACTTATTTTGTCGGCAAAAGGTGCTGCATTCACTAGACTTTAAGAAATTTACTCCAACCCCAAAAAGAAATCTATGCTACTGTTAGTGATGTATATTTTTGGTTTCTTTTTTAGGACATGAAGGGGGGATCAAAAAAATTTTAGACCATAAAATGGGGGAATAAAAAAATCCACCTTTTTTAGGGGGGATCAAAAAAATTTGACGTCCGAGGTTCCAACTTTTCCAACCATCCCCTCCCCCACCAAAGTATTTATGAACACTCCCTAGACTGGCACAAGTCTCTGGCACAAGTCTCTCTTGTTTTAGAAAAGATTAATTTCCGGCTTACGCGACACCACCCGGATTTAGAAAATTCCCGGGAAAAAATGGCCTATTGGCATTTCAACTCAAAACTTGTCATATTATCTTTCCCATTTAAAAGCACCTATCCTAAAGAATATGATCCCGAATCACACATAAATTCGCCCAGTCCCATTTCCCAAATATGAAAGTGAAAAAAAAAAGTGAATTTCAGTTTGGCAGAGGTAGGACTCGAACATACGCCGCAGCTGCATACAGTATCTCCAAGTCCAGCGCGCTAATCCATTGGACCACATGAGTTGCTGGTAGCCATATTGAATTTTAAACATATAGCTTATAGGCAACTCCAACATTTCTGGGTATAGAATAGAAATACAACAATACGTGTATTGCATTGTGCTGAGCACAATAGATAATATCAACTTTGACTGCATCGTGCATCATGGTATTGATATATCGGTCCGTACAATGTAGGCCTATAGGGAATCAGCCATTTTCTTGTAGGCCTATAATAGTCCCCAGAGTATAGACGTTGGGTTTTCCCCCAGTTTATTCAAGATTTTCACATAGAACCCCCAAGATGTTTTTTAGAAAATAGAAGATTAGATTACCATAAAAACGACACAGTAATCTTTATTGGGGTTCTATGTAAAAATTACATTAGATTTTTCATCATTTTTTGAGCGTTTATTTTCAGTAAATTCAAAAAATATTTTGACGTATATAAAATTGAAATAAAATTCTCCCCTTGCTAAACAACACCAACTGTACCACAATTGGGTATCACGAATCGTTCTACATGTTGTGCAGTTAATATTCATATATTCCTTTATACATAGAATGCTGCAGTTTTTACACAAAAAATATTTCAGCGAAAACCCGCCCACTCGGCTATTTTATAATGATAATCAGACTTCCTTGGAACATGCAATAATTAGCATTAAAACCAAGTTGTTTTTATGCATTTTAAAAACACTTCGGCTGGACGGCGAAGGCCGCTGTGATTCCGAATATAGAGTGCTTGCACGAAAAGTCATTAGTTCAAATCATCATCCAGACACGCTCCAGAAGATATGCAAATGCATGGAGTACAAAAGAATTACTTTGATTGTACTCCATGCATTTGCATGTCTTCTGGAGCGTGTCTGGAGGATGAATTGAACGAATGACCTTCCGTGCAAGCACCCTATAATTATGATAGGGTCACGCATAAATTCAGCGCACACTTTAAATTTTCGTCTTGGGTAAAGACTATGCTGCAGGGATCGTTTTAAACGTAAATACCTAAATAAATCATGCAAGTGGCCATATTTTTGGGAATTTGTTGTGACGCACCATGATCTTTGCGAAGGTTGCATTCATAGAACACCTCAATGAAATATGATATGTCCCATATATATGTTTACTTTAAAGTCGAAACTAATTTATAGGCAGAAAAAATTACAATTTACTGGCCAAAATGTGATATTTTTGGCATTTTTCTAGTAACATTTTTATGGAACCAAAAATTACAAAAAACCTCGTAAATCTGTCAATTTACAACCAATTCTACCACCCGAAAGAAAAAACTGTCCGTGTTATTTTGCTCACACAATAGTTCTTGTTCAAAAAAGCAAAACAGCAGAATGCGTGTTATCTCTAATTTTAAAAGAAATGTTCGGGACTTTTTATCACGATTATTGTAACACGGCAAAAGAAGTACAGTACATACATCCGACACGTAGCATACATCCTTTTGGTCTGATAACATACCAACATAGCACCCGGCTATATGGCCACATAAATTTTTTAATTCGTTTCGCATCCCAGTTGGAAAAGTGAGGAGGGAGGGGGCTGTTGATTTTTGTTTTTGTTTTTTTGCTGAATTGACCAAATAAAGCAGTTTTCATGTAAAATTGAAATTGCTAGCAGTTTTCGGGCATTTCAGCATACAGTACGACAGCAACTTAGCTCACTTCCGGTAATTTTTACCGGCGTGACCTTTGCTGTTACGTAACGTAATGTTGTAAATCAGGTGGCAAATACAGTTTTTCAGAAAACATCAAAAAATGGAATACATGAGTGGTTTCGTGCTTCATTTCCATATTGAGCCCATAGATAAGATATGAAACATGAGTATAAGGCAAACAGTAACGTGTAAAAGTCCAATTATTGTGGAGAAAATGAATGTTTATTGTGCGCGAAGTAGCCTAAAAATGAGAAAAAATGCATGTCACGATCACCAAAATGGTTATATCTGCAACTATGCGCCAACGCCGGTCGTATGCTTTTCTGTAATGATAGACATTAGCTAACTTGAGCTTGTATTAAATTTTCAGCGAAAATGATTGGTGGAACAATCGAGTCGTAGGTTGGAAAGTTGCTTTCAAAACGGCTTCCCCTCGCAATCGTGCGTGACCATAAGTGACCAGTGTCATGCAGCAGGAAAATTAACAGCCGGGCTTGTCCATATAATCGATTAATAATTGTCAGGATCGTCCAGTTGACTACAGTGATATTTATTTATTCATACAAAATACTGCCCTGTCATACAAAAATATCGAAGTCAATATAAAACGTAATTTCAAGCCATTTGACTGAACTTACAAACAGTTTATAAAAGATTATTGTTGAACGAGACACTGAATTAGAAATAACATTGCAAAAGGTACGAGAATAAGTTAGCAGGTTGTGATGGTCTAGTGGCTAAGTCCGTGCCTGAAGTGCGTGAGGTTGGAAGTTCGAACCCTACCATAGCGGGGTTTTTTTTTGTTGAAAATATTTATGATATTAGTAAACAACTTTCAGGAAGGGTTTCTGATCATTTGAAGCAGAAATAATGAGGTAAAATGAAAGAAAGCATTTTTTTATCTTGACCGCTTGTGGTGTTCTATTGAAGATAATTAAAGTTACTCTAGACAACGAAACGCTGATTCCAATTATGTGTATGTCTGGGTATGGTGTAAGAACGGTGTAAAAATTACAAATAATATTATGCCAAAATATCAGGTTTGAAATTCGTAAATTATGGCTGACGCTATCTTATTTTTTAATATGTAGGCCTAGGCCCTACGCATAAAGAAAAACATTGCAAACGTGTTGCATAGAAATATTTTTAATTGATCATAATACTGACGGGCCTACACCATTCGCCACTTGCACGGTTCCGCCATTATGCACTATGTGCGGGAGAGCCTCGAACTGGCAGCATACATGAATGGGAATTGAACCAGTCATATAACATTCTGTGTAAGGTTACGTAATTCTTCCTTTCATGTATGCTGCCAGTTCGAGGCTCTCCCCGCATATAGTGCATAATGGCGGAACCGTGCAAGTGGCGAATAGGCCTAACAGAACAAGAGAGAAAAAAAAATCGAAATGCTGTAGGATTCGAACCTTCAACCTCTCGCACTTCAAACCACTGTCGTCAACCACTAGACCATCACAACCTGCTGTAACATACTCGTATCTTTTGCAACCTTATTTCTCATTCAGGGACTCGATCAACAATAATATTTTTAAAATGCTTTTAAGTTCAGTCAAATGAGGTGATATTACTTTTTATATTGACTTCAATATTTTGTAAGTCAATGCAGTATTTTACTTGAATAAAGAAATATCACTGGAGTCAACTGGACGATTCTGACGATTATTATTTGATATAATGACAAGGCCGGCTACTATTTTGCTAGTGACACTTGTCACTAACGGGACACGCACGATTGAGACACGGGCCGTTTTGAGAGTAACTTTACAACCTACGACTCGATTGTTCCACCAATCATTTTCGCTGAAAATTTAATACAAGCTCAAGTTAGTTAATATCTATCATTACAGAAAAGCATAAGACCGGCGTTTGCTCATAGTTGTAGATATAACCATTTTGGTGATCGTGACATGCAATTTTTCTCATTTTCCCGGCCACTTTGGACATGTTCAAGCTTCTTTATTTTCAATATTATTCAACTTTTACTCGTTTTTGTTCTTTGCACAAATGTTTGGTATCTTATCCGTGATCATGGTACACAATTTAAGCAAAAACGACCCGTGTCTCCCATTTCTGGAGCTATTTCGCTAAAACATGTTTGCCGGCCAAATTTTCAACATTTAGTTACGTAACCCGTGTTCACCAACCCGTAAAAAATTTCTATCGAACAAAAGAGGTCACGAAGTTGCCGTCGTACTGATATGCCATGAAAACGACGAAACCATCATTAATGAGGGGTAAGATCCCTTAGAGTTCCACAAAAACACTAGCAAGTGATTCATGCTGACTAATAATCTTGTTTATACGCATTAACATTTCACTCATGTATTGAAACCTTTTAATGTAATATGAAAATTGAAAAATGAAAAAATATAGACTGATCCCAGAAAGTGAGGAAGGAGGTGTGCGTACAACAAATGATTTTTTTTTTGTGGCTTAGCATGGACTAACCGGTGTATGTCTATTATTCTTAACCGTAACTGCGGGGTCAACAGTACATCCGATTTATAGTGATCTACAATCAGTCGCCAAGCTGTGAGTTATTGATTAACAATCAATCAAGTAAAAAGCACTTTCCTACAATAACAAAAGCTTCTAGTCCTGTCTCGCAGTTGAAATCGCAATAATCTTAAGCGACCAGTAAGTATAAACTCAGCGCCATGGGTTGTTCCTGGGATATTATATATAGAGGGAGACATTCCAATCCCAGAAAGATTATCGCTGTAGGACCTATGCTATGAAACACTTGTGCTGAACCGAGCTTACGCCCGATTGACTTGACTGCCCCGTAAAAATTGCCCCGGCCAGCTATCTACGGCGATCCCCGTCGTTCACCAGGTCACTTGTGTCTGGCCGAAGATTCGTCAGCGTTATCTCCTAGATTTCAGCTGTTGATGCCTAGATATGCTCGACATAAAAAAAAATGCAACATGCGCAATGTAAACTTTTTAAATTGATTGCAATGTTTGATTACTTACAAAAATAGATTTCACGTTAATTGCATATTCACTGATCTCAGCGAAAGTGTAAAAAATTGTATATAAATTACTTAGAAGTGGAGGATAAACCATTAAATAAATTTTATTTCAGAAATATATACGTAATGACAGTTTAATGACGTATTCTTCACTTCTATAAACATGTCTAAGTCTATTGGCAAGTATTCTGACATCCTGGTCTGAAGTTACATTGAAAGTATGTGTATTGACCATATTACACAATTTTGCATTGAGTTAGACAAAACTTCCTTTCTTCAAATCTTTGCCGCTAGAATTCTTGTAGACTATTACAGCGGGTGACATTTATTTTTGGTTATCAGATTTTTTTGTACCTGGTGTAGTTATATCATTGTACAGAGGTATACTGATTTATATAGTGTTATACATAACTGCCGATGCTACTATATGAACATCCCAGGAACTTCATGCACACTTTTGAACAAAAAATATTTGCACAACTACAGTCATTGATTTTCCGGTTATTACCCTGATAGGCTGATAAAGTTCCTAAAACCGACAAAACCCTCCCGGCAACATAATGCTAAAAATATTGTTTTGGGCTTTAAAAGCTTTTACATCTTTTTATTCGCCTTTAAAAGCTTTTACAGCTGTATGTTTTAGATACTACACTTATCAGAGTAAATGTATTTTTATCATTGACATTGTAGTTATAGTTGTAGTTATAGTTGTAATCACATTTTTATAATCATTTATAATTGTAGTTGGATTATAGTTGCATTTATAGTTGCAGTTAGAATTGTAGCTGGATTGAGAGTTATAATTAGAGAGTTATAGTTGAGTCTAGAGTTATAGTTGAGTTTATAGTTACTTTATAGTAGTTGTAGGTTTAGAGTTAGGGTTGAATATTTCACTTATGCTACATATGATCACAGAAGTAAGAAATCTTTCATGATGATCAGGTATTAAACCTAGTAAATTCAAAACCTAGGTCTATAGATTCAAATCTTCATAGACTATACTCCAACATCAGATACTCTTTTTTTCTGGAAGACCTGGGTAAATTACTTGAGGGCACAACAAAGGGGAATTAGTTTTATGGCCATATTCAATGTTTTCACTGTGGGAGACTATTATTAGCGTAGTTGTGAAAACAGACCCTGGAAATAAATTCCAGGATCTGTGCTGTGACTTGGTATAGATCTGATCACCTACCATGCCTATACTGCTAAAATAGTCATGATAGTGGGGTGGGTGTATTAAACAATGCGGTACTTAAAAACAATTGTGCCATTTAGTACCATTTAGCATAACATAATTAGTGCAAATTGCACTCTATTAGTTGAATTAGTGTTCAGTGGTGCAATGGTGTAGTGTAGTTCAGGGGTTGTGGTGCCCAGGGGCCAATGATACATAATGGTGCCCCTTTTTTTTGCATCAGGCCCCCCCTTACAAGTGTATGTGAACGGTCCCTAAATAGTTTATTTGCGAGCATAGCAAGCATGACATTTTGCACACATTTCTGTACTGCCCGGGGTACTGCCCCCTCTTTTAAAGTGCCAAATCCCCACAGCTCATAATTAGTGCATAGTCCAAAATGAGGGGTGATGGGTGATGGAGCCAAAAGTAAAACCACTGACAGGCCTGTACATATAGAACCATATTTATTTTCACCTTCGTCCTTCAAAAGACAGCGTATAAACTCTTCTACAGGAGTGGTAGAATTAAGAAGGGGCCAAGAGGTGAAAAATTTCCAAATCTTCCTGCTGTCCCCCTACTAAAATATTGTTGATATTCACTGAGAAATTTTGGGTCAAAATTAGAATGTTTAAAAATTGTGGTCTAACCAGGCCAAAAGAAGATACTTTTGGTCAATTTTGTCCCAGTATTTTGAGCCGAGGCAATATCGACCAGCCCCCGGGGGGGGGGGGGCACATCAAAAAAATTGGTGGGTATGCTCCCCCGAAATTTTGAGGTGGTGGGTCTTTGGGAGCTGACTGCGTACCGATAAAAGGGGGTCTTTTGGAGCTGCGAACAAGTAAAACAGGGACTTATGGAGCTGCTAACAGTCCAAATCAAGGGTCTATCTTGGCTTTCTGGTTGAAAATCGCCTAAAAAAACCTTTCAGAGCTGAAATTATCAAAATCAAGGGTCTTTCGGAGTTCTATTTTGGTCAAATATAGGGGGTCTTTCGGAGCTGCGAAATCAAAAAAGGGGGGTCTCTCCGGGGGAGCATACCCGTATGGTCATTTGTGTTGAGTGCCCCCCCGGACCAGCCTCTCCCACTCCCCATTACTGCTGATGCTGGTATGCCTCTGCTCTTCTGGGTCTTTGAATTGATGAAGGATCATGCTATAAAAATTAATTAAAGTCATGAAGTGACATGAGCTATCTATAAATTGCATAATGGGTTGCTGTTTTGGCCATGATTTGACCACCCAGAGGCTTTCATTTCCTGCTTAACATCATCAACACATTGACCCCTCACTGTGTGTCTCAACTCCAAGCATGAAGTTATAGAACTCCCAGGACCCCAGTTTAGTATCTTTGTTTACCTTGACAAAAAGGACTCATGTAACATTTCACAGTGAACTCAGGAAAGGCTTCATCATATTGAAAAAAATGCAGAATTATGAACAATGCCAAAGGGATTGAGGCTAATTGTTATAATTGGTTGGTTGGACCTGTATACATGGTATACAGGTATCAAAGGACGGCATTTCATCAGTTGCGGTCCTGTAGTAAGGATCTTCACATTTACATCAATATACTAGTAATAGTATAATGGCGACGACACAAGTGGACAACTTACAAATGTGCGCAAAATTTTTTGCCATATTGAAGCTAAACTGATGGAATATGATGCAAAAGGGGAATAAATTCGGGACTAAAATGGCCAATAGAAGGTTAATTTGGTCAGAAAACCACATACAGGCGTCAACATTGGGGGGGGGGCGTTGTATGGACCATCCCCCTGCCAAATTATTGGGAGACACCCCCCCCCCCGATCTACGCCTATGATTGATTGACATACACGACCAACATGCTGATGGAGAAGGATATTTTGCCCAGTACAATCCAGGATTTTTGTCTCATTTCTTTGGTCTTTCCCAAAATTCTGCAACAATCTATGCCGTTTCGACCGCATATGACCACAAAATGACAATGAGTTTGTTTGTTTTCACCAAATTTCACAATATATATTACCAGGATGTATTGATGTATTGTGACTTACCATTTCAACAAGGGATTCGAATAGAGGGTACAGCAATGCATTATGGGAAGGCATTCCAGTACAGAGTACGGAATGCATTTATGGAAGGCATTTGACTACCGGTATAGCATAGTATCAACAATGCATTATGGGAAGCTATGGCATAATTTCATCAATACTTTGTATGGGAATATAAGGTACAGGTGATGCATTCTGGGAAGAATACATAGTGTACATGTAGGCCTATTTAACATGACAATAACATGGTTTTAAAAATGCATTATGGGCAAGAGTTCCAACAATGCATTATGGGAAAGCATTCCAATACAATCTACAGCAATGCATTATGGGAAGACATTCCGCTACAGAGTATAGGTATAGCATATAGTTTCAACAATGCATTATGGGAAGCTATGGCATAATTTCAACAATGGTACAGAGAATGTCTTTAGTTATATAACTCGATCTAGCCAACTATAAACTCAACTATAATTCCAACTACAACTATAAACTCAACTATAATTACAACTACAACTATAAACTCAACTATAATTACAACTACAACTATAAACTCAACTATAATTACAACTACAACTATAAACTCAACTATAATTACAACTATAACTACAACTACAACTATAACTACAACTATAAACTACAACTACAACTATAAACTATAAAATGTTAACACTCCACTTATCAGCAGTTTAATCATGTCTATAGCTACGGATAAGTTGAGAGTTTTTACTGCACAAGATGACGTGTTTGTTGTAGGTGATACATTACGACCACACAAGAGCAGCACAGTGTAAACCTAAATGCTATAATTGCTCTTCTTTAAGGGATCAAAAATGAGCGTTTATTGCGTTTCGATAGTATTTTTTGTGGCACATGAGAGCACCTCAGACCTATCGAATTGTATTCTGAATACGAAGCATGTCTTTCTGATATCAAATAATTGTCATTTTTTGAAAATCACAATATAATACAAATTTTATGACAAATTATAAAAATTTGATATTTTTCGAATTTTTGATATATAACAGTCCTCGAAGTAAATTATATAAATCTAATGATATATTCTTAAAGTGTATGTAGCAGGGAGTAAAGCCGACGGTCAATTGAAAATTTTGACCTTTCATATTGAAGATATGGATTTTTCCCCAAAAAGACCTAATTTTTTTTGGTGTTTTGGGAAAAAAATCCATATCTTCAATACGAAAGGTCAAAATTTTCAATTGATCGTCGGCTTTTGAACCCAGCTACATACACTTTAAGTATAAATCATCAGATTTATCAAATTGACTTCAAGTACTGTTAAATATCAAAAATATCAATTTTTAATGATTTGCCATAAAATGTGTATTAAATTGCAAATTTCAAAAATCAAAATTATTTGATATCAGAATGACATTCTTCGTATTCAGAATGCAATTCGATATGTCTGATGTGCTCTAATGTCCCAAAATAAATACCGTCCAAACGTTCATACCCCAGCCCTTAATTGATTATTAATAATTGTAAAACCAGAAAAATATGTTCAAGATGACAAATATAGTATCTGTGTCGCAGATGTTGACGTTAATGTTACTTGTGGTGTGGTTTGCAACTCGCTGGGTGCAGCCCAAATGCTAATACGAACATTGTTCAGTTGGTAGAAGAGTCTATCGTACACCCTCGGAAATCTACTTCTAATCAACGTTTCTAGATCAGAAAACATGGGTAGAAAAAGGTAAGATATGTTAACAAAATTCAAGAAGTGCCCCTAAGGGTCAACAGGGGCCACATTTTATACAACAGGGTTGAAATTTCACAAATGCTCAGATTTTGTAAAAAAACCACGCCAAAGTGTTTTTCTTGTCATAACGATTCAGAAAATAGTATATGAAATATAAAATATTTGCCACAAACAGTCACTGATTTCCCAGTTATTTATACCTTGATAAAGTTCAACCCGGCAAAACCCTCCCGGCAACATAGACTAAACACGAAAATTTTGCTTTCTGCCAACATAGACTAAAAAGGACAATTTTGCTTTCGGCGTTAAAAGCTTTCACAACCGTGTGTTTTTGCAAGCTATACTCATGTCAAGCTAGCTACACTCATGTCTAGCTACCTACAATAATTGTTCAACGCTAATGAATTCAATATAACTTATCATTATTTATATCAGGCTTTTGAGCGATACAATAAAACTGTATATTGTACAATATTTGCAAAATACCCGGATGCAATACAATATTTTTAGATATTGTACGCGTATCTCGTACGCGTCGCGAGTTACCATAGTGACAGCACTAACACGCGTCATGATACAACAGCACAACAATACAGACACCGTAACGGCTCACAGGAGATTTCGTAATATATAAACAAGTAAAATCACAAACTTAATTCGCGGCAATTCTGGATGATGATAACCTTAGGAAATATAATCTACAAATAAACTTCCGCCATCTCACGCTCATAAGATAAGTTGCTTTTAAGATACAGAGTTGAAACTTAGAAGATACTAAATTACAAGAAGGATGATGGATAAATAATATCTGACAAAATTACATTGTAATGTTGAGCCATCACAAAATGTGGGCCATTTTCTACGTGTAATCTTTTTATGGGACACATTGTACTTTATTTTGAACGACTACTATAATAATGCTACTATAAAAATTCGACACAGTTTTTTGGATTGTGGTTGTCTATTCTACAATTATAATATCAACCTTTCTTTGTGTAGATGTCTATTCTATAATTACAATATCAACCTTTACTTGTGTAATTGTCTATTCTATAATTACAATATCAACCTTTCCTTCTGTAGTTGCCTATTCTATAATTATAATATCAACCTTTCTTTGTGTAATTGTCTATTCTATAATTACAATATGAACCTTTCTTTGTGTAGTTGTCTATTCTACAATTGAATATATGAATACAAAAGCCACCTAAGTCCATACTTTGGCCAAATTGAGTTAAGCATGGGAAATTGTTGCTATACATAGGCCTGTCATATGCATGAAAGAACAACTCAAATTCATTCTCTGTGTCTATTGGGCATGTGAAAAATAGCATGTATGAAAGAATCACCCAATTCCATGATTTGAGTCTTGTAACACATTGATTGAAATCCAGTCTGTATAAAAGTCCACTTGTAACACATTCATTGCTAGAGAATGACTTTTGAACAAAAAATGGGTTTAATAAAGGAAAGTGTGTGGTTTATATTACATGGCAGAATGCTTATCAACATTATACATACCTGTGTGCTTTATTTTGTATTATCTTACTAGTGGTAATCTCATTCTAACATTGTTGTCTTTGTATATGATTCAAAAACCACCTAAGTCCAAAATTTAAAATGAACCCCACGAAGTCCCTGAAATGCTAATCGTCATACCTAATACAGGTTAATCCACTCATTTGCACGTAAAACTTACCATATTGACCAGGTAAATCTAACTGAAGGAATTAAAATGATACACGGGTTTTTCTCTCAAAATAACTTCGCATGGACTTAGGTGGCTTTTGTATTCAATTACAATATCAACCTTTCTTTGTGTAGTTGTCGATTCTGTTATTATAATATCAACCTTTCTTTGTGTAGTAGTCTATTCTACAATTACAATAACAACCTTTCCTTGTGTAGTTGTCTATTCTATAATTACAATATAAACCTTTCTTTGCGTAGTTGTCGATTCTGTTATTACAATATCAACCTTTCTTTGTGTAGTTGTCTATTCTATAATTATAATATCAACCTTTCTTTGTGTAGTTGTCTTTTCTACAATTACAATATCAATCTTTCCTTGTGTAGTTGTCTATTCTATCATTACAATATCAACCTTTCTTTGTGTAGTTGTCTATTCTATCATTACAATATCAACCTTTCTTTGTGTAGTTGTCTATTCTATCATTACAATATCAACCTTTCTTTGTGTAGTTGTCTATTCTATCATTATAATATCAACCTTTCTTTGTGTAGTTGTCTATTCTATTATTACAATATCAACCTTTCTTTGTGTAGTTGTCTATTCTATCATTACAATATCAACCTTTCTTTGTGTAGTTGTCTATTCTATTATTACAATATCAACTTTTCCTTGTGTAGTTGTCTATTCTATCATTACAATATCAACCTTTCTTTGTTTAGTTGCCTATTCTATCATTTTTATAGTAGCATTATTATAGTAGTCGTTCAAAATAAAGTACAAGGTGTCCCATGAAAAGATTACACGTAGAAAATCTTTCCTTGTGTAGTTGTCTATTCTATAATTACAATATCAACCTTTCTTTGTGTAGTTGTCTATTCTATCATTACAATATCAACCTTTCTTTGTGTAGTTGTCTATTCTATCATTACAATATCAACCTTTCTTTGTGTAGTTGTCTATTCTATAATTATAATATCAACCTTTCTTTGTGTAGTTGTCTATTCTATAATTATAATATCAACCTTTCCTTGTGTAGTTGTCTATTCTATAATTACAATATCAACCTTTCTTTGTGTAGTTGTCTATTCTATCATTACAATATCAACCTTTCTTTGTGTAGTTGTCTATTCTATCATTATAATATCAACCTTTCTTTGTGTAGTTGTCTATTCTATAATTATAATATCAACCTTTCTTTGTGTAGTTGTCTATTCTATAATTATAATATCATCCTTTCCTTGTGTAGTTGTCTATTCTATAATTACAATATCAACTTTCCTTTGTGTAGTTGTCTATTCTATTATTACAATATCTACCTTTCTTTGTGTAGTTATCTATTCTATAATTACAATATCAACCTTTCTTTGTGTAGTTGTCTATTCTATAATTACAATATCAACCTTTCTTTGTGTAGTTGTCTATTCTATCATTACAATATCAACCTTTCTTTGGGCAAATGATAGCAACCCCTAGCTGTTGCTATATACGGGCTTATGCCCGCGTTATTGCATTGAAACCCTAACAAAATGCAAAGAGGGCGGTTGTGTTGGTAATTTATCAGTGTCGGAGAGAATTAAAGCCATCAATGATAACAATGTCACACAACAAAAGATTAGTATATACGAATATGGATGTACGGTGTCTAGATGCATATCACGCGGCTTTTGTGCTCAAATCCATTTGGGAATTAGAGGATTTGTGTCCATTATGTTAAGAGATATATGTAAGGGAATACATGGAATAATACATGGATTATGCACTCAAAAGAAGCCATCAATCACAAGAGTAATGCCATCAAAATGAGATATTATTCATCTGAAACAATTATATTCATCGTGGATTATGATATCGATAGTACGATGTTATCAACTGGGATTTGTCTTTGGATTCATAGAATAGTTGGATTATCGTTAGAAGAAAAGAAGAGAAGGTCAATAATGAAATAAAGAATCAAAAATAGCGTAGCAGTAAAATGTTTTGTGTGATTTACAAAGATATCATCGACATACACGTTTTGGTAATGCAAGATTTGTCTTATTTTGAATGGATACCTCAAGTGTGTTCACCGTTAACGTCATCTGTGCTTGTCGCTTGTTAAAAGGCGAAGCAGCTTCTACTTTCTGTCGTAACTTAACCTTTGGCAATAATGTGGTAAAACCAGTCCTTATTGGCATTGTTCTTTTTTGAATATCTTCTAATACTGTTTTATTGCGCTTAAGGTCTTCATTAAAAATCATAGTGGTATCACTCGGCGTCTTCCTCAACGTCTTGTTTGTTTTCTTATGCGAAGTGTCTTATCTTCAGACCTGTTTCCTCTGCTGTGTAATTTGGCGACGGAGTTTCGCAAAGACCAATGGAAACTTTTACAAGTTGCTGAACTACTCTGGGTTACTTTTGTCAGTTGACGTTGCAAAACGACCTCCAGTAACTTCATCCTCAACAACCGGGCTGAAAAGGATATTACGACTATAAACATCCTATAATTATTACTTTTCGGTCCATAATGACTATTAATTACTATAATTATAGTATTAGATTTAGAAGCCATATTAGGCGACAAAATAGTCTATAATGAATATCAACATTCATCAGGGCAAATGAAATTAAGTTGGCCTAATTGCAGATGTACGTCAACGCTAATGATATTAACTAATTACTTCAAGAACATATGAATTAGTCATAGTTGTTTGTATCTCATTGCATAGATAGTTACTCTGATTTTGTAGAGCTGCAGACCTGCTTTGTTCGTTACAAAGGAGAGACACTCTAGTTATCATGGAGCGTGTTAAACCTTACGCCCCAAGCTTGGCAAAGGATAACGTGAACGACGCGACACCAGCACCAACGCCAGATACCTTAAGTGTGGCTTCATCTCTCGGTGCAGATACCCAAGAAAAACGCAAGATGAAAATCCTCATAGAAGGAGTCTTACAGACTCGGTCTTCCCGCCAGTTTCTTAAGATGTTAAGCTACCAGGCAATACCATTACTAGCGTTGATAGTAATGTGTGGTGTGTTGTTACAACAAATGGCCCAGATGTATCGAAGTGCTAAGTTATTAGAAAGCGTCGCAATAGCAAACGATAGATTTGGTAATTTAGTAGTCTCGTTGCAGGTTGAGAGGGGTTTAAGCGCGGCATATTTGAGCTCCAACAAATCACAACAAAACGTCTTTGCTGAGTTACAAAATGCACGAAGAAAAACTGACGACGCTTTTGGCGCCATTAATTTTTGGCCGCTTAACCTAAACGTCTCGTCGATAGGGTCGTTTACGAGTAAGGCAGCTTTACACGAGGAAGTGTGGACCCATAGACTAAAAGTTGATCGTCGCGCTCCAGGGACAACTTTCGACACTAACATCAAGTTTTATACCAGCATCAATGTTGAATTGATTGAAGTTAATATTGTTGAATCTCGAAAATTAACATCTCGCGTGTGGTACCAGATTGTTGCAAAATCAAGCCTTCTGTTAGCGACAGATTTCTATGGGATTGAAAGGGCTTTGGGAAGTGTGTTCTATGTGCAGTGTAGGTTGACAGATGATATAGTGCAGTGGTTCAAGACTGTTAAAACTCAGGGAGACATGATGTTGCAACAATCATTTAGCTACGATGGTGACATAGAGGCACAATATAATGAACTGGTATACTTGGCAGGGAATGTACTAAGCGATGTTGACAGCATGCGATTTGAAATTGGCGCCAATATTGACACATGCGCAGGCTACGACAATCTCGAAATAGAAGCCAGATCGTTAAATTGGTTCAGTAACAGTACCGTGCTAATTACTATCTTATCATCCGTACGTGATAATATTAGTGAACAACTAACCGAATATGTGAGCGGTATAATTCAATATTCAAATCAACAGATCGCGCTGTATAGTTTAGTAGGCGCGTTAACATTAATTTGTTGCCTCGTCTTAAGCATATTCCAAGCTTTGAACTCACACAAATTATTATCTTCAGTTGGATATTACGCTAAAGATCTTGGTGAGAAGAAAACAGAACTAGCTCAAGAAAAGAGGACAACTTTAAGATTGTTGTATCAGATGATACCAAAGAGGGTAGCAAAGCAATTACAGTCAGGGAAGGCTGTAAAGGCCCATTTATTTGACTCCGTGACAGTATACTTCAGTGATATTGAAGGGTTTACCGATATATCATCACGAAGTACCCCAATCCAAGTGGTCCATCTCTTAAACCGACTATACAGGTAAGCCATATTTACCAGTATGCATCGAATATATTTATAAATACTTAGTACGTATTCAAAAAATACGCACGTGACCACCTCCGCGCTGCTATAACAGCTTGCAGACAGTAAGTCTCGAAGTGACTTTCTACATAGTGGGTTGTCTTCCTGTAAATTTGAATGCAAAGGCGGTAAACAACGCGAGTCTGTGCAGCAAAATTGTCTATTTTGTTCAACTTTGTGATTATATTATAAACTTTTCCATTTTATTTTTTTTCATTCGGCAAATAATTTCAAAATGTTGGTTTGGATAACATATTGCAAATTTGGAATTCTCCCATATGTAATAAATTTGCTATTCAGTTGATACTTGATATTTATCTATAGAGTTCCTATCCTCAATGGCATGAGAATATGGTCACGCTTGCTGGTTTTGATTTGTCGTGCCAATGGGTCACGTGCGTATTTATAAATACGTATTTATAAATAAAGTCAAAGGTAGCTGTTTACATTTCATGTTTTTGCTGTTATTGTTGCTTTTGTCCTTGAAGATCTTTCTTTCTGCGTCGTTCTCTTTCTCCATCTCCTCATTCGTTTCCTTTTGTCTTTACCACTTCCTCTTTCCTCTTGCTCCGTCATCTTTCTTCTTTCTTATTATCCTGTTTCTTTATCTCCATCATTCCAATCATTATCATCATCAGCAGCAGCAGCAGCAGCAGTAGTGGCATCTCATAAAACACAAAACATTTTACTGACCTTTTAAATATCGGGTTATCTTCGATACGAAAGGTCAAAATTTTCAATCGATCGTTGGCTTTTCATCCCACTTACAAATATAAATCATCAGATTTATAAAGTTTACTTCGAGTACTGTTAAATATCAAAAATATCAATTTTTAATCATTTGCCATAATATGTGTATTACATTGCGAATTTCAAAAACAAATCAAAATTATTTGATATCAGAAGGACATTCTTCGAATTCAGAATGCAATTGATGTGCTCTAATGTCCCACAATAAATACTGTCCAAACGTTCATACCCCACCCCTTAAGTGTTGGCAAAATATTTTGCAAAAATTTGTTCCCATAAATATTATGTATTGTACACATATGACATCTGGCAGCTATTGCAGGTGCGACCTTCTTGCACTAATGCGATTGTGTTTACTATATACCCACGTATGGCTGATATGTGCTACAAAAAAACTCGGTAATATCGGATTATATAAAACAGCGTGGGTTGTATACAAAGGGTTATCAAATGAATTATAAATAGCTACCTTGTAATTAAGGATTTTCTGCTTTGAATTACAGTTGGATTTTGATTATGTATTGTTAGAATATGTCAAGAAATCTCTTTATGATTAGCCCACATAATTACTTTCCATGTATAGATGACATCATATCTTCGTTCTATGATATTCAACTCATAATTAATTGAATATATGAATACAAAAGCCACCCAAGTCCATACTTTGGCCAAATTGAGTTAAGCATGGGAAATTGTTGCTATACATAGGCCTGTCATATGTATGAAAGAACAACTCAAATTCATCCTCTGTGTCTATTAAGCATGTGAAAAATAGCATGTATGAAAGAATCACCCAACTCCATGATTTGAGTCTTGTAACACATTGTTTGAAATCAAGTATGTATAAAAGTCCACTTGTAACACATTCATTGCTAGAGAGTGACTTTTGAAAAAAAAAGAGTTTAATAAAGGAAAGTGTGTGGTTTATATTACATGGCAGAATGCTTATCAACATTATACATACCTGTGTGCTTTATTTTGTATTATCTTACTAGTAGTAATCTCATTCTAACATTGTTGTCTTTGTATATGATTCAAAAAACCACCCAAGTCCAAAATTTAAAATGAACCCCACGAAGTCCCTGAAATGCTAATCGTCATACCTAATACAGGTTAATCCACTCATTTGTACGTTAAACTTACTATATTGACCAGGTAAATCTAACTGAAGAAATTAAAATGATACACAGGTTTTTCTCTCAAAATCACTTCCCATGGACTTGGGTGGCTTTTGTATTTATGTATTCAATTAATTATCAGCAAAATTAGTAGTTGAAGTGATTTTTGTCATGTGTGTAGCCATAACATATGCACTGTTGATTTTACTTTTTGGCGCAATAAACAACATTCACATTTTTGTCAGTTGTTTTGTGTTTGTTTGTTTTGATTTTAGTCTTTTGTTAATTGTTTGTTTGTTTACTAGTGTGTTGGGTAGACTTCATAATTAATTATTTAAACCTACAAGACGTACCTCAAATTTTGGGTCACTTATTTAACCTTCATCTGGAGACTAGCTGTTTTTTTTCTTTTTTTTTTTTTCTTTTTTTTCATTTTTTCAATTGCCAGTGTAAACTGTTATCGCCTGATGAAAATACTAGAGTTTGACCATGGTTCCGAATTCAACAGTCTCACTCACACGATAGTGCGGACGTAGCTTAATCCCGCCTTCATTTTGATGCCAGATTTTGTCTATGTGCCGCGTTCTTACTGGATATAGTTATGTTGTTCTATTCATTCGTAAACATATTATAGGGTGCGTTCAGATACAAATTCAAAGTGTGATAATTTGTAAACCAACAAGACGGTGTTGATCCCCGGTGCACACCGACATCGCCTGGCTAATAATTACCCGCGATCGATAATGTGCTATGCACGATTTGATATTCAGACGATCAATCTTTGGATACCGGGGTAGAAAATGATGAATATCTCCCGTATTTTGTTTGTTCTAAAGAAGCCATATCTAAATCCTTGCACTTGAACATATGTGTTGAAAGGATATGATAGTCATTAGCTTGAATATGGAGAAAAAATGGTGCGTCCTGAACTCAAAAACTGACCAAAATTCTGATTTTTATATTGCGTTGATCCTGTATGGACTACAGCGCGTAGGCTATCTACACTCACACCCGTGGAGGCAGTATAAAAGTCGATGACCATTGACCGCAATGGCGTATACAAGCTTACTCACACACAGAGAGGTCAATTACCTGGCTGTTGTCAGTAGCCTTAGTCATGTCCCGATCGGCTCATTATGCGTCTCAGAGGTCGGAACAAAATGGCTATGCGTGGCTGTGGATTCAACCTACCATGGCGATTTCTGCCATGGAGATATCGGGGCGATGACACTGTGCGGTGTTGATCTTATTTTGGATTTGTTACGTGTTAGGAGAATAGGTTTCCAAATATGAAAGCCTTTTCTGAAAAGGTAGATGTAGATAATAATAAAAATTTGCTACACGCCTAACGTGTTTAAAAATGTTACAGTTAGGGATTTACAGGGTAGGAAATTTTAAAACGTACGGTTTAATTTGGTATAAAATTTGGTATCTGATAATTAATATTTTTATTTGAAGTGTTTAAGAATGAGAATATAAGTATTGTTTTTAGCCGCATCTGTCGTCTCATATAACACGGGCGACATTATTATTTTAAGTAAATTTCGCCTCGTTGTTTTACTTAAAATAATATAACGGCTAAAAGCAATACACGAATCTCAAAAACAAGAGTTTTAATTCCATCCTTTCTATAATGTAAATCGTAAATAATCTGAGCGCTAGGACAGCTCCTGTGATGCCTGAAAAATCATAAAACTTGTATACTGGATCAAAATACCGGGACTAAATTAACCAAAGTTGTAAAAGGTCTTTGCATCTTCTTTTGGCACGATTTTAGGGCACATGTTGTCCTCAATTTTAGCATTGAAATTGCAATTTTTTCGCGCGTTTCGCGCGCATTTGTCCAAGTAATGATATTTTAGTAGCACATTAGTGGGACGATTTGGACATTTTGCCCCTGTTGCATCCCCCTTTTGGTACATCCCCTTTGAATTTCAGCATTGATATAGCAAATTTTATCATTAAAACTTTATCATTTTTTCATGCACTTTCGCGGTAAAGGAATTCTGGGGACAGCTTGGAAAAACATTGGGTTACAATTGTGGGAAAGTGGTGATTGTTAGATATCAATATTTGAAACTAGAAAAAACAACATAGTTGTTACATAAATATTTCAATCCAAACCCTTTTTAAGTCTCAGTAATGCAAGAAATAATCATGCATCCCCTTGTAATTTAATCACGAAAAACTATGAATAGCATGTTTTAGCCATTTGTAATGAACTCTAGAGTCTGCAATTTACTTCGACTTATATAAGCGTCAACTTCAGTCATTGTTCATTCCTTGTACATTATTTTTTGAATACATAGTATTCTAGACGGGTAAGTTAGCAACTATTTTGAATTGTTGCGATTTGGTAGCTCACAGCATCTTGCGAATGGTAGTGAGCTTTGGCAAAATTGCATTATTTCATAGCGAGTGTGTGGAAGAATTCAAATATCACAATATACTTTTGTAGGTCCTGTGGTTTTTGAGTTATGTTATAAAGAGGACTGAAACAACAACACTTTTGTAAAACGTACATAAATCATTAACAACAACAAATCAAGCAAGATTTTAAAGTATATGATTTGTAGAATGAACTTTTGAAAAATATCAAAGTGTTGTTTTTCAATGATATATTGATTTAGATAATGAAAATCTTTTTTTTTTGCCTGCTTCTTACAACAATACCTCGTCTACCTTTAACTGCATTTCGCAAACTCTACATGTAAAATTTTCAAACTACAAGAAATGATTCGTGATGACAAAAAGCGATAGAAGTTATTGAGATAACTTTGATATAATATATTAATATATTAAGATAATTTTAGACTAAAAATAATTAAAAGAAGTGTGAAATGTAACGTGCTAAAGATGCCATATTACCTTAATTCCGCTTTACAGATGTGTTTTTGTGTTTCTTTAAATGATTGGTTGATGTATGGCAGATCATATCGTCATCGTTTATCACACAAGAAAATGCACTTATAGTTTGATCAGCTCGTAATCGGCGGGAACAGTAGTTCCACATAGTGACATAGTTGACATGTCTGGTCTATATTTTCTGTGTTAAAGCCGGGTGTTAAAGAAAGAAGAAAATGGTATAGGACTTCAATCAATAATGTTTTTAGCGAGATGTCACAAAACAATTCTCGAAATAAAAAGATAATAATCCACGATGTTATAAGACCTGCCGATTACGAGCTGATCAAACTATAATGATTGAATGACTAAACGAACACATAATTTGCATTTAAATAGTATAGTGAACCTCACACAGTGCTGGCCTGCATGTGCTGCATGTTATATTCTGTTCCATTATGGATCTTTATGCACTTCCATTTGCCACTGTCAATGCATAGCTGGCTAAGAACAGTTGGCTCTTTATGCACTAGTGTTTCCAGCAGCAGTTTATTTTGGCTTGACGGCCAGATCGTTGACATGTCCTTTGGAATAATGGTGTAGATAGCTCAATTGAGCTCAGTACCACCTCCTCAACCGCTCTGTATCTTTCACCGATGGGTCGTCATCGTAAATGTCAAAGATATAATCACATCTGCCATGGTGATGATACAGAGAGGTTGTTTCTGCAAACTTTGAGAGCAGATCAAAGAAACTTGTAAGTCCTGATAGAGGCACTCTGCGGATTGCTGCCATGACATCAATCAGGAAGGCTGAATCATCTTTATGCCGGTAGAAATAGTCTTCAGGCTTGAGGGTTTCCTCTAATTCCCGAACAAGTTGGCTCTTTTCTGGTTTGGTCATTAAACCGTCACCACCAAACAGCAATGACTTTCTGAACAGTTCTCTTGGGTTATTCTATGATTGAGGCCATTGTTTTGAGGTTCCCTCTGTGAATAGTGTCTCTCAGTTTTACAGATTTCTTGATTATTCTTTCACTGTGGAAAGCCTGGTATTTGTTCTTCCCCTTTTCAGACGCATTTAGTACATCGTTTCTGATTTCTGATGTCATCACCTGCTTGGTGACGAAGTTGTGGAGCTCTGTGGGGCACTCTGTGTGACCCTCTCTTTTCAATGAAATTCTTCATCATTTGAACGTGTCCTTCTTGTTTGTTAGTGACTGAAGATGATGACTCATACCTTCGAGGTACTCCCGTCGACACCAGTAAATTCTCTGTAAAGGTTTTTCACAGCCATCATTTCATGATAGTGTGGCGGGACCGGAGACTGGTAGGGCTACTGGTTTAGTTTTATCACCACCACGGGTTCGTTGGTGTGGCAGAACACACCGTGTGGACTTTGACACAAACCTTATAGAGATAACAACACGTTTCACACATGTATTTTTTTCTATTTCAATTGGTAGCTTTATTTACTCCCTTTTCTTCCTCACAACAAACTCTTCACAATCAATAATATCGCAATATAATACTAGACTGTGTGCCTACAGAATACCCCTGAGAATGCCAATAAATAACGATCAATCCAATAATACCGAAACCTCTGTGGAAATAAAGCACAGAGAAAAATATGAATCGCAACTTGCAAAAAATGACAACATGATAAATTTTAAATAAACATGACTAAACTGAGACTTCTGTACCAGCTGCACAACAATACATGGCAATTTTGCAGGCCTATACTAATTCAACATCCTTTTGAGTTTATTGTGACAAACACAAACTCCGCTCGCTTGCACAGTTTTGATATTGAATTCATAATAGGCCTATGTTCACATCCAGGATCATCATTCTTTCAAATTAACCACACAGGTTAACAAACCAACACACACAGATCCCATAGCTTATATCAACCCATGATATATACTCGTCATCATCAATTAATAATCACACAGTTCTCTATAATCATTTAATGTTATCAAGCTCAGGCCTGCACACAGCTAGATCACCTGACAAGTTTTCTTCCAATACTCTCGTCATCATCAATTAATCATCACACACAGTTTTCTATTACGATTATTATCAAGTTCAGGTCTATCACACAGATCACCTGACAAGTTTTCTTCCAATTGTTATGTAACGCATCACACAGCGAAAATCGTTACTAATCACACAGCTTATATCATTATTAACACTGACCATGGAAGAAGAGCATTGCCACTTTAAAAAATAGAAGTCTCAGTATCATGTTTTAAGCATGTACATGTAATCAAGAAAAGACATAAAACACATAATAACATACACTTACCAATACCAATCATCTAAATAAATAAACACAAGTCCTAGATACTAGGCGGCAAGTACTGAGTGTTTGGAATAAACACACTAATCTTTGGCAGGAATGAATACTGAGGCAGTTTGTTGTAATATAAAAGTATAAAAGATATGTCCAGAATACAAAAAATAGTTTCTATAAAAGGCACAATTTGGCATGTGAAAGCACACGTTTCTGAGCTGCAAGAATATCTGCTTGGTCAACAAGATCAATAAGTTTATGTCATAAACCAAACAATTTATGATGTCAAAAGATCCTATCCAAACTTGACCAGCATTTCACTTTGGTTCAAATAAATTAACAAAAATAATACTGCTTTTGTTTATCAAATGGAATGCCTCATGTATGAATACAAAAAAAATATCAAATATGGAAATAAATATAAACTATGTACTATTAACAACTCTGACAGACCTTGCAAAACCTGAGTTTAAAATGTCCCATGAATACAAATGCAAAGCCTCTAAAAAGTGTGTTTGTGAATCACAAAAGTTGCATGAACACACAAGTTTTCTAGACATTTAAATATGATAAAACATTGTTTACAAAATATCTTAGCATGAGCAGAGTTCCCAATTATCCCAAAAAATATTAATGAAGAAACAAATCCAATGAAAGACAGCCCAATTTGACACGATCACCTCCCTATTAATTTAACAGCAAAATCATTCATTCCCTCCATGCATAACCAATGCTAAATATCCTGAACAAATTTATAATTGAACTCCATTCATACTAAGATACTAGACCTGAAGAATAAAATCTCATGAACCACTTCGAATTATAAAACACCAAAGCATGGTACATGTAAGTTTCAACTGACTAAGGCACAATATTTTAATCTAAACATGAGATGAAATCAACTAAGTAAAAATCACAAAGGCCGAAAAGTTAACAAATATTTCATTTCATCATCAAAAATCCACAAGTTGTTTTTATAAAAACACACTTTGAGATGAACAGAACTCCAGCTGTGCAATCAATACAATGTTTGCTTTTGGCAATTAGGCCGAAAGAACAAAGGAATTGACATGCATGACTCATGGCTTATGTCAACACACACAGATCTGTTGCGTCACAGCAAAACTTTCATCACACAGCAAAATACAAGAAAAGTATAACTTAAACATGCTTGATTTCAGCCAAATTAATTCGTATAAGCGTTGGAATTGCACCAAACTTCTCTGAAACTATCATAGATTGGCATGGTAACCATGAATTCTAATGACAAAATGAAAAGAAGAAATTTTGGAAGTTTTAAAATCATCATCTCAATGGCAATGAAATTGTGCACTAAGACCATACACTGAAACTACTGCACTCATGCTTTTAGGCAAAGGTTTTATAACATGGCCTAATTTTGGAGATCTATAATATTATAATACAGAATTTAAAAGACTTACCAGTATTGTCCAAGGCACAAAATATAAAATCTTTCCAGCACACAGCTCCTCACACAGTTCTAACTTGGTAAACTTTCTGCCCACACAGAGCTCCCACACAGTATAAATCTAGTAAATTAAGTAACTTTTCCCTCACATAGAGTCCACACAGTATCAAATCTAGTAATTAAGTAACTTTTCTCTCACATAGAGTCCACACAGTATGAATCTTTCTGGGTGTGCAACTGGGTTTTGATAAGGCCTAATTTGCATAATTGGGGGCAGTATAATTGGGGGCAGTATAATTGGGGTGTTTCTAATAATTGGTAGACAGTGGTTTTATTTTATGCATTAAAGAGACACTTTTCAATATCCCATTACACAGCCCCCCTCCCAGAGTGTGACGTCCTCGGCACACACACATCGTCACAACTGGGAGGCCAGACTAATGGGTATTGAAAAGTACCTTATTCTCCAGGTCTAGCTTACCTTAAAACTACTCATACAAAAAAAACATATTTATGCAAGTGAAACATATAAAACACAGTTCTATTATTTCCGCGTGATGGTCCACTCTGTAACGTTCTTTATCTCCTTGAACTCCAATACCTTCTGACGACGTATCCCGGGTTCATGATTAGACTTGTACGACCAATATCAAACTCACCACTAGAGAACACATCTTGATTTTCAATGACCAATTTCACTACTTCACTAATCTCGTTCTCATTTAAGTCTTTAGTACACCGCTCTATCATATCACACAGATTTGTCACTCATAGGTGCTACATATATACCGGAATTTGCAATCTACAACTTCCCACCTGTATATTCATATTAGCCACGCCATCAATTTGTACCTTTGTACCATCAGCTTGCTTTAATACAACATTCTTTAACATTAATTTGGGCCGTCTACTTTCAGGAATACACAAGTACTGTTCAGATTTCAAAATCACTCGTGACGCACCACTGTCCAAACAAAACATTATTTTCTCACCCTGCACATTAGCTGAGACCCACAATTCATTGATTTCAGAATACTCCTCGATCTCATCTTTTGTATCAAAATACTCAGCTCCAATTAATCTGACAAACTCGTCGCTCTCACCCTCTACATTATTCACACGCCCGATTCTCTATTTACTGTCTCAGTGGTGCCTGATACTGATTGATTGGCTGTCTCTGGCCCTCTCTCATTGTCTGGGGCCTCCCCTTGGACCAGTGGTTTAGCCTCCCCTCGTTTCCCGACTTGGGACAGTTTCGTGAACGGTGCCCCTCTTCATGGCATACGAAACACAACGGTGGATATCCACATTCTCTCCATCCATGACCGGGGCTATTACAATTCATACATAGCATCTTAGGCCTACTGTCTTTTCCTGATTTATAAGGACAATTCGGTCTCACATGCCCAGGTTCACCACACTGATAACACAACACTTGCCCAGTCTGAGGTTTTCTATTTTCATTTCCACCTCCTGATCTGAAAGGACAATTTGGTCTCACATGCCCAGGTTCGCCACAGTGATAGCATGTCACTGACCCAGTCTGAGGTATTCTATTTTCATTTACATGAAACTGTGAGGGCCTAACATAAGAGCCTGTAGGCCTACTTGCTACAGCTGGAGTTTCATACGCATTTCGGCTGACTCAATCAGCGTGCGCACCTTAACATCACTGAGCAACTTGTGTATAATTCTTTCTTCCAACTCTTCACCTTCAGTTTCACACAGCTTTTCGTCTACCTGTTCCACACCAGATTTCCTTACAAACGACACATGTTTTTCACGTCTTCTCACAGGCGCATGTTCAATTTCTTCGTCCCTCTTATGATATGACTCTAAAAACTCTGCCTTATCAATAGCCTGTTTTAGGCTAGCAAACTCCGCACCAAACACAACATCTCTGATATCTTTATTATGTAAGGCTAACGTAAAGCTATTCAAGCTCATCTCTTCTCTTGTTGCCTTGCTATTTGTATCTTTACCTCTAAAGGCTAACGATGCCAACTTCTTTATCCTATTGCCTAACTCACGTGCACTTTCCCCCGGTTTTTGCTTTACTTGATTTAACTCCATTATATAACTACTCTTACACTCTCTCGGGCCAAACTCTCTTTCTAGCACCTCTACAAGATCTACATATGTACAAGTACGGGGTGTCACATCATCAGTCGTTAACCTGTTCAGTGCATCATCCTGACAGCATGAAAATAACTGAAATGCAGCCTCTTTATCAGACCATCTATTGTACTCGCGGCATGCTTCAAATTGGGACAGAAAATCTGCCAACACACACTTGCCATCATATTTCTGAGGCCTCATTCGAGCACTTGTAGGCCTACTCACTTTTTCACTTTCACTTTCACTCATACTCGTACAGTCAGATTGTTTCATTTGAATTTCCCGCTTCTTACGCCCTTTTCTTTGTTTCTTTTGGGGACCTAATTTCTTTCCGACACCTTTACCTTTTCTCTCTACCTCACTTTCACTCGTACTAGTATACTTGGCAGGTTTCTTGGTCTGCACATCTCGCTCACACAGTTTTCCCTCACTCAATTGAGATTCTAATCTTTTCAGACTACCATAGATCTTTTCACTTGCTTCACTTGATTCACTAAGTGTACTTCCCCGTTTTTCTTGTAACCGCTTTTCAAGCAATGCAAGATTTGAGTCAAAGTCACTGTCTTCTTTCTCAAATTGCCTCATTCTCTCTTTCCTTGCAAGTTCCTCTCTCTGACGAAACTCTCTAAACCTCAACTTTGCCTTTCTTTGCATTGCCTTCTCCCATTCTTTTGTCTGCTCCTCTTCCTTACTTTCATATTCTATTCGCTCTTGTTGAGCCTTTTTGATATTATGAATACATTCTTCTAACTCCCATTCAACGGTTTGCTTCTCTGTTTGGACATCTTTCAATTCTGCCTTCATTCCCTTCACTCTTCCCAACAACTGTACTTTTTCCTGCTCTATTTCTCTAATAACCGATCTCAACTCTTGTATCAAGGCATTTTGGTCGTTTATCTCTGATGACTTAGCTCTAGCCTCCCTAGCAAGTCTCATAGCTTCCTCTTCCAGCCCATCATTTAATCTTCTCAAGTCTCTCTTCTCCTTCTCAAGTTCATCATTTTGTCTTCCCAACATCTCTCTCTCACTCACAAGCCTTTGTCTTGATTGCTTGCTTGTACGCAACTCATGCCTTTCTCTATCTATCACGCTTTCTTCTCCATCACTGTCACTATTTGCCTTAGACTTTCTTACATATGTCTCTTCTCTACTTCTAGTTGACCTCAGGTTATAACGACTAAATCTCTCCTTTGATCTCTTACTCTCCAAATCACTCTCTTTAGAACTCACTCCTTCAGAGTCATTGTGCGCAATGGTCTCAGAGGCCTTACTATCCACTGCACCCAACTCTGCGCCTCTAACCTCCATTTCATCATGCACAGAACCCTCCTTTTCCATTATTCCAGTCTCACTTTCTTTATCTGCACTCATGGCTAACAGATTCCATTAAACTTCAGACTCTCACACCAGGGGTTCTTTTGTTCTCACAAAGTATAATACCACACGCCTGTGTACACTAAGTTAATTAATTCTCTTGTTTTAAATATCTTCTATATTTAAAACAACATTTGGTTTGACCAGTACTCTCAGTTTGTTTCCACACAGACACATGCACAAAGCAATTATTTTCTCTCATCCATTGAGTTTACACACAGATATATGCACAAAGCAACTATTTTCCCTCACCCACTGAGTTTACACACAGATTTTCTCATCACGGAAGTTACACACAGTTACCATTGGTTACTTGATCTTTATCTCTAAGGTTGTGTCTACAAATTTAACACGATCCCACCGCTGCCACCATTTGTGGCGGGACCGGAGACTGGTAGGGCTACTGGTTTAGTTTTATCACCACCACGGGTTCGTTGGTGTGGCAGAACACACCGTGTGGACTTTGACACAAACCTTATAGAGATAACAACACGTTTCACACATGTATTTTTTCTATTTCAATTGGTAGCTTTATTTACTCCTTTTCTTCCTCACAACAAACTCTTCACAATCAATAATATCGCAATATAATACTAGACTGTGTGCCTACAGAATACCCCCGAGAATGCCAATAAATAACGATCAATCCAATAATACCGAAACCTCTGTGGAAATAAAGCACAGAGAAAAATATGAATAGTAACTTGCAAAAAATGACAACATGATAAATTTTAAATAAACATGACTAAACTGAGACTTCTGTACCAGCTGCACAACAATACATGGCAATTTTGCAGGCCTATACTAATTCAACATCCTTTTGAGTTTATTGTGACAAACACAAACTCCGCTCGCTTGCACAGTTTTGATATTGAATTCATAATAGGCCTATGTTCACATCCAGGGATCATCATTCTTTCAAATTAACCACACAGGTTAACAAACCAACACACACAGATCCCATAGCTTATATCAACCCATGATATATACTCGTCATCATCAATTAATAATCACACAGTTCTCTATAATCATTTAATGTTATCAAGCTCAGGCCTGCACACAGCTAGATCACCTGACAAGTTTTCTTCCAATACTCTCGTCATCATCAATTAATCATCACACACAGTTTTCTATTACGATTATTATCAAGTTCAGGTCTATCACACAGATCACCTGACAAGTTTTCTTCAATTGTTATGTAACGCATCACACAGCGAAAATCGTTACTAATCACACAGCTTATATCATTATTAACACTGACCATGGAAGAAGAGCATTGCCACTTTAAAAAATAGAAGTCTCAGTATCATGTTTTAAGCATGTACATGTAATCAAGAAAAGACATAAAAAAACACATAATAACATACACTTACCAATACCAATCATCTAAATAAATAAACACAAGTCCTAGATACTAGGCGGCAAGTACTGAGTGTTTGGAATAAACACACTAATCTTTGGCAGGAATGAATACTGAGGCAGTTTGTTGTAATATAAAAGTATAAAAGATATGTCCAGAATACAAAAAAATAGTTTCTATAAAAAGGCACAATTTGGCATGTGAAAGCACACGTTTCTGAGCTGCAAGAATATCTGCTTGGTCAACAAGATCAATAAGTTTTTGTCATAAACCAAACAATTTATGATGTCAAAAGATCCTATCCAAACTTGACCAGCATTTCACTTTGGTTCAAATAAATTAACAAAAAATAATACTGCTTTTGTTTATCAAATGGAATGCCTCATGTATGAATACAAAAAAATATCAAATATGGAAATAAATATAAACTATGTACTATTAACAACTCTGACAGACCTTGCAAAACCTGAGTTTAAAATGTCCCATGAATACAAATGCAAAGCCTCTAAAAGTGTGTTTGTGAATCACAAAAGTTGCATGAACACACAAGTTTTCTAGACATTTAAATATGATAAAACATTGTTTACAAAATATCTTAGCATGAGCAGAGTTCCCAATTATCCCAAAAAATATTAATGAAGAAACAAATCCAATGAAAGACAGCCCAATTTGACACGATCACCTCCCTATTAATTTAACAGCAAAATCATTCATTCCCTCCCATGCATAACCAATGCTAAATATCCTGAACAAATTTATAATTGAACTCCATTCATACTAAGATACTAGACCTGAAGAATAAAATCTCATGAACCACTTCGAATTATAAAACACCAAAGCATGGTACATGTAAGTTTCAACTGACTAAGGCACAATATTTTAATCTAAACATGAGATGAAATCAACTAAGTAAAAATCACAAAGGCCGAAAAGTTAACAAATATTTCATTTCATCATCAAAAAATCCACAAGTTGTTTTTATAAAACACACTTTGAGATGAACAGAACTCCAGCTGTGCAATCAATACAATGTTTGCTTTTGGCAATTAGGCCGAAAGAACAAAGGAATTGACATGCATGACTCATGGCTTATGTCAACACACACAGATCTGTTGCGTCACAGCAAAACTTTCATCACACAGCAAAATACAAGAAAAAGTATAACTTAAACATGCTTGATTTCAGCCAAATTAATTCGTATAAGCGTTGGAATTGCACCAAACTTCTCTGAAACTATCATAGATTGGCATGGTAACCATGAATTCTAATGACAAAATGAAAAGAAGAAATTTTGGAAGTTTTAAAATCATCATCTCAATGGCAATGAAATTGTGCACTAAGACCATACACTGAAACTACTGCACTCATGCTTTTAGGCAAAGGTTTTATAACATGGCCTAATTTTGGAGATCTATAATATTATAATACAGAATTTAAAAGACTTACCAGTATTGTCCAAGGCACAAAATATAAAATCTTTCCAGCACACAGCTCCTCACACAGTTCTAACTTGGTAAACTTTCTGCCCACACAGAGCTCCCACACAGTATAAATCTAGTAAATTAAGTAACTTTTCCCTCACATAGAGTCCACACAGTATCAAATCTAGTAATTAAGTAACTTTTCTCTCACATAGAGTCCACACAGTATGAATCTTTCTGGGTGTGCAACTGGGTTTTGATAAGGCCTAATTTGCATAATTGGGGGCAGTATAATTGGGGTGTTTCTAATAATTGGTAGACAGTGGTTTTATTTTATGCATTAAAGAGACACTTTTCAATATCCCATTACAATAGATAAGATCCCATTGAGCGATGTACTGTTTCTGCTTGGAATGGCCAATGACAAGCTGCATTTTGATGAAAGGTTGATGGTATGCTCCAACTTCTGATCCAACTGCTGAGAAGCGCCCGGGTTTGTCCTTAATTGAGAAGTTATGTCCATCTGAAAAGTGACTATAAACTGTTAGGGCTGTTTCAGGTAGGTTTCTTGCATCCTCTAGATACACTAGCTGTACCCCATCGGAGGTAATTAGTGGAATCCCAAGCAGCAAACAGCTTCAGGACTTGACTTTGTTTGACTTGATAGTTGAATGGATTCCATCGTTGATTAGGGCTCTTTTGACTTTAACCTGCAATATAATAAGGGCGATACGATACAAATAGCGAGTTCACAACATTGGTTATATATATAGTGCATATAACTTCAACACAGATCATCAATGATCTAGTAAAACTATTTTCAGGGTAAAAGTTGGGAACCTGATGGTATAGCTGTGGTACTGTTTTAGAGTTGTATCTCTTTGACATTAATTAAGGCAAATTGCTTGTTTACACTATTCTTGCTGGAAAGTTGACATTAAAGCATGATTGAAGCCACCCAAAAATATGACCATGATGTGTAAATGAACAATTGTGAAATTCAAGAAGGATTAAGTGTGCTGACCAGTTTATCTTGTGATGTCTCTTGGCACATGCTATACTTGGTCTTGTTATATGAAACAGCTTCAGAACTTGATTTGACTTGGAACTTGATACATGTAGCTTGAATAGGACTCTTCAGATTTTAACCCGAAATGTAAAAAGAAAATGTCGGTTCAAATAACAAGTCGATTTCACAAGTTCACAACCTTGAAGTTTTTTTGAAGATAAAAAGGACAATTTCGTGATGGCCATTTTAAAATTCAGAATGGCTTTCCACCCCCTACTGCGTCCAAGTCTAATATAGTAGTATTTTGGGGTTCCTTGACCCTGAAAACATATGTTTAGACACCAACGTCCGGTCTCTATGAACCTCTAGAGCTGAGATAAAGTCAATATTAGTCAATTTGGCGGCCATTTTGAAAAGCGCCCTCATTAGAAAATATATTCATATTCTAAGTAGTTTCTTCGGGTTCCTTGACCCTGAAAACATATGCATAGACACCAAAATCATACCTCTATGACCCTCTGGAGCTAAGATATACTCAAAAGTAGTATATTTGGCGGCCATTTTGAAAAGCGCCCTCTACAGAAAAATACATATTCAGATTGATCACCCAAGTGTTTCTGAAAGCCCTTGACATATACAACAATAAAATAATGGTTGATTGAGTAAAAGAGAGATGGCCACGAACTCCACCATAGAGCCAGGAGTATAGTAAATTCCACTTGTTTACTTCAATCTGTTTGGAGATATATAGATCGCATAGCCATCGCAGCCTTGACACTTCTGTTCCAGAGGATGATTTAAGGAAGCCCCATCATGCACTGCAAAAGTGTTATCACTAGAGTTTCAACTGCCACTTTACTTTTCAAATCCCATTGAACTCTGTGCAAAACATGTTGTTTTAGAATTGTGCGTGTGTCATTATTACTTGGTCGATTTCAGAACAAAAGTGATGTGTGTTTAAAGGATAATTCACACCTTCTGTAGATAACATAAAATGTGAAATCGACTAGCATCTTCACAGCGTTTTTTATGTTAATATAACTGTACAAATTCAAATTAAACCATGCACGTGCAGTACGTCTATATGCAGTGGACGAGTAGTGGTGTCATGTTCGCTCACACAGCTATGCTAACCGCAAGTAACATAGTGGAATGTTGGGAAGTGCTTAAATCATCCTCTGCTTCTGTTCTGCCCAGGCTGCAAAAACAGCAAATTACTTCAACAAACACTTCAACATGTTCAGAATGCATAATAGTTAAATTTCCCTATACTTTGTGTACAAAACGGGCGGTGTATTATCAAGGTAGTGTTTTCCTGAAAGACAAATAAACAAGCAAGTAAGCAATCAAAAAGAAATATTTCCGTGATCTAAAAAAGGCGGCAAATTTAAATTTTACCCGACTATGTCAAGGTGTTTTTTAAAGGGTCACACACACTAAAAATTGGCAATGAAAAATGCGGCACAAATGAGTCGACTTCAAGTGAAGCAAGAATTAATTTTGCAACGTAACAAACTGACCAGCTACTCAGGGCGTACACTTTGATTTGAAATTAATCAAAATAACATGAGACAAAATTTGCCTGATTTTATCTACAGGGTGTCCAAGAATGATTTATACCGTGTTTCAACAAAATATCAAAAATATATAGTCAACAGTGTATCTTATTTTAATAAATGCAATACAATGCCACACATGTCTCCTACTTATTCTGTGACTTTCATGGAAATAGCTTGATTCGTTTTGGCGTGACATTGCTATATATTACTGAAAATGAACGAAAACTGCATGTGTGTAATTTACAGTGCAAAGGCATCATAACACATGGATCCTTTATCACCATCGTCCAGCTGCACTGTGCAATATATTGGACAAATCATACATTCTTTGATAGGAAATACACCAAATTTGGCACAGATGTAGAGCTTACAATGCTAAATAATTTTTGATATGGGATTAAGTGAAACATTTCAATATGACATCAGATATTTAGGTTGAAAAACATACTTTTTACCCAAAAATGTCATTATAACAGAGGATATAACTTCCTCAAGGATCCCCCCAAAGTAAATTTTAATCTTCTTCGTTACGTAGCTGTGGGTTTGCCCATATACTGTGGACATAAATGCATGCTGTGACACTAAGGACGAACTTTCTCTATACGTTTATGAAAATCCATCTCTGCCGGCATTTCAAGTGATGAAACTCACACACCTCAATAATTGTCTTTAAAACTGCCGCCAAAGAAAGAATAGTTTAAGGTCACTCAAGCGGAGCAAAACTTTTATTCCATACAATGATTGCTTCGTAACATCATAAATAAACGATAGATATCGACTATTTAGTAGAAGTAAGAACAGAACACAGCAATATACTGCATAACATTACTTTGTGCTGAACGGTTAGTCATTTTACAGATTTTCAAAATAGGTTGCTTTGTGAAAACATTTTTACGCAATCCTCTCTAACTTCTACTAGAAACGTCCAATTTTTAAAATCTAAAAAATCTGAAAAAGTTAAATATATGTAGAACAACTTAAAATACAAAACAATGTGACCAATAGAAATGCCGTTCATACCTAAAAAATTCCATCTTTCTCGTTATAAATCATTCTGGGACACCCTGTATGTGTGCAAAAACCATAAAATTTGTAATACTTGATTCAGAGTTTTTCTGATGGAAACAACACCCGGAAACAATACAATACGTTCTGTACATTGACAGTGTTGGCAATTCTCTCACAACGTTTATATCATGACGTCACTGTATAGTTTCAAGGACAAATCTGTCTCGTTCGAAGGAACTCACTCGCTTACAGTTGTTTTTGCGGAATATAAACGACTTATATTCTCAAAGAACAGTCATTTTCCTCATATTATTAGTTTTCCAACGATATGATGATGTCCAGTAATGTTTAATAACAGGTAAAATATAGAGTTTTTATAATTAAAAATCAGGGATATCCCCCCCGTTTTATTCGCCAATTTCCCATAGAGCTCCACAGTTAAGAGACTAAGTAGTGTTTTCTCATTTGACCTCATTTTTTCGGCTTAAATTGTTCAAGTGACAGGTGATATAAATATTATGTGATGCAAATAATAGCAAAATTGGACCCAAATCAAACATTATAAGAATTATGGCGTTAACATAAGTGCTTATTAAGTGTTTTTAAACTGCAGAATACTACGTTAAAACGTAGTATTCTGCAGTTATCATGATTATATTATTATGACGCTAAATTGGGAATTAGCCAAAGGAAAAAAGTAGAACAAGGTACCGGATTTGGAGTCCCAAAGGATGAGGGATAATGAACGGGAAAGGAATGATCCAGATGAAATAGATAGACACTGATTGGCAGTTTATTTAACTGCAGATACCGTATTTTAACGTGAGTGGCCAGGCTTAATTTAGTTTAAATATGTTTTTTGTTTCGCCGGAATGCAGATCTGTTAAATGAAGCAAGCACAAAAACCTTTACATATTTGTGGAACAAGTGACTTTTCCAAAATACAATATTGCTTTCATACTTTAATCGCATAAAGAAAACCAAATTTATATGACCTATTTACAAGAATGATAAACCTAGTAAATCGGATAACAACAGTTTTAGCCTTACAGCTATATAGATTTAAGATATCTGATATTCAGGGCCCAAATAGTTTTTGTTTATGTGTGGGGTGAAAACCTAGCGACGTTCCAAAAAAAAATTGGCGACATTTTATTTTTCCCCGCAATTCACTTATTTCACCGTGCCAAATTTAGTAAATTCTCTATGGCTTAACCACGCAAATCCCACTTGTCCACTTTAATCTGTTTTGAAAATAGATCTCAAGGCCATTGCTATCTCGTTTATTCATATGAAAAAAGTCTAGCCTCTACGCATTCTGTATTTATACTTAAACAACATCTCTTCAATATTGCATTCAATCAGTAACTGTATTCATTTTGCTTGATTTTGGACTTTATCTGATGTTATGATGTTTTATGTATTTAATTATTCTTGTTTTCATCCATTGTTTATGTTTGTTTCATGCGCCTTAGTGCAAATTGTTTTGGTTTTTGGCGCGGTATTAAATTTCAATTAGTAGTAGTAGTAGTAGTAGTAGTAGTAGTAGTAGTAGTAGTAGTAGTAGTAGTAGTAGTGGTAGTAGTGGTAGTAGTGGTAGTAGTGGTAGTAGTGGTAGTAGTAGTAGTAGTAGTAGTAGTAGTAGTAGTAGTAGTAGTAGTAGTAGTAGTAGTAGTAGTAGTAGTAGTAGTAGTAGTAGTAGTAGTACACGGTTGAGTGCATATACTCTGATCAGCTCTTAATAGGCGGGGACTCATAACATCGTGGATTGATATAGAACGGCGTACAGACAGCTGGGCGCAGCAGTTACGCGAACTGCGTTTTGCGTTTTGCGTGAAGACGCGTGCTTTTGTAAATTTACGCGTACGTAAGTTGGAACTTTATTGACTCGCGCAGTAACAAAAACCGAATAATTCCCGCCTATTAAGAGCTGATCATAGTGTAGAGCTGTGTGAGATCGAGTGGGAAATAGGCATCAGTGATTGGTTTTTGTTAAAACCTCAAGTGTTACCTCCAATCATATTTTATATCGAACGAAAGCTAACACTTCCCCCTAAAACATTTTTTTTCATTACGTCAACGGTAACGCAATGCAATGTATATAGCAAGGCGAATATGATAACACTGTTGAAAACGACCTATCCAAGCAGAGTGTATGACCAAAATGTGGGTTTTAAAAGTCAAAACCTCACGTGTTCCTTACAGTATTTTTCAAATTTTATGTCATTAAAATGAAAGAGCACACTTACATTGTTCATATGCTAGCTTCATTTCAATGAGCAATGGCAAATTCTCATTAAATTGCAAAAAAAAAAAAAAAAGTTACTATTTTCGCCTGTTTTGTCATACGGTTGTTTTGTAAATTTAATGAACTATGACTTTGCTGATATACAACTCTTTGAAATATGTTTTCCCTTTTTCGGCTTGAATGCGGATCAGTTAAATCAAAAACAATTTTTTACTTCATTTTATTATGGAATTTATATCATATACCGAATTATATTATATGAAACAAAAGTAAAGCAAATTCTTTACTTTCCAGATACGTATTTATAGCTGTATGAATAAGCCTAATCAGCATTGTAACTTCCGGTTTTGGAGAGCAGTTTTGGGACACTTTGATCTCTGACATATCGGGAAAATTGCTGTAATTATTAATAATCAATTTGTTATTGTCATAATGTTATCATTAAAAATATTTAAATAAATTAATTTATGAAATAATAATGTTTTTTAAAAGTTTACACTTAGATTATATTTTGTACGCACAAAAAACAATTTTTCTGAATGTTCCCAATAGGTCAGAGGGCAAAAACTGTCCCACAATGCATTGCAAACTTCCAATGCCGATTTGGCTAATACATGGATACTATTTGGTCAAACATATTAAACGTTCTGCATCCTTAAAACCAGGAAAAAGTCGTAAAATAATTTGTAGCCATTTGTATATGATTTGTACCCATTATATCTGATCGAGCTATAGCGACTTTGTCAAGGACTTGTGGCAGTAAGTCTCTTTGGTCTCAGATAATATCAAGTCATATAATTTTTTTGTGTCAGTTCCTGCAGAACTGACACCTTTAGTACAGGTTTGACGATCACGTGACAATTCGAATCATCATATCGAAATATCACGTGGGTAAAAATATCAATATCGATATCAATACTATTCGTCAATTCAGCCCCAAACCAATTCGCCCACATGCTAATTCGAACCCTGTATATTGATGTAGGCCTACATAAAAAGTTGGCCAAATTTAACTATTTCGTGATTTTCTCCATAACCGTTGTTCTTACACCAAATCTGTATAATATAGATGCCTTGATGTCTTGCATTCGGTCACAAACCAATTCGTTGTACTTTGTGCACTTAACCCTCTATCTTTTAAACCAAATATCCTAAAGAGTCGTGTGATATGTCGAACTTTTCCTCAAGTCATAAAGAACAAAAAAAGTCAGCGTTCGCGTATCTGTACGTAGCGGGGTACGTAGCCGCAGTTATTGTGGCCCTCACAACACGGGCTTCCGGTGAGCTGCCGGTCCTAGGAAATGGAATATTACTGATAAATATATAAAGATGGCAAAATCAGTAAACCAGTTTAAGTTACAAATAAAGAAAAGTCTAATAAAAAATTACATCTAATATTTAGGTATTATTTAATGACCTCACCCATCCCCACCCATCTCCACCCCAACTATCAATTTCTTCTGTGAACTGTGGAATGTCTAGATATGAAATGTTATAAATATTTATATTGCTTCTTTCTTTGCATGTTCTTCTCCTCTTTCTTTTATTTGTTAGCTTTGTGTAATTGTATGTTGTAACTTAAGGCAGTGTAAGGGGGTGCTCGCTTCAGGCCTTTTGAGCATCTCCTCATTCAAATGTTGTGTCTTTTATATATATTTTGTTTGTCGATTTCCGGGGTCGATTTGTATATGAAAATAAAATGATGATGTTTGATGATGATGATGTACATCATTTCCTACAGAGTCGTGAGATATGTCAAACTTTTCCCTTAGTCATAAGGAACAAAAAAAAAGTCAGTGGTCGCATATCTGTAGGATCATTGGTCAATAAGATATAGTCACTTTTTAAAATTTTTAACCAAATATCTTAGAGAGTCGTGCCATATGTAAAAAAGGAACAGAAAAGTCAGTGGTCGCATATCTGTAGGATCATCGGTTAATGAGATATAGTCACTTTTTTGTACGTTGTGCACTTAACCCCTTGTTTTTTTACTTCTGGGTATCGTTTGGAGTCAAATGATTTTTCATTTTAAAGCTTATGATATATTTTCTAAACACGAAATAAAACAAAATTGACCGCCAGCCGACTTTACAGCTGTTTCGTGATGGACGGTCACATGTATTTATTAACATATTAAATCGTTTATCCCTTTTGGTCAATATCGAATTGGTTTGTGGCTGACTTAGCTTGGGGCCAATGCATGAATTGGCATATGGCCAAGTCAACTGTGGACGAATTGGTTTGGGCCGAATCGACCTGATACCAGGAAATGCCGAAAAATTACGTACTTTTACAAGGCAAAAAGCAACTTTTCTAGGCATTGTTGACATGGTGCCCCCGCTAAAGAAAGTTTCCTACTATAAAGACCTAACTTTTGAGATGGTTTGTACGGTTTGAAGGTGCAAAATTAACAATAAGCTTAAAATAGGCGCCGTTACCGCCGGGTCATCATCAACAACTTTAGCTAACTTTGACAGATGACGTCATCAGACGCAATCTCTGTCTTGATAATATCGACATGGACTAATTTTAGAGCACGTAGTGTGATGGACTGGAAACTTCACGCATCGATCTGAGGACAGCTTTCAAACATAAGTCTTGATAGTAATACGCTGTTTTAATTAGCCTATATCTGGTGGCAGCAGCATTTTTCTACAGTCACGTGATAATGGCACCGGCGAATAATACACGGGGAAGCCGACGGTGTCCACATCTTTTTTTTTTTTTTTTCCTTTTTCAGCTTTTTGTATTTTATCTGTACTTGGAGCTGGTGGGGGAGAGAAAGCATAAAATACATTCAGGAAAAAATACAACTCGAACCAAAGATCAAGGCTCCATTTCAAATTTAACCCTAAAAAATCACTGGCATTTTTGAAACCGGACGTTGTTCAAATTTGCGCCAAAACTTCACCTCTGAAATAAAATATTGGGATTTTTTCTCAGATTCCTTCATGTAGACACTTGCCAGAAGCAAATGAGCTGAAAACGGGCGAATTTTGACAATTATCTTAGAAAATAAAGCCGCAACAAGCTCAAATAAGCGGTGGACTATTTTAACCGAATTTCACTGGTACATAAATCGTGGAGTGATTTGGTGGTGCGCCCTCTGAAAAGATTTGAAGAATAGAAGGCTGACGTTGCGCCAAAACATGTGGGCCTCGGGGTGGGCCTATTTAATGATATATGAACTACCACTCATGTTCTTGTCAGCGCTACAGTGCAAAACTTCTCTTTAACATTACATTCAAATAATAATTACATTGTAAATTGGAACTGACACCAATTTTTTTCAGGAATACTTGTTTTCATTCAGGAACAAACATTTTGAGACGAATGTCAGATACAATCATCTCAGCCGGCATCTCGGCAAATATACAGAATTTGTGCCCACACATATTGATCGTGTTGATGTTAGGTTTTTTTTTTTTTTTTCAAACTGTATCAAAGTTATTGGAACTAGGATATGTGACATTTCCAAATCGCTAATAATAATCATTTTTGTGTTGCTGTTAGAACGGGACATAATGTGAACATCTTGGAGCTATTGTCATTCAAATGAAGATCAACATATGCATAGTTTTACTCATACACAAGTTGAAGAGCTCCACCAGTCACCTTCGACTATATTTATAAATACGTATTTATAAATACGTACGTGACCCATTGGTACGACATACCAAAACCAGCAAGCGTGACCAAATCCTCGTGCCATTGAAAAGGATAGGAACTCTTTAGATATAATAATATCATCAAATTAAAGTATTTATTGAATAGCAAAATAATTATGGGCGGTATTCTGAATTTGTAATACATACTTTGTTATCAAACACAAAATTTTGAAAGTATTTGCCGACGGTAACGTTTACATGCATTTAAACATATTTATTCGCCATGTTTTGTACTTTGTTCTCAAAATTACAAATAATGATTAGCGTTTAGCCATTAGCGTAGTAGGCTGACGATATGTAACATGCAGATAAAGAAAGTCGGCCCTTTTCATATAGTTTTTGTAATATGCTTGATTCCATTCATGGTTAATTGAATAATTTTGAATATAAAGCCGTCACCAAAAGTGCACTCTAAATTTTTAGACGATTAATGTTGTTGTAACAAATGGTTGAACCGTTTGTTGCTACGTACTTTAAATAAACCTGTGTACATACAGTGCATATTATGATATAATTACCATTACATTGCCATATGTGTCAAAATTGTTTTTTTGGTAGAGGGCTCGTAATTGTTAGAAGACAATTTCTTTGCTCTTTATACAAATTACACCATGTATTTTCGGGATAACTAGGTCCTATGTGTTAGTGCACTAACACATAGTTATCCCTAAAGTATGCGTTTGTATTTTCTGTTATAAATACGCCTATTGTTTCAGGACTATTCATCGTGTTAACCATAATTTAACATAAAAAGAACGATGGGGTATTGCAAAAAAAACGCAGTTATTTTATTTACGTGCAATTATTTAGAGGTTAATAACTGCGCATCGGTCATTTGGAGGGCATTGTGAAAAATCTAAACATTTTGCCTTTGGAACCGAGGAATATCCCGAGGGGCGTAGCCCCGAGGGATATTCCGAGGTCCAAAGCAAAATGTTTAGAAATTTCACAATGCCCGACATATTACCGATGCAAAGTTATTAACCTCATTCATAACCGTCACTTTAATCTCTTCACCTTACAAAATAACGCAAAAATTTGCTCAAAAGTTTATAAAAATAGATGATTTTTACATCTTCCCTTTCCAAAAATCGATCAGGCTAAAACAGGACGACCAATAACAAAAGTGCGTATCACAATCCGTGCAAATATGGTAGCGCGCAATCCAAATACGGCAGCCAGCGCGAGCGCAGTTTGTTCGACGCACAACAACACGCAAACGCCGGTCAATTGTGTGCGACAATGGAACAAATACGCATTTTGCGGTCAATTGTGAGATATTAATGACCTCGATTTGCGTTCGCGTTTTCACAAATGATAAAATATGATTGGATCGCATGCATCGCGTTTATTAATGAGGTTATGAATTATTATTAGTGACCCTGCGGACCTTTTATTAGACGTAGAATATACGATGTAACATATCTACGTTATTTAATTCAGGTAATGTTTAAGTTTAAACGAATGTTTGATAACGTAAATTCGATAATATATTTCTACCAGATATTCTACGTAACATAATGATCGATTTTAAGTCATCAAACATTCGTTAGAACTTGAATATTACTGGAAATAGAATGGAACTAGATTATATAACGTAGATATGTTACATCAAATAGTCTACGTCGAATACTCGGAGTCTGTAGCGGCCCTTAGACAAAACACAAGGAAATATAACGCCATATGCACACTACTCAAACGTATTGTAACATTGCTGAAAAAAGAAGAATTCAGTAAACTGTAAATATTGAACATTGATCCAATATCCTATCGATTTCACTTAATATACTGCATGGAAATGTTTTTCAAAATGAAATAAGTAAGATTAGGCCAATAAAGCAGTATGCAGACTTTAAAAAAATATAACGCCATATACACACTACTCAAAAGTATTGTAACATTGCTGAAAAAAGAAGAATTCAGTAAACTGTAAATTGAAAATTGATCCAATATCTTATCGATTTCACTTGATGCACTGCATGGAAATGATTAAATAAAATAAGTAAGATTAGGCTACTAAATGGGGTGGAATGTGTCACCTGTGGTAACATCGTACGCGTATTCCAGTGCTTACAATGGCGAAAAGACGGAAATCTGTTAGGATGCAGAGACGAAGAAACTATAGGCCACAAAATGCCCAGATGCCTAAAGCTACATAGGGTGGGGATGTATCCCCTCACCCCCCCCACCCACACACCCCAAACCCCGCCCTCACCCCCCCCCCCCCACACCCCCCACACACCCACCCCCACACACATCAAGTCCCCCTATGGGATCTACGCCTATGCTGCAAGGTATAGGAAAATGGTGGTGGGAGAATAATTTATGAGTCGAATGAAATCAATTACCAGCCTTAGAAGTGAGATGTCTTTCAAGGTCTGGAGGACTGAGAAAAAACAAAGGTCACGTGGCTAGCCCATACGGTACCGGACGACTTTGAATCGCACCAAAAATATTGTCCTATGTGTTCATTACGTGTTTAAATACCATCAGAGATACTATAATAATGAGATAAGACACTCTCTACAAACTGCCTATACCATGCTATACCGCAGTTGAAGACAGGCAATTTGCAAGCGTCGTCGCCGGCCAAGTCTTACTACGAACGTGTAATGAGAAGATACCATAGAGTCCTACATAGAGGTCTGAGGAAGAGACGGTCCGAATTGACCTACCTTGACCTATAATTAATAAGAGAATCACATTTTTGTACCGCTCACAAAACAAAGAGTATAAGTCCGCCCACCGCTGTCAATCATTCTAATGAACAAATAAACAAGCTCTGGCAATGACGTAATCCTAATTATAAATGAGAAAATCACATTGTACATGTACTGTCTGCTGTACTAGATGTCTTCCAACAAGTGCCGGAGTGTCGCGGTCCTGATACCATTTTGTCCTTTATGAAGTAACCACGTGCCTTATTATTGCAATTGACATTCAAGAGTCCCACAATCCAAGACACCAGCCATCTTAGACTGTTATTTACACCCAATCATCAGTTCCGTGCAAACTTCTTCCGTAAACATGTTCCTGATACCTTGGAGAAATGGCAACCATTCTATTATGTCGGTTCTATTCATTCTATTCTGTCACTCGCGCTAAACTCACAGAGGAGAGAGAAAACAGAGAAAGTACCACCAGTCAAAGTCCCCGTGTATTGTATACGGTGAGTTCTCGCATATTCATGAGGACCGATTGTTCGATCGTGTCGTGTCAAACAATCACGCCAGCGCTGCGTTCCTTCGCGTATACGCGATAGAGCGTTGCGTGCTTTCGCGATTACGCGATAGACCATGAAAATACGCGGTAATTGCGTAGCAGTCTCGCCTGTCGCATTTCATGGAACAATCGGCCCTCATTATCGGATGATGCGGAGACTTTGACTGGTGGTACGCTCTCAGTATACTCTGATCAGCTCTAATAATAGGCGGGACTCATAACATCGTGGATTGATATAGAATGGCGTACACACAGCTAGGCGCAGCACCTACGCGAATTGCGCTTTGCGTTTTGCGTGAAGGACGCGTGCCTTTGTGAATTTATGCGCGCGTAAGTTGGAACTTTATTGACTCGCGTAGTAACAAAAACCGAATAATTCCCGCCTATTAAGAGCTGATCATAGTATAGTACTCTGTGGCTAAACTCTTCTCGCGATAGATTGCTTCATCCAATTGGTTGTTTAGGGGTGTGGTTTTTTTTTCATCTTGCGCCCTCGGACACGAAGGGGACACTTACTGTTGTACTCAATGGGGGAAATCACAAAACATGTCATAAAATTTTGATTTCTTATCAGGGAAATAAACTCCCACTATAAATTACAAAAGGAAAAGCAAATTGTTTTCTGTGCTGAGAAAATTGACTGGAACTAAAAGGTCTTGTACAAACCGATAGAGATTTCGCGAGGGTGTCCACTTTGACAGCCGTGAAAAAATGGTAAGTGCACTGCATGGAACAACCCCGATCCAGGGCCGTTCCGACCATTAGGCCAGTTAAGGCGGCGCCTATGGCGGCAAACGCAGAGGGGCGAAAAAAAGGGCGAAAAAAGAAAAAAACGGGAATGGAGAAAGAAAAGGGGAAAAAATGAGGGCCGATAAAAAGAAAAAATGGGAAGAAGTAAAAAAAAGGGGTGAAACAGAAAACAGGGCGGAAAAGGAAAAGGGGACCTCCCGGGGGCACTCCAACTTTGGAGGTGACGCGTATGTAGGGCTGTTAAGACCCCTTTTCAGCATCGCTGTCACCCAAAGACCCCATATTTTTTGACGAACACATGCTCTGTCCATGCTCTGTCACCCGAAGACCCCCTATTTTTCCATTTGATCTGTCATCCAAAGACCCTTACAAGTCCAATTTGAACAGCAACTGTCATTTATCATGGTTTTTGTTACTTATTTTGAAAAAACAAGGAAATTTGAAGCCATTTAGAACTAGATACTCAATTTTCGAGGTTTCTGTGGCGCTTTTTCGGCGCTCACCCAAAGATTCCGTTTAAAAAAAAGGTCATGTTCTCCATGGAGTATGTCACGTGGAATCGTCAGGATGCTAGATAAGTACAGTATTCAACTACAGTTTACGGAATTCTTCTTTTTTCAGCAATGTTGCAATACATTTGTGTAATGTGTGTAGATATGATCAACAACTTTTCCTCCTTGTTACATGCATAACCTTGGCCTTTCATACTAAAATACAAAAAAAATAATATTTATCACCATGTAGGTGTTTTGCGATTTTTTTACTGTTTTTTACGCTCGTATTATTATTATTGTTATTTTATGACTTCACTTTTAAAGGCAATATCATCGATCCCAGCGATAACGTAAAAAAACTCTGTAGAGTTGCTTTAGGTTTTCTTTTTTCATATAAAAAAATTTTGTCAAAAAAGATGAAAACAACATGTGTTGATAAATATGAAGGTCCGTTCAAATGCATACAGGGTGTCCCTGAAAGAACTGTACCGTCGGAAACTTAATTGTTTGGGTATTTTAACGGCACAACTATAACAAACTAAATAACTAGTATGGTTGAGGAATAAATCAGCTATCACATACTTTTTGAATTTAGAGAATTGACCGCACCGTTCTTAGAATATTTAGAATTTTACGAAACTCCTTCATTTTCAAACATGTCAATCAAATATCAATCGGAGTGTTAATCACTGCACATCATCAGCGCATGAGGCGTCTGTTGTCATTAATAGATATTTGACTCTGTGGAAAGGATTGAAAATGAGATTTCAATTGTCAAAATTCAAAAAGGATGTGATAGCTGATATATTCCACAACCACATCGGTTATTTAATTTAGTTATTCATGTTTGGTTTATGCGTTAAAATACCCAAAAAATTAGTTCCCGACGATACAGTTCTCATCATTGACAACATTGTGAATTTTTATCCATATTAGGTCTTTTTTAGTATTGTCACTTGCAGGCACAGTTGTTGATTTTTTATTTTTTATTTTTTATTTTTTTAATTTAAAAAAAAATCGGATTTTTAATTTTTATTTAAATCACATTTATTTTTTATTTAAATCAGATTTGTTTTTTAATTTAAATCAGATTTATTTTTTTTATTTAAATCGATTTTTCTTTTATTTCAAGGACGGCTATACCCCATGATAAAGCCAAAAGAGACCAGTGGAATACTAGACATAATAAGCAATCTTATCAGGTATTTACAAAAAAAAAATCAAAACGTGTTTTTACATGTGAAAATGTCAATGAAAAAAAAAGGTAACATCATGGAAAAAGACATTTTGAATTCTACACCATGAAGATGAATTATTAGCAATAGATGAAATGGCATCAATCTGCGTGTTTCTACTGGGGAACTGTTGGCGGGTAATGTGGTTTAGTTTAGAGTGTTACCGGTTAATGTGCTCAGTGGAAACAGATCGGTTCAGAGTGATGCGGTGTGGACATCCGGCAACCGTGATCCACCTCATGAGGTAGACCATGTGGTGTGACACCCGGTATTTATGCCAGTGGAAACACAATGGTTAACGGTTGCTGGATGTTGAACTTCTTTTATGTACATTTTATGTATCACATCGTGACCTTAAAAGCAGCTTGGGGTCAGGAAAAGGTACACACCACAATCCTTATTTTAAGCATCAGTAGAAACGTGCTGGTTGTTGCCTGAATCGGATTGTGGGTTACCAGGTAATACCGGGTAAAAATACAGAGTGCTCAGTGTAAACACGCAGATAGAAGTATTTTAATTAATTATACCCAAAAGTTGTAGAAGCATTAGGAATGATGATATTTGATGAAAATGTGATTTTTGGTGGTTAAGATGTGTTGGTTAAAGTAATTGCAGATTTGGTACGTCCGGAAACGGTCTGAAAAGAAAAGTCATTTTTGATAAGAAAGGTTGCCCACATCTACGTGGAAATCATTACAGATTGTCAGATTTATTTCTGAAAATGATTAAATTGCCTTTTTCTTTTTCAAATAATTTAATCAATATCTAATGCTTGCAGATAGTATAGTTTACTGAGCCTCGTATTTACCCTTTTCGATAGGATGTTGACTAATTCGCTCGGGTGAGTTCAAGTCTTAATAAGTTAAAATCAAATAAATATTATACAAGGTTATTAACAAACTGCCCATCTCATATTCACGTCGAGATGCACCCATTGCTTAAAATGCGGACGTAATTGCGAATTACCCTTAAACGTGGTCTAGCCAAAATCTGGCAAATTTCACTATTGTGTTTCACAGGAAAACAGTGACATTCGACGGGAATCATGTTTGTTTATTTGTGTGTTTGTTGAACTCTTCGATTCTTTTTCTCATAGAAAATATGTTTCATTTTGTTTTGAAGTCCCGAGTCATGTTAGGGTGCTCAAATAGGAACAAGATATTTAATCTAAGTAAGCTACAATATGATGCTTACTAAACTTTTAGCTTCAGGTTTTGACCGTTTCTGACGTACCAAATCTCTATTCAGACTATAGACGAATCTAAATTCACGCATTCCTACACCTGACTAGCAGCCTTTAGTTGGGTAGCCGTCGGCTACAATGCACTCAAAATGTGAAATGATTCGGCCTTGGCGGAAATTTTAAACTGCATTCCATCACCCGTTTTACACCTTTCGCGAAAACACAGGCAGACAAAAGAATAACACAATACAGTTCCCTTCGACAAAACACACAGCATGGTGTATTCGCTGTTGAAGTGACATAATAATCGGATTAACTACACGCGGAATTATCTCCATTATAATTATATATTATTAGCTATTATTCTATTAACCCTAGGCCTCCTCGTCCTTGCATCTGCTCTAGGTGTTAGGCGGCTTTTATTTGCACAATTGGACGCTCAAAGCACCAGGTTGGTGCAAACGGCTACCCAAAGATGTCCGACCAAATCCTGACCATGACTTGGCTACTTGGATTCGTCTATAGGAATAAAGACCAATCGAACATATTCTTGTTTATGCCATAATATTGTAGTCTTTCAACCCTTTCATAACTTCAGCTGTGTAACTTACGAAAATTCCCGCTAAAAAGTGGTTCTTTTAATTTTTGAAAATCTGGATTTTTCGTACTGATCATACTATAATGATCACCAGACAATAATGTTCTAATCACACTATAGACTGTGTTGACATGAGACGTCAATTGCCAGGCAATTTCGGTCATATGCCCACGGATATGTTATGTTCAGTACGGTGTACCATGAGGAACATGCTAACTTAAAATAATTTTTGCAAACTTTGATAATTATTTACAAACTCAAATGATTTTTTACAAACTCAAATAATTATTACAAACTATTTTGTTGTTGCAAACTTTAATATAATGTATTGTGCATGTAGAGGCCCATTTATTGTCGGATTTCTGTATTTAGATCACGCAGGGGACGCACCATTAGATTCTCAGGGGTGCATGGGAGAATTGCTTTAAAATTATTTTAAGTTTGCATGTCCCTCATGGTACACCGTAGTTCAGGGACCGTGCTTTTAAAAAACCCGCCAGATCGCAATCAGGCCATTGACCTGTGTAGTGGTCATACGTTGCTCGCTCAACCATAACAGCATGACTGTCCCTAATAGCTACTCATTAATAGTGCGTTGCATCAGGTCATGGACTCTATTCAATAATTTTAATCCTTTCTTTGAGGTCAGAAAGATGAAAGGGAGACCTTGAAAAACAGATGCGTGGTTCTAGATAATATTTTATCATCCAAGCTGGTTATCTAGGATATTTCTAGGAGGCGACACTTATTAATTCATAACGCTCACATCTTTCTTCATCCAATGGACTTTGGAGAACTGCTGAGATAATAAGTGGATGTTACAATCTAATCGGTTAATCGGCATAGTTGATGATATCTGATTCTGATAATTCACTAGTAGCAGCAAAATTACAGCGCTTTGTATCCTCTGGTGCGCTATATAAATCTTATATGGATTAATGTTATTTATTTATTTTATAAATATTTCTTTTAAACATAATCTAATGTGATGCTCACTACATGTAGAAGGCCTGGTCTGCAAACGTTCATTTCATAAATCTAGTAAAGATAAAGCTTCATGTTTAGTGAAAATGAAATACCAAAGCTGGATATTATACAATCGTGATGCATTCCTTCTTGTTATGGACGACAAGTATTAACTTTGATATTATTATGGCAATATCCATTCCCTTCTCAATTGATTATGCTTTCTTTTCGAAAAATAAACCATGAGGTCTAGAGGCCATGATATAAACCTATATTCGGTATGCGGAAACCTTCCACGGTTAGGGCGGCGCTTGCACTCGCATATTCACTAAACTGCCGCCTCCTTCAACCTTTATCGAGGGGCGAGTTTGAGGTTTTATAGTCATACATGTAGGCCTACCATTTTTCACCCTTATGGCAGTCAACGTCAGCGCGTTGAAGCAGCTGTTTCGCTCGCGCATCTATGTGGCGTCGTAAGCGTGTGCATGTGTACACCAGCGCGCTGCAGCGCTTTGACCGAATGCTAGTAATTATTTGGCTGTGCCCAATTAAATGCTCACTGTACTGACATCACTATACTAGACTAAATCCTCCAAGTCCTTCAACATCTACGCACGGTCATCGGGTTGTGCTGAATAAGGCAACGTGAAGGATTGTGGGTAATAAAAGGCGCCGCAATTCTGGGTCTGGAAGGATTCAGGCTATCACTATACTACCACATCAGGATGAAAAATCGCATATCGCAAACCAGCCAAATTTGTCATAGGTTTGAATGCTAGTAGGAAAACCGTGAATATAGGGTCTCAAACTCTGAAACATCTGAGCAGAAACGTGTCCTTTTTCCTATTTTAAAGTGAGTCTGTAGCTGTCGCCATCTTTGGAATATAATACAACATTCTCTGGCCAAACATCGGGTTAAATGTAAGTAAATAGTTAAAATCGTCTAAATTCAATAATATCAAACAGCCACGGACATTAAGTCAAGGCTACATGAGAAGTTTGGTGTAGGTCACGCATTTCCTTGGTATAAAAAACAGCCAAAAGGATGTCAAAAATTCCCTCTTTTTTTTTTTTTGTTATTTATTACGAAACAGCATTTTCATAGGGCCTACGCTGGTTCTGTCAATTCTAGTTTAAAATCTGTTCGTCACATGCAGTCTGATTTGGTATCTATGTTATCATCAAAGTCTTGGGAATTAATGTGGACAGTTGTTTTGTTTAAAAAACGGATACTGTTTAAAATATCAGTATTTACGCGAGCGACATTTTGAGTGTGTAAAATGCATTGAAAATTGTCGGCTAAAGAGTGCATAAATTAAAATCGCGAACAGTAATAGCAACAATAACTATCTACATTCCAAGCGGAAACGCTTTTCATAAGCATACCCCACTTTTTCAGCAATCGCTGAAACCTAAATATGCAATTCCAGGCGATTTGTAAAAAATAGCGTCAGCATATTTTACTATGAATTTGGGACACCGAAACAAATGCTTGCATTGGTGCCAGACTTATTATAATGATACGATAATTAGGCCCCCAATAATGGCTTTCATTTTAACCGTTATTTATTAAACTGAGATTTTTACTTTTTGAGAAATTAATGAATTTATCGAAAAACTTTTCGGAGAACGCTACTTTAATGAACCCATGCCTTAACTAACATATCTAAACAACCAAAAATCAAATTTTTATAAAATAACTTGTAGCCTAGATATAAGAGTATAATCATGGGAAATTTCAATATCCTAGCACGTAAGACAACAGAGATGTGATGGTAGAGGTAGAACTTTTTGAATGACCCTCGTATATTTATAAAAAAAATTTAAAAAGAAAAATGTGATTTAAATCAAATTAAATGTGATTTAAATCGTGATTTAAATCAACGTGAGATAAATCAAGCAACCCTACTTGCAGAGTATGCTAGCACACAAAGATGTAAAAATGTTTTACAAATGTAATTTTCAGATTGTCTGATTTATTTAGAATGCATCATTTTAGAAGGCCTTTGACATTACTTGCATTCAGAGATATACATAAAGGCTTCCGGTAATGCGTGTGTTATTATCAATCTCCTCTTTGAGATACGTTACGAAAAATGCTTTAAATGTTGACCTTAAATTGAATTAAATGTTGTTCAGCAAATTGAAATGACTTTGAATTGAAATTGCATGATAAATATTATTACAGCCATGCTGTAAAATTTCCATATAAAGTAGATTTGTATATATTTTTTTCCACGAAATGTTAGTTTTCACTGTCAGATATGCCCCCCTTTGAATTTTGACCCAGGCAGATTAGGCAAAACAAAGACACTCGTTATTTAAAATACCAACGCATATAACGCCGATTCGTGTCACTCTGTCGGCCGTGACTCGGTTCGGTTTTGATATGTCGTTCTTGAACGCTGTGTACGTACTAGTACAGTGTTATCAGGTTATGGTCATCGCGTACGCGTTCGACTAATATTTTAATCGTAACCATGGTAACAAGTAAACGACTACTAGTATATCGACGTTTTTTTCCAAAATGTCAGGTTTTGTGACAACTGCAGCACCTAAAGATGTGCGTATTCCGTCGTTTTCCAAAAAGACCTAAATATTTATGTCTTTGAGATTAATGTATTTCTTCAATACGAAAAAGGTGCAAATTTTCATATAATGGAGGCTTTTCCTTTCTCGGGGGGGTAAAAATAACAATTTCGGGGGCAAAGACGAAAAAGAACTTCAGGTTGCATCATTTTGACACGGCGTTATCTGTGGGTTTCAATAAAGGGATTCAATACAGGGACTTTATTGTGTCAATATTGGCCTTATGCTTGTTCAGTGCTTATGGGACCATACCAGGCTCTCTCTGACATTACAAAATTATTCACAATTAAGTCAACGCTTTGCTCTTACCCCCTATCGAGGAACTAGAACTAGTTCTATGTTGGCCAGATCTGGGTGGATTTTGATGGGAACCGGTTCTTTTTCCCTTATCGTTTCCTTTACATTTTTCCTCTTTAATTTTTTGTCAGGGACGGGTATTTTCGCTTTCATTTTGGTTAGGGAATATTTTTCTCATTCATTATTGTCAGAGTGCAAAAAATCAGTATTTGTATGTTTGAATGCATATGCTACATTTGTTACCTGACGGTCGTAACTAACGAAACCTAATTGGCATGTAATTTGTTAATGTAAGCGTGAAACGACTAATTGACCATGGTGAATTACATAAGGCTTCTTAAAGGCCCACTGAATATGCATTTAATTTCCAACAAAATTCAACTAACTACCTGAACGTTACATTAACGTTACATTAGCCTTACGTATTAAATATACGGCGCATGTCAGGGGAGCATGGCCTAGTAGTGTTCCCAGCAAACACAAAAACGTTTTAAAAACGTTTTAAATAAGTTATATTTTGGGTTTGTTTATTTGTGTGTTTGTTGAACCCTTCGATTTTTTTCTAATAGAAAATATGTTTCATTTTGTTTGAAGTCCCGAGCCATGTTAGGGTGCTCAAATAGGAACAAGATATTTAATCTAAGTAAGCAGTTGGACAACCACATCTTAAAAACATTTTTATGGATATTATCCAATGCTACAACATGATGCTTACTAAACTTTTGGCTTCAGGTTTTGACCGTTTCTGACGTACCAAATCTGTATTCACTTTAACTAACATATCTAAACAACCAAAAATCACATTTTTATAAAAAATAACTTGTAGCCTAGATATAAGAGTATACTCATGGGAAATTTCAATATCCTAGCACGTAAGACAACAGGGATGTGATGGTGGAGGTAGAACTTTTTGAATGACCCTCGTATATTTATCATTTTTTTAATTGTGATCTAAATCAAATTAAATGTGATTTAAATCGCGATTTAAATCAACGTGAGATAAATCAAGCAACCCTACTTGCAGGGTATGCTAGCACACAAGGATGTAAAAAGGTTTTACAAATGTAATTTTCCAATTGTGTGATTTATTTAGAATGCATCATTATAGAAGGCATTTGACATTATTTGCATTGATCAGAGATATACATAAAGGCTTCCGGTAATGCGTGTGTTATTATCAATCTCCTCTTTGAGATACGTTACGAAAAATGCTTTAAATGTTGACCTTAAATTGAATTAAATGTTGTTCAGCAAATTGAAATGACTTTGAATTGAAATTGCATGATAAATATTATTAAAGCCATGCTGTAAAATTTCCATATAAAGTAGATTTGTATATATTTCTTTCCACGCAATGTTAGTTTTCACTGTCAGATATGCCCCCTTTGAATTTTGACACAGGCAGATTAGGCAAAACAAAGACACTCGTTATTTAAAATACCAGCGCATATGACGACGATGCGTGTCAATCTGTTCGGTTTTGATATGTCGTTCTCGAACAGTGTTATCAGGTTATGGTCATTGCGTACGCGTTCGACTAATATTTCAATCGTAACAATGTGCGCATTTTCATGAAATTGAGACTTTTCCACACACCTGTTCCTCCGAGCAGGATCAGCTCACTTTGTCGGGGGGGGTGAGGGAGCATGGCCTAGTAGTGTTTGCACTCAAGTATTGAGTGTATGGATTTCAATTGAAATAGCATAATTCTAGAACTTTTGTTACGTTTTATGTCCGTTGAAATTGAAAACAATTCTCCTTGACAACGTTATGTCCCAAACGAATTCTTTGCCTGTCCCAGACAAGTTCTACCGTCTGTCATGCAGCTAGAGGCAATATGTGACCCAGACCCAGACCCAGACGAGGAATCCCTATAAAGCTGACACATAAGAGGGTTCTATAAGTCCCAAAGATTGATATAAGGCTGCCATTCACTCGGTCGGACATCCGGGAACATTGTCCCCTTTGTCCATTTTGCACAAGCGCGCGCATAGCAACCAGCTCGAGAAACTGCACATTCGCACAATGGTTTTACAAGGCTATTTCCCCTTTGTGACGCCAGCCCGACCAAGAGAATGGAAAAGCCCCAAAACTATCGTTTAATATATTATTGGCCTTAACTCAAGAACCGCAGAACCTATGGAAATAGAAATGTAACCATCCCCCTCACCAAAGTATTATAAGCTCACCAGCAAACACGAAAACGTTTTAAATAAGTTATATTTTGGCTTTTGGTTTACATAAAAACGTTTTAATAACATTAAAATGTCGGGTTATATAAATGTCATGATAACGTTTTAAAACGTTTTGTATGAAAACACACTACAACAATATTTTTAAAATGTTTTCAAAAATGTTATTGTAAACTATTTTTGCAAACATTTTTACCAAATATTTTGTCAACACTTAAATAACATTATGTTAAAATATTTGCACTCAGGAAATACAGAAATGTTCTTTAAATGTTTTTTTCAAAACGTTTTAATAACATTTAAATGTCGGGTTATATAAAGGTCATGAAAACGTTTTTAAAACGTTATTGCAAATATTTTGGGCAAACATTTTTCGCAAAATATTTTTCAACCCCAAAATAACATTCCGTTTAGAATGTTTTGTATCAAGTTTTCAAAAATGTTTTTGGAATGTTATTAAAACGTTTCATACCCTCTATATAACCCGACATTTTAACGTTTTCTGAACAACCTTTTATAACCTTTTGCGAATGATGTCGAAAACGTTTTGTGTTTGCTGGGTCCCTGTATTTTTTTTAAATAGCAGAATAGTTACAGCCAAACAGCGGTTAATGTATCTGTAAACATGGTAAAAGATCAGGTAAATAAGTAGATGACCCACAATAACAGAACTGTTTGTTTATTTATTGAGTTTTGTTTGCTATATATAATTGACTATTATGCAATTATTGAAAGCACTTGTAATCATATTTAGAAGGTCGCCATTGATTTTGTGGACATTTTAAATGCGTCTATTAAAATCCATCCTTTAGAGATTTTTAAGAAACATGCATGGCAATACAGATACTGGTCGGTAATTAGAATATTTCTCTGGATATTCTTTTTTTTTTTTATAATTTGACTACTTTAGCGACTTTCATTTATTGCTTAAAGGAGGATTTCGTGATCCTAGCATCCTCTTTTTATGACAATTTTCAGTAGACATCCACGAAAAAAAGCTTATTCCCAAAATTTCAGTTGATTCTGATTTTGCGTTGCGAGTTATGCATGATTATGTGTATTACACTGCTCCATAGGCCACTGTTGTAATTTCGTTCTGGTATACCAGAACGAAATTCAAATTTGATGATATTTTTGCTAAACGAATTAATCTGCAAGAAATTTTTGGTACATAAACATTATGTAGCCAGAGGTTTCCAGTGGTATAAAAATCTCAACTTTTTTTAGAAAAGTGGGGGATGAGGCTGTGGATCACGAATTGCCCTTTTAAGATAGACCGATGGCTACTCTCTTTTCTTCCAGCTACTGTGTTGTTGTTGTTGTTGTTTGTTTTTTTGTTTTGGGGGGGGGGTAATCCATAAATTTGATACATTTTATAAATACAGGAATTATGTGTGATATTGTATTCTGTCCTTTACTTGCATAAGTAAAAGTAAATTGAATGTGTATTATAGTCGTAAAGTTGTTGTCTAGGGCGTACCAGATTTTAATTGTCATTTATTGTTATTTTGTGATGTTAATGACAAATACAAGCAAACAAAGCAAAAGAAATATTAAATCGCTGTAAAATATACCGTGTGTCAAAAGTCTGTTCCTCCCCCATAGGAAAAAACCATTTTAACATGCTTTAAATTAAACTTACACAATTAATTTGATATTAATTTGTTACTGGTTATTGTTTTGGATTAATATAAATGTCACTTAGCAATTTATTTGAAGTTGTTGTCTTTCTATGGTCGATAACCTCCAAAAGTCTGCAAACCTCGGTTATTATTGTTTTTCCATTGAAAATCAAGGTTTGCAGACATTTAAATCTGCCATAACATACAAAATTAGCTCTAAAATTCTAGAACAACGGCCGACATATTTTTTTCGCTGCACTGAGCCTTAAGGTTCATTGCAGCTAGTAGCACAAAGGCAATTAAACAGAGGGGGTACTTCCATATTGAGATTAGCTCCTGGAGAAGTCGGAATATAGGGCGGAACGGACTTTCGACACACGGTATATTTGACCAAGTTCATTAGTGAGCCAGTCTGATGAAACCACTAGTGTAGTGGTGAAACGTCACTAAAACGTGAGTAAATCAAAATCGTTTTAAGTTGGAATTGTTCATAACGAACAAAAAGTAACCGCTGTAAAATAAAGTTTTCTGTGTCCTCTGTTTTAGCACATGTGACGACTGCATTGATAAATTTGACGTGTACAAAGTTGAGACGGTGGGTGACGCGTATATGGTAGCCTCCGGTGTACCAGAGCCTTCAGATGCACATGCATGGGAGATAGCCACAATGGCAGTTGAACTCCTCGGTGCTACAGAAACATTAACTGTGCCTCATTCACCAGATGAGAAGATCAAACTAAGGATTGGGATACATACAGGTACGTGCAATAAATGTGATACTGTGGGTGTTTTGAATATGAATTACGTTATAGTCTACCAAGATAATTGGTCCTATTTTACCAACGAGATTGCAACAGTTGCATTTAAATTATTATGGGTGACAGAAACAGTGACTGACCCTTACCAGATAAAAAGACCAAAGTAAAGGATTGACACACATACGGATACTCTTAATTATTGACACCAAAATATTTGTGGCAAAATCTCAAAGTGGAAACCATATTTAAACTGTGGAAATGAGGCATACCAACGTAGTATTATATTTTCATTGAATTGAAAGACGAAAATTCAGAATTGCCAAAAGATTTGCTTCTTGTATAATGGTAAAAAGTGGGCACCCTAATGCTGGTTTCATACTTTCCTGCCACTTGTCGCTTAGCCGCAGTGAAGATGATTTTGCTTCACTGCGCAGTCGCACCAGAAACGCTAGCAGTGACCAGCGGCAATCCGATATATCGATCACTCCACCGCTTTGCCCAAGCAATTCGTTATCGTAGTCCTGACGTCATATCGGTGACCTCGGAGCGTTACCATAACGACTGGATCTCGCTTTCATGCACAGCCAAATTGCCGTATCAATGTATGGAATCATGCAGCATTTCGCCGAAAACAACACAAAAACTGTTAGACGAGGAAAAATTGACGTGATTTCTATGATGTTATTTTTTCCTACATTGATCCTGAATGTGGCAAAATAACAAGCAAAAGTAAAAGCAAGCCAAAACCCAAAAGAACGATAAGATGTGTATCAATGTTTCGCCGTGTTCATCGACTCGGCACTCGTCGAATTCGCAGGGATTCCTGCATGCCGTGTGTAGTTTAACTTGTCAGCATGCAGTAGCATGTAAATAATTATATAAATAAATTAATAAGTTAATAAGTAAATAAATGAATAAATGATTGAATACATTAATAAGTGAATCCATAAATCAATCAATCAATCAATATATAAATAAAAATTGTATTCAAAAAGGTAAGATCATTTTCATTACCGGTAATTAATATAATATAATAAATGGTATTTAGCACATATTTTCATTCGTTGTATCAGTTCAAAACAGCCAACAAATTTATCAAGATGTATTTTAAAGATAAATGTTGCACACATTTTAAGATATTTAAATTAAATCAATTTATTAACCGTCGTGATTGGCCACAATTCATTGCTAACGGGCCAACCACACGCATGGTACGCAAGCCAGTCGGCATACGTCATCGGGGAATTCCCCTGTCCTGCCTCTCACTGTGGCGGGCGGTATGGCGTCTTCGACCGTAATTTTTATCAAAATTATTAATTACCAGTCATATTTAAGACCTGTAACCTCATGATTTCAAAGGAAAAACATCTTGCAAAAGCTGGCAAGGCAGTGAAACAAATAAGAAACGGATAAAACTTGACTTTCGAACAGATGAACATCAACGGTGTTTTGGTGAGTCGATATTACGAATTCTACATACAAACCAATGGCGATTCTCTGATCGAGTCATCAAAACCCACATTTATATACTCTGGTTTGCCGTGACTTGGGAAACGAAATAATATGCAATCACAGCGTTTACTAGTGTGGGAATATTCTATGGATAACATCAGCCCATGTTGGGCTTTTAATCGGGATTCTAAAATGTTGAATTTACAGGTGATTTATTGACCGTCTCGTGTCGTTTTGTTCAGTACAGCGTATAGTGTTGCTATGCAAACGGCGTGATCCATCACCAAGGAAGTAGCTGTGACTTCGGCAGGAAGTGACGTCCAGTGGCGTAGCTAGGGGTGGGCAGGGTGGGCGACTCGCCCACCCTGGGAAAATCGGGGGGGGGAATTTTGGAGGGACAAGGGAAAAAAGGAGGGAGGAAAGGGGAAAAGAAAAAAGAATAGCCTAAGGGAAAAGGAAGAGGAATGGGGAAAAGAAAGGGTCAAGAGGGAAGGAAAAGCAAAAGAGAGGAAACAAGAATAAATAAAAAAGAGGGAAATGAAAAAACAAAAGGGAAGCCTAAGAGGGAGGGGGAAGGAATAGGGAAAGGGGAATGAAAGAGGGAAAAAATAGGTAAAGAAAAGAACTTGCATGTTTATTGTGGGGAAGCAATTCATGCACAAGGGGAAGGAGTGTAAAGGGGAAGAAATGGAAGAATATGAAGAAGAAAGGAAATTTAAGGGAGGGAACGGGAGGCGATTTGAGGGGGAAGTAATTCAAGTGAGTGTAATGGAAGGGGGAAGGAATGAGAAAAAGGGGAAGAAATTGATGAATATGAAAGAAGACGGAAAGAGGGGGAACTTAATAAATTAGTAAAGGGTCAAGAGGGAAGGAAAAGCAACAGAGAGGAAGTAATTTAGAGGGAAGCAATTTAATGGGAGGGAAGGATTGAGAGAAATGGGAAGACATTGAAGAAAAAAACCTTACAAATGTATGCAAGGAGGCTTCTCCTCAAGGTATAAAAATGCCCAGAACCCTAATGCGGGCCCCTGGACCCCACGCCAGCTCCGCTCGTTCGCTTTGATCTATTTCTTAATGAACTTGGGGAAGTTTTGGAGCCTTGCCCACCCTGGCAGAGAGGGTTAGCTACGCCCCTGGTGACGTCGGACTACGATAGCGAATAGTGGCTTTCAGAGTCATGCCGCTGCCGCTCAGCGATGTGCCGCTGCGCTTGCAGACAAGTACAAGCGGCATGATGAAGTGTCACGCCGCTCAGCGGCAAGCGGCAGAAAGTATGAAACCAGCGTTAATCACTTAAGTAACAGATGAGAAGAAATAATGCTTATGAGGAATAAGCATTATAATTCACTATGCATTATTATAATTCACTATGCATGTAGAAATCAATGAATAAGTTTGAAATGAACGGATTCCCCGTCTGGGTCATTTCCGCTGGCTGAATGACAAACTGGTAGACCTTGTCATCACGGGGACGTGGGCAGACAAAAAATTCGTTTGGGTCACAAAATTGCCAGCAAGAATTGATTTAAACATACATACGTAAAAAAGTTCTAAAATTGTGCTATTTCAATCAAAATCCAATTCCTGGAAAACATTACCTTAATATACCACACAGGGGTGTATTTTTCAAAAGGAGTTACCAGTTCAGGTAACTTCATTCCCTGTGTGGGAAATTATTTTCCATATGTCATTATTTTCCATAGATTATTTTCCATATGTCGATATTTTCCATAGATTATTTTCCATCATTTTCCATGTCTTCCATATGGAGTGTATTGATTTTGAATAGCCCATTCTGCTTTTACTCGTCAATGGGATCTGTAATTCTAACAAAATACCGGCCGAGTATACAGCAACAATTGTTGACATTGCCCACAATAATAAAAATATATATCAATCGCTAGGCGGGTGAAAACTCTTGAATTCTTACCCATCCGACTGTTAAAGAGCAGCCATGGCTGAAATGTAATAGGCAGGCTACATGTATTTAAAAAAACATAGCTAAATAGTGTTAAGTTTTACAGAGAAAATATTGGGCGGAAATTGCTTTGTTTTTGTAATATCTTATATCACCTTTTGTTTCAAGGTGCGTGTGCTGCTGGTGTGGTTGGACTCAAAATGCCTCGATATTGCCTCTTTGGTGACACAGTGAACACAGCTTCTCGAATGGAAACCATGGGAACGGGTTAGTAACAAAACACATTGGGTGTATTATAATTTTTAAAGACATTTGGGTGTATTTTGGAAACATTTGGGTATATTTTGGAGACGTTTGGGTGTATTTACACCGAACATTTTATAAACAATAAATCTCCTGGTGCTTCTTGTACGTACACACAGAATGTACAATTCGTTGGAAATTATTTTCTCTAAATGAGCATAATTATTAAGCCATTGTTCCAAAGAGCTATAATTTAGAGTTAATAAGTCTAAAAATAGTGTCATTATATTCTATTGTGCTGGTGTTACAGCCCATTCCTTTTTGCGCGAACAATCTGGTCGTCTCAGCTGTCTCAGTTCTTTTAGACATTAATTAGTCTAGTACAGACTCCCAAAAGACACTCCAGCACGTCAAGGCCCAGCTCAGTGTGTGGCGGCCAAAAGCGACGTGAGTGGCGCAAATCCAAAAAAGAAGTAGACACAGAAACTGTGACACAATATATTGTACTCATCTACACATGGCAGTTATACGTGGCAGCTATTGCACTTACCCACTTCTGTCACTGCGCAGTCGATGTGTGAAATATTGTAATATACAACATTTGTTTTGTAAATATCAATACCAGATTTGTGTGAGCCAGAGTGGGCCGGACCCACTAGAGTGAAGCTGGTTTGTGCACTCAAACCTAAGGACATTCTAATCACCTCCTTGATCTAGAGATTTCCTTTAAAGTTGCCACATTCTAGTTCACCACAGACAAACATACCTTGCACACGTCGTCTAGCTGATAACAGACATGGCAGAGTTTTATTGAAAAAATCCAACCTTGAACATTTCCTTCATGGTGTGGCTGGACAAGATCATGAGATGGGCAATGCTCTTTAACATTATAACTTTTCCCCTGCCAACATTTTTAAAAATCAATCGAGTCGCTGGTTTAATGATTTTCTAATGTAATCTATAAAGTCTACTAAATGGTAACCGTAAGAACAGGATGCAGCTGCTTTTACTTTCAATTTTGTTGTTTGTACCATTTTCAGCTCGTAAAATTCATATAAGTGAAGATACGAAGAAAGCGTTAGAATGTGAACGTACATGTAACCTAGGAAGATGCATTATAACACCTAGAGGAGAGATCCAAGTCAAGGTAACGTATTCAACACAACACAAAAAGAAAGTCCTCACTTATGTAACCGGCTATAAATCTAAACCTGCTCATGTTGTGACGACTTAAAGTCATATTATAACATTTGCTGAGGAGGACGCCCTCACTGACTTTTTAAAAATTCCTTTTTTACACGATTAAATTGTACTTTATTAAACCAATATATCCTGCAAAAATCAAGACGATGTAGATTTCACATCTGGAATGTAATGTATGTGATGTCATTGCTGCTCTTCTAAATTCTTTTTTAAAATATCCGCCCAGACCAAGGTGGGCTGTTCGCGGGTAAGCCATACATAGAAATCCAATCTCTTTGTTTCTCTTTCTCCCTCCCCCCCCCCCACTCCCCATACACCCCCCCCCAACACCCCCACCTTCTCGATTTACTCAATTCTCATTTTTTTTATCGGTAGTCTTAGCTTCAATCGATGCCCCTCCAATTTAATTTGGATAGATATGTATTACATCACTCGAAGTCTATTCTTTTGAAATCTCGGGAGGTTCTATATTTAAGGATAAGGATTATTTGTAGATCGAAACTAGGCTTTCAAATGTAGATTGACAAATCAAAGCGATTCTGTGGTCACACGATTATATAACAATTTCAACTGAAATGAAAACCGAAAATGCAAAAAATTACAAAAAATGTGACCCGTTCTGACAAAACCAGGAACAAGTTGCATTTTTGACCTTTCATGATTTGAATACAAATGAAAGCACGGGAAAATAAACTTCAAAATTATACCAAAATTAAATACATAGCATCAATACTTTTCAAGATATGGATAGTTTTGTAAATGATACCTTGATATCACAAATTATTAATCCCGGTATTTTTTATTCAATCGAATCGCACAAGGTTTTCCATGCGTATGAAAGTTAACAAACTACCGACCAATGTTTGTAGTGGATCTTTTACAAATTACTGAAAAGAATAATAAATCCACATCAAGACTGCTGGCATGATTGAAGGAAATGCCGTTTTGTAAATTTTAATAAGGGAACACTAGGGGTTTATTAGAAGCTGCCAATCACATTCAGAAATTACAAAAACCAAAACAAACTCAGACCCCGGGACTCGGACACTTGAACTGACCCATTGTACATTGTATACTTCGGCAATTGTGTTTGTGAGCTAATTTAATGTGTAAAAAGGTCATCTTTAGCTGGTTAATAAAAAGGTATGAATGATGTGTTATTTTTTGTTATTAATTACTGATTGATTAATTAATAGCATCGGCGTAGTTGTCTTTCTGACAGTGGGGGATGTGGTTAGGAAAAAATTCTTGAAGTATAGTGAATGCAGCCCCTTTTGACGACAGAATAAATGAAAAAAAATGGCACTTTTTAGGCTAATATGCCAAAACATGAGGTTAATTTGGTGAGAAACGGGCGTCAAAGTGGAAGGTGAGGTGATTGTATGGACCAATCCCTATCAAAATCCCCATCCCCCGGGATCTACGCCTATGATTTATAGGTCGATCAATCGATTGAATGATCACTTGATCGATTGAAATATTATAAGTGGTTAATTGACTAATTGATTTAATTCCTGATCGATGAATTGATTGATTGATTGATTGATTGATTAATTGATTGATTATATTTTGCAGGGCAAAGGAACCATGTCTACCTATTGGCTTGATGGGATAGTACACGCGGTTACAAAGCGACGTGTGGCGTGGACGCGGAAGACGAATAGTACGCATACGGTGAACGCCTTACCTCAGCATAGATCGTATTCCATGATCGATATAAAGGAAGATACCGATCGATTAGATAATACTTTTCGTGAATCATTTGATAGCGCCCATGTTTAATTTTGGTCCTTGTTTACCCTTACAATCCCCTGGATTTCATACCAAGAACCCTTTGCTGTTCTAATTTATACCAATAATGGATATTAATGTGTCTCTATAATAGTTGATGAGTAATATAATATGGCTCAAATGGGCTATTCCGGTTGAAATCCACACTACCCCTGTGGAAGATTTTGGGAATATCTTCCACAGAGGGAGTATGTTTTTCAAATGTAATTGGTCAGGCTTACTCATTTTGAAACCCATACTCCCTCTGTAATATGTCTTTTCTTATAATATATTCCAAAAATGGAGTGAGTATTTCAAATTGAAGTTACCCAATTGTATATGCTGTGTTCAAAACACATTCTCCCTCTGTTAGCTAAATCTTCCACAGGGGTACTGTGGTTATAGAGGCCTTGCATGTGACGTATCATCCCGTACATATGGCGGACTACTCAAATGCATTCAACAAAAGCATGATTGCAATCTACCGTGACAGTTCGTCTCACACACATAACCCTGCACTACGATCAAATATAGTCCAGTCAAAGTGGGTTTTGACTCACCACTAATTGCAACAGAATTTTTTTCACTGCTATGAATGTCAGAGATGTCCCCTGAACAGCATACAAAAAGTATACTAAAATATACTTGGTAGAAAGATAGTTTTTTGAATGGACTGCACTCCGCCATAACTACGGTGAAGGACACCGGCTCAAATCCTTTGCTTGGAGCCAATCGATAATTTCATGCAGGGCCTCTATTAATTGGAATTGCCCAATTAAATAAATAAATAAATAAATAAATAAATAAATAAATAAATAAATAAATAAATAAATAAATAAATAAATAAATAAATAAATAAATAAATAAATAAATAAATAAATAAATAAATAAACGAAAGAAAGAAAGTTCCAAACATTCTATTATAATTTTCTGCTATACACGCAAAGGAGATGTGCTTTTAATATACGCGCCTAATCAATAACTGGTCTTTACTCCATTGTCAAACAGTGCTACTGTGTTCCCTGTAGGATTATGTAGATTATGTAATGACCAGGTCCTATATCACTCACTCAGTTTTAAACTTTAGCAGATCGCAGTACCCAATCAAATCTAACAAGGTAAGTCATTAGCCGGCTTGATGATTGGTAGAGCATTACCAAATGGCCCATAAGTTGTGTTACGTAGGCCCTTTGTCCCAGCTATGGGCCAAATAGCTGAGGTAGTTCACTACCTCAGGCGTACAGGAGAGAGTAGGCCTATCCAGTAAACGGCAAGAGAACGTAGTGATAAGACTTCATCATACCGACCAGTGAACAAAATCAAGGTGTCCTGGAACCTGTACTATTTCTTGTTTTCTTTGATTGGAGACAGAGAACACAAATGTGAAGGGCGAGAAAGACGTCTTGTATGTATATTTTTCTGTTACAAATTTCTGTTAAGAAAGCGCTATATCAGGAACCGAAAAACTATGAAGGCGAACAGTTATTGGCTACTAGTTCTAATTATGACATAATGGTTGTTTTTTTATTTTGGATAATTTGAAAATAATGGATATAATCTTAATTCTTTTGCGGTCGGTATTACTGTGTCATGTGTGTGATGCTATCAAGCAAAATCAGTCGGAACTCGGCAATCCTAGTTTTGAGATATGGGCCAAATAAATATATGTGTATAGGGACAATCAAAATTTACTTCTTTTTTTTCAAAAATGAAAGGAAAAACATTTCTTTGTTGACATATTTCTTGTTATACAAATCTAATAAAAATTAACTCACAATTTAGTGACGTTTCAAAAGTACACTAGTGGTTCCTTCAGACTGACAACTCATCACCTCTGACTGCTTCCTTTTATAGGCAATAGGAACCGCTATAGAGGGCGTGATGAGTGGGTCAAATATGTTGTTGAGTAACTAGGCCCCCTCGTCCTTGTTTACAGTGTCTTTTTTCCTTTTCGGCGTATCCAGATGGCTTCTTGCAGCCATCTAGTGGTCTTGTCAGCTTCTCTATCGATGACTTTTGAGTCCTCCCAAATGATGGAATGATTTGTAGAGGCAACATGATCGGTGATAGCTGACTTATGAATATCTGTGATAGATGACTTGCGGCTGGCTCGTGTGTAGGGCTTAGTTTCAAAAATCCACCTCTTTTTGATGTTGTTTGAGGCGAACGCCGAATGGACGGCCGGTTTCTCCGATGTAAGTGCCAGCAGAGGATTTCATAGATCGCCTCTGCTGCTTATCTGGCTGCAGTTATCCAGGTTGGTCAATCAAAAAAGTCAAACAAAATAGAGCCACTCCAAAAACAAAGTCTACCTCAAAGAATGAAGATAACAGTGAAAAGTCCAAAGGCATATTGGTAGTTCCCTATATGGAGGGACTATCTGAGTGAGTTTCAAGAGTTTTCAAAAAACATGGATTTTCTACTGCTATGAAACTCCACCGTACCATCCGCAGTATGCTTGTTCAACCGAAGGACAAACTTCTCCCGCAACAAAGGAAGCAGTCAGATGTGATTGCCAGTCTGAAGAAACCACTAGTGTAGTGGTGAAAGTCACTATAATGTGAGTTTAACATCTTCATTTTTATTGGATTTGTATAAAAAGAAATATGTCTACAGTGAAATCTAACAATCCAAATGAACTTGCTCAAAGAAAAAAACGAATGTTGTACCTCTCGCTCATGTAGGTGCTTTCACGTGACTTTCGTTTGATCACTTATTGACAGTAGCCTGCCTATTATAGCGTTAATACGCTGTCAGGCCAGTTACCGATTTAATGGCGGAAGCCCTTTGTCCCATACAAAAAGTACCTCTCGATGAATAGTGTGTCGGTAAATCAAATCGGCACAAAGGAACAATGCGTTATATAATCTATTGCCACTCTACGTTTATTAAAAGCTCTTTGGATATAAGACCCCCCCCCCCCTTAATCCCGGCCCTTAGTAAACCGTGCAACCACAAATACCTCAGTAGAGTTGAAGATGTACCAAAAAATCGGGTCTTCACAGTGGCGTAGCGTGACTCATCCTAGGGGGGCACCGACCATATATTGTTAAATCTACATCATAATTATGCAAAATTTGGAAATAAAAGAATCGGGCGTTTTTATTTTAGGGCTGATTTTTTATAACGGCTCTTTACATGTAGCTCTATGGAGAGAGTGTCCGTTGAGGAGGCTGTTACCTCCATTCTAGTAACATAAAGCGATTTAAAGAAAACGACAGTTGCTATTTTTCTGAAATTTTCAGAGTATGTAGTATGAACATGTAGAAATATAATTAAGTAGTTGTCCTACCTGCTCTTCTCCGAAGAAAAAAAATCCTATACCTCAATGATGATGAAACTTTGGCGTGGACCCATTTATTAAACTATATAATATAGCTGATAGTTACCATGCTGTAATTTATAAGCTACGTTTTCATCTATGAGCATTGGTGATTTTCCCATCAAGAAAATACTGATTGTTAGCGTTTTCTTCTTCTTTTGAAAAACAGATTAAAAGTACATTATGTGATGCGATCAGGCAAAATCAGTCAGAACTGGGAACTGAGATTTTGAGATATAGCCACAAAAAGGAAATGTTTCCTGCAGTTGAACCTTATCATATAAAAAGGCAACGTGTGAAGACCACTGAGAAGGGAGATTGTAGGTACTTTTTCATTCTTGACCAGTATTGGTGAGGTTATAACCAGCAGAAAACGTAATATTCACAATTGAAACTCCACCATGTTTTATGGTAGCTACCATAGTGTAGAGCAGTGGCTTTCATTGAGTTGAACATTTATTAGTGATGTCTCTAATGGATGTCACTGTTGTATGAAAGCCACTTTGATGTTTTATTAATAAGTACATCAGTGTTATCCTGAATGTTTCTTTTGAGAGAAAATAAATAAGATGACACGTATTTATCAATGCTAATTATTTTACTTAAACTGATTGTGATGTGTGTGTTATAATTATTATAGATTGTTCTGTTAAAATTGTAAGTATATAGGTCCATAATAGGCATATCTAAGAGACTTGCAAATCCATTTAATTTTGCCAATGATCTATATGCATGTAAAGTAAGAATACTTGCTAGTTTCTGTTTCATCGTGACTTGCATTTGGGCACTTTTTCCCTATTTTACCAGAATTAGGTGTGCTGAAAATTGCACTCCTTAAGACCATTTTAGGTGTGTGATGGTGTGTTATTGCACTCAAATACCTCAAAAGACAAGGCCTGCATTTCTTACAACTCATCACATCATCATGTAATGGACTCATTTCATATATCCATTCTGAGTCTCTTGACTCACTTCATGTATGAAGTGTTTCATTATACGGACAAAATTAATGACTCATTCAAGTGACATAAACTGAGTCATATGACTCATCTGTAAAATTCTAGCAAGTCATGAAGACTCGCTGTAAGTGAGTCTTAGAATAATCAGACTCATTTGTAATGAGTCATGGTGACTCACATGATCCTTCAAGTGTTTCGTTATACGGACAAACCAATGACGCATTAATTTGAGTCAGGGCGATGTTGTTTTGGAAACTCTTTAATTGCTCATACCTTTGGAACAGGCTGTTCAATGTCAACGTTGTTTTCTGCAAATTCAAGATTTGTAAATGCCTCAATGATGATGAAACTTTGGCGTGGACCCATATTTTATTGCAGAATAAAAAGCTCTCACGTGATGTTTTTTCAACAAATCAGAGAGCGCGATTCTGAATAAAGGGCAGTCGGGGTAATAGAATAATGAATGAATTCTACCCACTCGTGGAAGTACCTCGATTTCAATTCAGAGTTGTATATATAATAAATTTGTAAAATGTGACATTTTTCTTTTTCTTGCTTGCCATTATTTCTATCCTGTTATGTATTATATAACCAAACCTCGTAAAACATGAGAAGTTGTACATCGTAAGCGTGTTTACATTGTGAGCCGTTTTATCATCATTGCTTTTGCGGATAGCAATCAAATATTTTGAATCTAGAACTATTTGCATAGCCCGTGTTCGATCTGCCAGTGCCGATATGCCAGATACTACGGAAATTGTAAGACGGACTTCCTAGCAGGAAAGCGAACATTTTATCTACCATATTTATGAATTTATGATTAATTTCATACCCCGTGCCTGAAGCTGCCCGACCAATGTATAATATATAATTGAATAAGGGCTGATGCAGGGCCGGATTTACCATTGGGCCAGATGGGCGCGGGTTGGGCCCCCAAAATTGCCCTATGCATCTTTCTTTTAACCCAAATAACAGCATGTTTTTTGGCCAAAATAGGACAAAATTGTACAATTTTCCGCGCTTCACGCGCATTTAAGTACCTAAATTCATGTTGATTTGGTGTTAAAGTAGTCTGACATTGAATTTTTTCACGTGCTTTGCGTGCAAATGTCCTAGTAACATCGGAACAACATATGTTAATCCATTTCTATATTATACGTAAACCAAAACATGGCCACTGACTTGAGTGCACATGCCTTCCTCGGTACGTGAGTTCGGGGCTCCAAATTTTGGCCTGGCCCATGGCCCCCATATAAGGTAAATCCCACCCTGGTTAAAAGGGCCCGTACTGCTCCTTGTCCATGGGCCCCTGTTGCTCTTGCTACGCCCCTGGTCGGGGTGACTGACTAACCATCAAAATGTCACCCATGGAAGTTTAAAAAAGCGCACCTCTGTTTCACATTTTTTCTTCATTACTTTTTAGTTTCTATTGTTAAAAGAAACAAATTAACAAATTCAATATTGCAACACATCCGAATTTTAAACTCTTGAACTGTTTATCAGAATAAAATACTGTAAAAATATTTTAACTCAACAGTTGAGTAAAAAATTACTCAACATTGAGCTCATATAGGTCACAACTCAACAAATGAGTTAAAAAAATTACTCAACATATGCTCAGTGTTGAGTAATTTTTTACTCATTTGTTGAGTTGTGACCTATATGGGGGTATCTACATTATGGTGACCGACGCTGGTACTTTGGTGTAGTACCAACGTCGGTCACAAAGTGCTGGGGTACTCGGTAGTAGCCGCGAAGTACCATTGCAGCAGAGGTACTCCGTCGCCAGGAATCTTGCAGTGTAGTGGTAAAAGCCTGACAATTCCCGCCGATTACGAGCTGATCAACCTGTAGACAGTAATTTTCCGTATACATAGTTTTCGTACCAGTGAGCATGGTGAGTTTCACAATTTACTGTTACCCTTTGATTTGATCCGCCATTTTACCGGGGTTTTTTTTACCGGTTTTACACATGTAGGGCCTACTCACAATAAGGATCACAATAACATGGTCAAAAATATATGCCTCATGGACGGCAATTCTAACGACGAATATGCAGATTAGATCCGTATTTCGTTCAAATCACTCTTCCGGTGTATTATGGTTGAATAAAGTTTGTATTCAATAATACAGTGTGTCACAAACCAAAACGTCATTTTCCGTAAGCTACAATTTGCCACGTGTTAGGTGACAAATATAGGCTCTTACTAGATATAAAAGTTCGTAAACAAATAACATAAAGTCTACAAAAAGTACGCCTATATAGCTTCAATATTAATAATTGCTTTCACAATTATTCTAACACAGGTGGTTTATTTACGCGCATTTTGATACCCCATTTGTAAAATGTCGTACAATATTAACAACACAGTAGTAATTGTAAAGAAAAATACCCGAAACTAAAATGCCGTTTACAGCGATTGTTATTACGCAGCATTGTGGCACGTAAAACCCTCCATAATCTTCGCGCTGACTTCAAATAAATACAAATTGCTGCAACTTTTAAATTCGGGTATGTTTCTTTAAAACACTGCTGTGTTGTTAATATTGATATAATATTGGATGGCTGAGCATGATACCATAACATATCGGATGAGTCATAAAAATATCGGACGAGCCAACGGCGAGTTCGATATTTGTATGACGAATCCGATATGTTATGGTATCATGCGAAATAAGCCATCCAATATTATCATTATTAGGTTTTCTTAACTCCTAATAACCCTGAAAACATAATAATGAACAAAGTTGGACGAATGGGGTATCAAAATGTGCGTAAATAAATCATCCTTCTTTCTATATTGCAATATTGTGAAAACAATTATTAGTTTTGAAGCTATAGGCATATTTATAACAGCTGCGTTACTTTTTGTGCAGTCTTTATAATGACATGTCTCACACATAGTTGATGTAGGTCATGTTTACCTTTCAACAGTAACCTGAAAAGGTCGCTATGAGACTCCTGAATTACTAAAATGATATAAGTATACATTTGCTAGATTCAATGTATATTGACTTTTATCGATTGTGTTTTTTTCTGCAGGTACTCAGCGAGTCTTAAATTTCTATTGACAATCGAGTTATAAATAAATTGTATTTTATAGCGCGATGCATTTTTACGTTTCTTTCATAGTTAAAATTCATTGTTGTAATCTGCATTGTTTTCGTTTTATGTCAAGCCTAAGTAACATTCTTTTGCTCTACGACGTGTCAGCCATAGGTTTCAACCTAAAAAGCACAAGTTTTTAGATATTTTCTCAAATATCACTGAAACAATACTACATGTAGGCTTATTTGTACTCATTTTAATGCATCTTTCATGTTGATTTCAATGGTTATGAAAATGTATAATTCTGAATGTTTTAAATTTTTAAAGAAAATCTGAAACTTGTCGTCTGCAGTCGTCACCCTCGTGGAAGGGATAAATTAAGACTTGCTTAAATGTTGATTTTTGGGCAAGATTTTAAAGTGCAATTAGCCTATGTTGTTGTTGTTTAAATTCAATTATAATTCTAAACTATATAACAGGGTTGTTGATTTTTTTTTTAATAAAAAAAATGGGATTTTTTTTATTGTTTTGATTCCAAGAACTGCTATACCCCATGATAAAGTCAAAAGAGTACCAGTGGAATGCTAGTCATATGCACAATCCTACCAGGTATTTACAACAACAAAAAACAAACATGTTTTTACATTGTGAAAATTTCAAAGAAAAAAAAAGGTAAAATCATGGGGAACAAACCTGTTGAATTCTGCACCTTGTAGATGAATTTTTAGCAATAGATAAAGTGACATCATAGAGGTATTTTAATTGTATCCAAAAGTTGTAGAAGCATTAAGAATGAAGTAAAACAGTCAATTTAAACAAGAAATTAACTTGCATTTATCAAAAATGGTAAAAAATAGACAAAGTTGATTTAAATCATTGATTTAAATCGCGATTTAAATCAATGATTTACATCGGCGTGATTTAAATCAAACAACCCTGCTATATAATATAGCTACTATGCTGTAACTTATAAGCTATGTTTTCATCTATGAGCATTGGTGTTTTTCCATCAAGAAAATACCCATTCTTAGCGTTTTCTTCTTTTGGAAAGCAGATTAAAAGTACATATACACAGACTAATTTAAAACTATACGACAATTTTAAATGAAACACGCAAAAACAGGTGATAGTGAAGAGGATCGATTTACGGATGGACCAAGGCAAAGTCCGACATGTTATCCGTCCACGCACCGGCTGACCAAAGAGTTTCAAATAATAGGAGGATATATTAGGCTATGTGTCCTGACTTCACCACCCTTAGCGTTACATCACAAATATGTGATGCGATCAAGCAAAATCAGTCGGAACTCGGAAATATTGATTTTGAGATAAAGCCAAACAAAGGAAATATTTCCTTTTGTTTCCTATTGTTTTGGAAACTCTTTAAAGGGCAGGTCTATTGCTCGGACAACATGATATCATTGGCAAGCTAATATTATAAGGATAATGAAAATGACTCCTTTTTTGAGAAAATAAGACGTTTAAAATTGATATTCCGCAAAAACCAACTTAAGCGGTGAGTTCCTTCGAACGAGACAGATTTGGCCTAGATAAAATGCGACGTCATGAAATGAGATGTGCCCGCTTTGAGAAAATGGACTATAAACGCTCTCAATGGACAGAACGTAAACTGTTGTTGTTCACAGAAAAAAACTCTAAAAAGTATGGCAAAAGTATGCCGAACATAAACGAACCCGAAGATTCCGAGATTATCAAACAGCTGTGATTCTGGTTTCTTCCAAAATCAGTATGGTCCCCCTATTCTCTAACTAAATGAATGTTGTTTACTTCCAGTTTATTACTGCAAGTTGGCAATAAGCAACGCATTAAGTAACCCATTTTTTTATCCGAATCTTCTTCTTTATTCTACCCTGTATAAGTTAAAGGTCACCCCTGTATAATAATGAAATGTATATATTCGAATTGCTTATGCCTTCACTTTTGCAAAAATGTATACTTTTGCTAGTTTAGGATTGATAATTGAGGAGATATTCTAATTTGAAAACTCGATTGGTTTAAAAATTCATAATATGTGATGCGATCAAGCAAAATCAGTCGGAACTCGGAAATATTAAATTTTCAGTTTCTTATAATGATAGTAAAAACATTTACAAAGCTGCATTTGCAGAAAACCCAATTTAAAAAATTGAACAACCAGTTCCAAAGATACGAGCATTTAAAGGGCAGGTCTATTGCAAAAATAAGTTTATCTCTATTCGAAGAGAATAATTATTACATTACTAGATTTCGCGGTTCTCGGGTCGGGCGCTTCTCGTGATAGGCTTATTTCTAATTACCCAAACCCGTTACCCATATACCTGCCCTGACTTTTTAAACTACTATGAAATGCGTCTCTCAATGATCAAGACCCAACTTGACACAACTTAATCAACTCTCTGTTTGTTTTAGAACGGTAGTTCGGTAGGCCTACCCATAATCTGGAATTCGCCTCTTCCTAGCCCTGTTACCACATTTAGAGAAACCGAAATTAGTATCTGGACGTGGATAGGCCGTTACTAAAATAATGAAATCAATCGCGAGAAACGTGAACGCAAAAAAAGGTTATAGGGCTTACCACAACGGATAATTTTTATGTTAACCATTCTGGAGGATTCCGGAAATAGTCATGTTCTTCTGAAATAGGCCTATATGCACGTGTTTGGTGTGTGCACGTGTTCAGTATTGAAATATGTGTTAAAAATAAGGCCTATAAATAATTATTGGTCCGATGAGATGCACCTGTTAGTCACACTGTAATGCTTTGCCGATGCGCGCACTGTACTCCGCGCACACTCCCGTTGATACTCCGCGATAACGCAGCGTGAGCACGCGATAGTGCACCTGGTGAACGCGAAACGCGCGGACGCGAACGCGATAGCTCGCGGACAGAGGACGGACACGCCGTTATTAGTATTAAGATAAGTTGATACTTGTTGCAATTTTTTTGTGCGTATTTCTCCTGAAAAAGGACAAATTGTGTGGGTAAAGTTCAGCCTCGTACGTGTTCTTCCCCGTTTGAGGCGTACCGTGTTCTCCCCCGTTTGGCCGATGACGTAGGTAAATGAAGCGGACACTATACCCTGCTCCCATCATACAATCACAATCACTTTGACAAGTTTGACATTAGCAACAATGAGTTGTACTATCATTTACCATAACAATGCTGCATAACAATATGCACACATTGTTCTCATTTCGGGAACAAAGCCAACACAGTATTGTTATATGCGTTTGCTTTGTAATATTTCATCCAACTGAAACTATAATAACTATACATGAGTTTGTGGTCTTAGCACGGTTTATATGCTAGTCTCAGATGAAATTCTAAGCTCAAATTATTTAATTTTTTAGGCCTAATATTTCTCATGATATTGATATACATATGAATTGTAATATCACAATTTACTAATATATAAAAAAAGAAGCGACATATTTTATCCATATGTTAAAAACCATTAAATTTGCCATACTTTTTAGAGTTTTTTTCTGTGAACAACAACAGTATACGTTCTGTCCATTGAGAGCGTTTATAGTCCATTTTCTCAAAGCGGGCACATCTCATTTCATGACGTCGCATTTTATCTAGGCCAAATCTGTCTCGTTCGAAGGAACTCACCGCTTAAGTTGGTTTTTGCGGAATATCAATTTTAAACGTCTTATTTTCTCAAAAAGGAGTCATTTTCATTATCCTTATAATATTAGCTTGCCAATGATATCATGTTGTCCGAGCAATAGACCTGCCCTTTAAAGAGTTTCCAAAACAATAGGAAACAAAAGGAAATATTTCCTTTGTTTGGCTTTATCTCAAAATCAATATTTCCGAGTTCCGACTGATTTTGCTTGATCGCATCACATATTTGTGATGTAACGCTAAGGGTGGTGAAGTCAGGACACATAGCCTAATATATCCTCCTATTATTTGAAACTCTTTGGTCAGCCGGTGCGTGGACGGATAACATGTCGGACTTTGCCTTGGTCCATCCGTAAATCGATCCTCTTCACTATCACCTGTTTTTGCGTGTTTCATTTGAAATTGTCGTATAGTTTTAAATTAGTCTGTGTATATGTACTTTTAATCTGCTTTCCAAAAGAAGAAAACGCTAACAATGGGTATTTTCTTGATGGAAAAACACCAATGCTCATAGATGAAAACATAGCTTATAAGTTACAGCATAGTAGCTATATTATATAGCAGGGTTGTTTGATTTAAGGGGTTGTTTGGAATGACAGGTGAGTCAGGGGTCAAAAACAAAATTTTTACCTTTTTGACCTCAGCACATGTGTATGTATGATCTGCCATACAAAAATTAAAAAAACAATACCTCAAAGTATAATTTTTTAATGTTTTTTGTCATAATCACGCTTTTCTACAAATTTCATCTGTTTGTACCGGGGGGCGTGTCTGTTGCCAGGTAGGCCTACATGACAGCATAGACACACGTTACAACCTTGAATAATAATACAGAATTGTGACGTTATATTCTTCTTAACCTATCTTAGAACTGCCTATTATTTCAATTGTTATACTGTTCTGGTTGGTTTATTGCATATACTGTATAGAAATTATGCAATATGACGTCGAGCATGACAGAGTCATCTTCATTCAAATAAAATTCAGGTACCCGTAAGGTACCACGGAGCAATTCGCACGATAATACAATAAAACAGATGAAAGGTATGAATGGTTGTGGAATCGAATTGCAGACCTGTCCCTCTGTCACCTTAGAACTGCATCTCGTAGGCAATGGTAGGTAATAAACCAACCGGAACGGTATAACAATTGAAATAACAGCATGTCTTGGTCTCAATTCAAGATGTGCAATTTGGACACACCTACTCGTTGGCTGATTTATACCTCAACAGTTCCTCAAAGCGATATCAGAAAAGCCACTATCTCATTGTTCATTGGCCCGCAGTATGCGCTCGCCCCGGGGCACTCAACTTTAGAATTGATGGGTATATGTGCCTACAAGCGTCGCGAAGTAGGCGCATATCAGTACAAAACGTTGGGTTTTTTATATAAAAAAGGGTCATTATGTACAATCAAAATGAAAAAGGGGTCATTGGGTATAATATTTTGAAAACTGAAGGTGCCTGGTCATCGGGTATAGTCGGCTTCAAAAGAGGGGCATATATTGACAGGCACATACCGTCACCTCTAAAGTTGATGCCCCCCGGGTGCTCGCATTATATTTTGTTCATGGCTCGGCTTTTAAAACTCCCACACATCACAATAAGGCTATTGAAAAGTGTATAGAATAGCTAATGAGAGACCGGTCCCTGCGATTAGTCGCGGACCCGAGCGACAATATATATAGTAAACACATCGAGTTTATAACACAAGTGACAGTAGTCGTGAATTATGGAGGGTTTCATTGAACTTCTACCAGCAAAATATGGAATAATACTAACACAAGACACCAATCGAGATGATGATACCAGCCATAATGGAAGGCTTGTATTTGACCTTCTTATGAATCCAATTTCGTGGCGAGAAGTTAAAAAGGTAATGTATATTTCAAGAAATTTGGGTTAAAAAATTCCGTATCAGCTCGTATCATCAATTCCGTAAATATGGCGTATAGAGGCACAACTTGACAATAAACTGAACTATTTAAACGTAAAGGACGCACTGGATACACATAAATTTGTGTTTCCTTGCTAGCGGAATAGTTGCAAAAGTCTTTTTTTGTCAAAAAAGTTGGACAATTTATGAATTATGATTGGCAAAATAGCGAAAGGAAATAGACTTTTCCAACCATGTAAAACTACACTGGGTTGTTGACATGGTCGACATACATTAAGGCATACGCATGTTCCTAAAGTAGGAGGTAAGTACTATAATTAATTGTTTAAAGTGCTCAACATACCAGCAAAAAGTCATAGGGTCATCAGAGTACAGGGACTTTGTGAAATACTGGGTACAAAAAAAAAGTGCGTGAGCCGATATGCAACATCAAATATAAAAGCCGATTTACATAATTTCCCATGACCTTACAGAAGTGATCGTGCTCAAATATAAAACTATAGAGTTTGGTCCTTGATATGCACCATCAATTGTGTACTTGTGATCAATATTGCTAGGCAAACAATCACAGCAAACATGCCAAAATCCTCCCATTTCTCCTCCATTTACACACATATAAACCCATCCCTTAAATCACGCCGATGTAAATCATTGATTTAAATCGCGATTTAAATCAATGATTTAAATCAACTTTGTCTATTTTTTACCATTTTTGATAAATGCAAGTTAATTTCTTGCTTAATTGACTGTTTTACTTCATTCTTAATGCTTCTACAACTTTTGGATACAATTAAAATACCTCTATGATGTCACTTTATCTATTGCTAAAAATTCATCTACAAGGTGCAGAATTCAACAGGTTTGTTCCCCATGATTTTACCATTTTTTTTCTTTGAAATTTTCACAATGTAAAAACATGTTTGTTTTTTGTTGTTGTAAATACCTGGTAGGATTGTGCATATGACTAGCATTCCACTGGTACTCTTTTGACTTTATCATGGGGTATAGCAGTTCATGGAATCAAAACAATAAAAAAAATCCCATTTTTTTATTTAAAAAAAAAATCAACAACCCTGTTATATAGTTTAGAATTATAATTGAATTTAAACAACAACAACATTGTACTTTAAAATCTTGCCCAAAAATCAACATTTAAGCAAGTCTTAATTTATCCCTTCCACGAGGGTGACGACTGCAGACGACAAGTTTCAGATTTTCTTTAAAAATTTAAAACATTCAGAATTATACATTTTCATAACCATTGAAATCAACATGAAAGATGCATTAAAATGAGTACAAATAAGCCTAGTATTGTTTCAGTGATATTTGAGAAAATATCTAAAAACTTGTGCTTTTTAGGTTGAAACCTATGGCTGACACGTCGTAGAGCAAAAGAATGTTACTTAGGCTTGACATAAAACGAAAACAATGCAGATTACAACAATGAATTTTAACTATGAAAGAAACGTAAAAATGCATCGCGCTATAAAATACAATTTATTTATAACTCGATTGTCAATAGAAATTTAAGACTCGCTGAGTACCTGCAGAAAAAAACACAATCGATAAAAGTCAATATACATTGAATCTAGCAAATGTATACTTATATCATTTTAGTATTTCAGGAGTCTCATAGCGACCTTTTCAGGTTACTGTTGAAAGGTAAACATGACCTACATCAACTATGTGTGAGACATGTCATTATAAAGACTGCACAAAAAGTAACGCAGCTGTTATAAATATGCCTATAGCTTCAAAACTAATAATTGTTTTCACAATATTTAAATATAGAAAGAAGGATGATTTATTTACGCGCATTTTGATACCCCATTCGTCCAACTTTGTTCATTATTATGTTTTCAGGGTTATTAGGAGTTAAGAAAACCTAATAATGATAATATTGGATGGCTTATTTCGCATGATACCATAACATATCGGATTCGTCATACAAATATCGCACTTATGACTCATCCGATATGTTATGGTATCATGCTCAGCCATCCAATATTATATCAATATTAACAACGCAGCAGTGTTTTAAAGAAACATACCCGAATCAGGGTGTCCCAAATTATTTTAGATGTTTTCACAATTCGAAATATTTTAAACTGAAACATTTTGCCTCTAACCAATACAGAAAAATAATTCCATATTTAGATTCCTCGTCAAATTTCCCTTCAGAAAATCTATATATTGACTATGATAGAATAAGTAATTAAAATTTTACAATAACTGTTAGATTTTGAATACTTCCGTATTACTTACTGCAATAAGTAATATGAAAACGGGTAGGTTTGTAGGCCTATGTAAAATTTTGTATTTTCTAGACTAAACCAATCATAAATGATTAAAAACAATTAGTAGAATTGTTTAGCTGTAAGGTCACACGTCTTTTAAATGTCAAAATTCAATTTACAACCTTTACAGAATGCAAATTATACACTAAAAATCAATCCCATAGACTTTGCGTGTTCAACATCCCCACCTCCACATCCCCTACCTCCGCCACCCTGCCAATTCTGAATTCTATGAAGTACAGTTAGTGTCAGTATTAAAAAGGCTAGAGTATTTCTTTTTTCATGGTTGAAAGTGCATTTTATTTAGCTACAAAAAGAGACCAAATGCATTGCAATACGCTATTGCATGGCAGAGATATCATCAATTAATTTGAGACGCATTTGCAAAAACATAACTTTTCCACCTTTTTGGGGTCATACTTATTACATAAGTGACTTATTATGGGTAATAAATGACTTATGTCCGACCGTGTGAAACCATGTGAATACGACTTTATAGCGATGCATAGCGAGATGAATACAATATAACCCTCTTACGGCTATTTCGCCTTAGAAGTGATGTAATAATAGGATTAACTACCATCATGTTCACACGGGCGGACATAAGCTACTTATTACCGGCGATAAGCTACTTATGTTCGACCGTGTGAACACGACTATAGATGAATACAATTTTTGAATATATCGCCCAGCGCTATAACGTTCACGCGGTACCTATGAATTGAACCACAGAATGTTAAAGGATACGATACATGATTTATCGACAAGTGACTCATTTCGGAATGCGATCATGAATTTTGAAGAAAAAAAGTTTCCACAGCCTTCGTTGGGATTCGAACCAGCGATTCGGAACATCCTTTGATTACGCGTCGAGCGCTTTACCGCTCGGCCACGGTGGCAGTTGAGTGGAGGAGTGTAATGATAAATGATAAATCTCATAATGCCATCTTTAGCATTTAAAAAAAAAAAAAAGACGCGTTTTGTAAAGATAGATTAGCCGTTTTATGCATAAAGAGCACAAACGTTTGGGAAAGGTTTCAAACAAATAATAAAGACACTGATGTGATGATGAAATTGCGTAAGTCGGGAAATATCTGCGTCGCAATGTTTTGTTTTGGTTTTAGGAATTTGACCTTAAAATTTACGACATCATGACATTATCATTCGAAATCAACAAAAGATATTTCAACAGTATATGGCCTCATTCTTTCTCTAGAATGTTTTGTACATGTTTGTGAAATAGCTTCAACAATGGTTCGCTGCATAATGGTAAAAACAGCCTTGACCTAAAAAAGGGCGAGAGGTACCATATTTACCGATTCAGGCTAAATTTAAAATTGATATAAAACGTTTGTTTTTGATCGATTACAAAAATTAATTTTTGTCATATAAAGAAATTGTGTCTGGCGTGAATTGCACTACAGTTTTTTTTATTCTTAGGGCTCTTTAACTTCTTCAAATAATTTTTTAAATGATAGGGTGAATCCCCTGGCCCTCTATAATTACGCACAAAAGATCGAGTCCCCTTAAGAGCAGGGTTAAAGACTAATTCTATAGAATGATTAACATAAAAGAGCGGCATTGTATGCAACCAATGATTGCAGACCTGTACGCAGGTGATTAGTGCAACATGCTTGTAGTGCAGGGCGATATATTCAAAAATTATATTCATCTATAATTGCTATGGTAATCAATCCTCATCAAGTAACATCATCACTTCTACGGCGAATCGATTGCTGGGATTCCAAAGAAGACGCAAGGAATGATCAAACCGGGAAGTGGCACTCAAATTAGCACGTGACCTATTGTTATCAAACTTTTCCAAATGACTCTGATTACGATTATTTTAATACCCAGTTTTGGCCAATACAAAATACCAAAACATAATTATTAAACAATCAACAACACACGTAGTTATCTGTTATATGGAACATGACCAACATGTCTCGAATAGGCGATTCTTGGCCAAAAAGCTAAGGCATATTTGATTATAAATATATAAATGTTCATAATCCATAGATATTCCAAGTTCTCCGCAACTATCTTTAAAAAATGAAACTTTGACCAAACTTGTCCGATTTTGATTTGTTTTTCGCTTGTTGAAAGCTAACAATGTCATTCAATTAAAACTGGTGCAGTTATACAGGGTGAGTCAAAAAAGTGCAATAGAGCACAAAATCGATATATATAATATATATATGTAAGAACCAAGTTGAACATTGCCATTATTGAAAGTTTCTATAAATGCCACAATCAATAGTCACCTTCTGTGAAAATATGAAGTGACTCGCTACTACCGTGTAAGTTTTATGAGTCCTTTTGCTGCAATACCCAATTTTAATCCAATGCCAATGAGGTTAAGAAAATGGTAGTTGTTCCAAATCAACCTTACACAGAGTGGGCTGACATTCAAAACTTAGATGTCTCTTGGACAAACACTAAAATTGAGGTATCGCTATAAAATGTGGCATAAAAACAAAACGGTAAATGCTAATTCCTTAAGGGGGAATAATACCCTGATTTTCATCAGTACCCCTCTTCTTTTTTTTTCTTGCAAATTTATGAAGTACATAAATATGTTCATTACCTCATGTCCTGAACTTATTAAATATATCTACATACAAAGTGCTTTTAAACCATTTTAGTAAGTCATTTTAGCCCTATATATTTTTTGTTTACTGTATCCTAGTAACTCAGATCTGTGTTTCATAACAAACCATAATTTATTCTATTCAACATGTTCAAGTAGGGTACATGAATAGAATACATTAAGTTCTTTGTTATACTCTCTATAGAAAATCTAGTGGTGCATGCAAAATATAACACTGAATAAATTAAATAAACACTTATACAATGGATGCATAGTCATTAGTCAATTTAATACTATAATGTGTTGTTAGGAGAAGAAAATGCTATTAGGTCACCGTATGTCAGGTTATAGGTCAATTGGTTCAGGTCAAATTTAAGCATCAATTTTGAATACACATGTGAGAGTCTGTGATATCATAATGAGGCATAATTTTGATATTCTGTCTTTAACTGGATATATATCGAGAAGTGCAAGGTGGATATACTAATATAACTTGGGATGTAAACGGTGAGTACAATTTAGAATGCCTAGTTGAGATGGATTTCACAAATAAATATAAAATAGTTACCAAAATCACAAAAGTTAAGCTTACGGAAAACTACCCAATATGGTGGTATAGGTGACAAGAAATACATTTTTTTTTCAACATTGCTGTAGTATGGTTGTGGTAACCTGTTACCTATGGCTTAAGTAAGTTTCAGTGAAATAATGTCGCAAGTTAAAAATACAAAATATAGCTCAACATTGAAAATAGAAGCATTTAAACCAGTTCCTTTTTTGATAGTTGTGGAGCACCAAGTTCATGAAGTCATAAAAGAAATCAGGAACCACTTATTTCCATTTTACATATCAACCTTATTTCCCTAATGTGTTAGCAACACATATCCAAAATTTTAACGAAATCCGTTGATAGTAAGCTTTCCAAAATGAAGTGAATTTAAATCATCAGTGATGTACCTCCTTTTGGCCTCTATCTTTAAAAGCATGTAAGCTACATTGATACCGATGCCAACAATAAAACGAGAAGATTTGCCCCTTCATTTTGCATACCACTTTGTCCAAATTTTTTTTGTAATTTCTTCACAAAATGCAAAAAAAAAAAAAAAAAAATCAATGGGTGTAGTACCCCCTTAAATTTTTCACACAAGATCACTAATGGATATGTTATAAAATGTTTTGAAACCTAAAAGGTTCAACTCGGTTCTTAAATAAAAATGGATTCTTTTCTCTACTGCACTTTTTTGATTCACCCTGTAGTTTGATCAGCTCGTAATCGACGGTCATTGTTAGGCTTTTACCATTACGCCGAAAGTAGACCCACGTTAAGAGTGATATAGTTTGCCTATGATACATGTATGATCTATTTTGTGCGTGTTAAATCAAGTAGATGAGTATATGACTTTGAATTAATAATTTGTGATACTTCTGGCGAGATGTCACAAGACAACTCTCGAAATAAAATGCATTGATATCAATCCGCGATGTTATAATGTTATGTTAAACTATAGGCAGTTTTTGCAGGTCAGCGCTATTATAGGGCTATCAAAAATTGAGTTGTTAGAAGTGATCTGCCATAGTCAGCTTGTTTTCTAAAAGGTCCACAAGTTTCAAGTTGCAAGCACATTCCTGCATGCCCAAGCCAAGACCGTGTTTTGTTTTGGAGCTACCATGTATTGACAATAGAGCCACGTCGTCAGTCGTCTATCATATTTTTTAAGTTAGCCCTGATATTTTGGCAGTAATAAATCTTCAGGTCTTGAATTGTCTGTGAATTTTTCTCATCAGTAACTATCGAGATTTCCTCCTTTTAGAATCACACATAAAATACCTTATATTTCCTCACATCGTGTTACCATGGTTACGCATAATTCCAATTATTCCGATTTCTCCAGCCCGCAGTAGATTCAAGAGGTGGCAAATTTCAGACGATCGCAATTTCGTTAACAATTAGTCTAAACCAGTTTTCACCCTGACGTGGCAGTGAGGTCAGTGCGCATTTCATTAGGCGCAGTATCAAGTACCTAGCGGACGTCGCACCCATGCTCTTAAGGTTTGACACTATTTTAAAGTGTTGCGATTTGATAGTTCACAGCATCTTGCGAATGGTAGTCAGCTTTGGCAAAAATCGCATTGCTCATTTCATAGCGAGTGTGTAGAAGAATTTAAATACCACAGATATACTTTTGTAGGTCCTGTGGTTCTTGAGTTATGTTGTAGGAGGGCTGAAACACCTGCAACACTTACATAAACGTACATAACTCATTTTAAAACAACGATAAATCAAGCAAGGTTTGAAAGTATATGCTTTGAAGAATGAAAATTTGCAAACCATCAAAGTATTATTTTTCAATAATATATTGATTTACATAATGAAAATCGATATATTTTGGCTGTTTCGACCAACAGTACCTTGTGTACCCTTAAAGACGCCGCATAGATGCGCGCGAAAAACAGTTACCTCAACGCATTTATGTCACTGCCAAATCAGGGTAAAATATTAAATGAGCAATTTTCACTATGCTATTTGTGGTTGCATAGGAAATCATACGATCAGTCCTAAATAGATACGTAAAATTGTCAGGAAAATATTGGAAGTATCAACAAATATTTCATTGCACTAGGAAAATTTGAATGGACTTCCTTTCATCGCAGTCCCATTTATCTCAACATGAAAGTGACAACAGGATCGGTTTTCATATAAGCGGTAGTGAATTGTATATGTGCCATCACAGTTGTGCTCTCCGAACGGTGATCCTTTACCCTTTACAGGTTGAACAATGGCTTTCTTGCGATTATCGTACTTTGAATGCAGTCCTAATTGAATAGTGCATTGTTCTGGGTCAACCTCAGCAGGCACAGTATTGAATGGACTCTGTTTCATTTCAGTCCCATTTATCTTAACCTGTAGTGGTAGTGAGGGTTGTTTGCCCCAGTGTGAATCATAGTCAAATGTAAATGTACCATCGTTATTATCCTGTACACTTAGAAGGTTCCTACCTTGTATAGCTTCTACCTTGGCATTGCCAGTGGTCATCTTATGACCATTGATATCTACAGTTTGGACAATGGCTTTCATATTGCCATATCCACTTGGAACTGGCAGTCCTAATCGAATGGTACATCGCTGTGGGTCAACATCAGGTGTGGTACTGAATGGACTTCCTGTCATTTCAGCCCCATTTACCTCAACATGAAGTGGTAATGAGCGCCCATGCGAGTCATATTCAATTGCATATGTGCCATCATTATTGTCCTGTATATGTAGTGAATGTCCCCCTTGAGTAGCCTCTACATTGGTGCAACTAATTATCATTCTTTGTCCATTACTATCTACATTCTCAACAATGGCTCTTCTCTTCTGATCGGAACCACTCGTAAGGTCTAACTTAATAGTGCACTGTTGTGATTTCCATCTGATATCACCCAAACCCTGCAGCAATTCTTGAATCTGTGCAATAGCTAAATGATGCTTCTCAGTGAAATCAAAGTCAGTCTTATCTGATGCAGTCTCAGGTAGCTCTGCTATTGCTAGTTCATTCAGTCTTTCTATGGTTTGGTTTTGTGAAATTAGAAGCTGTGAAGAATGGTTCATGTCACATGACTGGTTGGCAAAGTCACAGGCACTGCTTATTTGGGCAGTAAGAAATTTCATTGAATCAATTGTTGCAGTCAATTTATGCATCTCTGTTTCATACAAGTTTTTCAAGTGGGCGTTTGCTTTATTGTAATTAGCATCGATTAGGTCATGCAATTTCTGAACCGATTCTTGCATTTCTTTCTCCTTCCTTTTGAAGTTGGTTGTGATAGTTTCTTGCAGACCTGCTACTCTCAACTGCTTGTGCTCTAATTCCTTCTTTGTCTCATTTAATTTTGCTGTAGCTTTGTGCATATCATCAATTATTGTTGCGATTTCTGCTGATAACTCAATAAGCTTATGGCCCTGGTGATCAAGTAGGCCACATGTTGCGCAAACAGGGACTTTGCAGTTGGCTTCTGTACAGTACATTGTCACATCTTGCTTTGGGTGTTTTGTACAATGCTGCGGTTTTTGCATTATGGGGATGGGTTTCATTTTTTGGAGCTCTGCCATTGCTGAAAGCTTATGGTGTCTTAAAATGCCTAATTGTGAATGTACATCAACACATTTCTGGCACAAAGAAGCACCACAATCATGACAAAAACTGACTGCTTGACCACTAACACAACTATCACATGCGATGGATGAGTTCAGAATATCTTGGTACTCCTTCAGATTCTCCACGAGAAAATTGTTTGGCAGACTATCAACAGTTTCCCCTGGAAACGTGATCAGTTTGCGACATTTCGGACAGTTCACATTTGATTGCTTACCAGCAATGCTTTGTAGACAAGATTTGCAATAGGTATGCAAACAAGAAAGACACTTGGCTTTACGTTCGTCATCGTCAAATGGCTCAGCACAAATGGAACAAGTTAAAAACTCATCTTTGAATTCCTCCGTTCTCTGGACTGGTGACAGCGAAGCAGCCATTTTGCCTTTGATTTTTTTTGCAGTAGCAAATGTACGAATGTATAGGTTGACAGCTCTAATGGAAATGACTCAACAATGAATGGCAACTTCGTACATTAGTCCAAGATTTGTGTGATCAATTTAATACAACAGTCATAATACCACCACAATCTATATGTGATCATGTATTCAAAGGCCCTATCAATACCAAACCAAACTATACTCGTACATGTCACCTCTTAACCTTTCTGCTAATAAGCTTCCTTCCTTCCTTCAAAGTGCAGGCTTCACAAATGACGCATTGTGAATCAATTATTGTGAAATAATATTACTTTTATTGACTTAAAAAAATTAAGTGTCTATGTCGGAGCAAAACAGTCACTGTGGTCAGTGGCGTTGCCAGTGGGGGGGGCAGGGGACCGGTGCGCCCCCCGCTCGTCATGGCCGTCGGTTCATGTAAGGCCGTCGGTAGACGGAAAACGTTGAAAAAATTGGGTCAACAATAGACTATTTTTTCACCCAGGGTGACAGGAAAAAGGGGAAGGGGAGAATTGTAAAGAAAATGATGAAAAATTGTGAATTACAAATCACAACTTCCGTCGGTAAAAAATATTTCCGTCGGTACATTTACAAGTTGTGCCCCCCCCCCTCGGTTCCAAAATCCTGGCTACGCCACTGACTGTGGCAAAATGTGGGAACATGAAGGTTGGCCAAATTGGTTACTGTGTAAGATGATTGTACTGGATAACACATAATAAGTTGCATCCACATGACCCCTTGATTAGGGAGATATAGGTACCCCAATTTGGGGTTCTTTACACAACAAAATTGTTGTCAAAAGGGTTCATGATGTTATTTTTCTATTACCAAGTTCTCAATGAATTGGGACTTGTTTTTATAAAGGCTCGTTTAATTTTGACTAGAGTATACCAGTTTGCTTAATCAGAGCTATAAATTACAACTAAAATCATTGGAACTACGGTCACTCAACATTATGTATAACATGGTTGTTTTATGTGGTCATTTATTCAATTTTTTAACACAACATTAAATAATAATGTTAAATTCTAGACCTGGAAAATTACTAACAGCCATTATATTAAATATATATATGTACATATTTAGCTATTTCTAACAAAGATTTTCGTTTCTTTATCGACTTTTTCATCTTTATCTGCTTTTTTGTGGTAACTCTTCCATAAACTGTATATTTGTGTGCAAATTGAGGGCGCTATTTACATTATATTTTTTAATTTAATTTAGCAAAATAATATGAGTTATTCCTTACATTTCATGATAAAATTTTTTTGAACAATTCCTTGCTATGTGTTATTCTTTCACTGAAGTTTTAATGTCATTATGCAAGTGTCTACCGCTTGTAAAGATGAAAATACGATTTTTATCTTGAAAGATAAATAGTGCCATCGGTGTTCACTTTTACTTTAAAATGGCGTAGTTGTACCCGAGAGTTTTACATGCCATCGAACAACCATGATGACAGACTTCACCTGACTTATTTCATGATCCATGCCTATGTGTACACATGATTAACTATTACAAAAGTTCATTATTGCATTTCAGGTGTTTGATGGAAGTCTATATGAAGACCTGAGCGCAAGAAGACCGTAAGTCCACTTGGCCCCTGAACATGTATACACTAAAGTTGAGTATAGTTTCATATAGTTTGGTCATATTTTATACATGTTCAGGGGCCAAAACAAATCTTTCACAACCTTTCATGATGTTATCCCCATGGAATATGTATTAAACATAACACCCTAAGAAACTATACGTAACTTTAGTGTATACATGTTCAGGGGCCAAGTGGACTTACGGTCTTCTTGCGCTCAGGTCTTCATATGATGTGATTACGATTGTCAGAATGGATTTCGGTACAATTACCGAATAGGGTGCAACTTGCTAGACTTGAGTCCAGTCCTCGTTTACGGAGTTTAGGGTTAGGGTTTAGGGTTGGGGTATTTAAGACTAGTAGAGTTGCACCCTATTCGGCAATCGCTCCTGGATTTCTATTTGCATGTATAAAACCAAACGCGAGACCTCATTTTTTAAATTCTTAATAACTATTTACAAATGGCTTAGCCTATTATACCTTCCTGAACATACCACTATGCATCACTATGGGTGGCGCCCTATATAGAGTGTGGCAGGGGCAGGTAACATAATAATAAGGCCAAAAAAAGGTTTGTCTCAAAGCTTGCGTCGCGTTTGTAAAATCGCACGATTTGACAAAAAAGAAATGCGGAAAATTTTTTTATTTCAATTTTTTTTTTTTAAAGTTTTTTCCAGAAAAAATCGGCGAAAATCAGACTTTTTTCTCAAAATACCATGAAAAAAGTCAGGAATAAAAAAAAAGATTTATAAAGCGCTATATACACAGTTTCAATACAGTGGTTCTACCTTCATGTAAGCATTATCACAAATTTAAATGTTTGGTTTTAGCGTTAGTTAGACAGCTACCTTCGACTAATTTATAAATACGTATTTATATATACGCACGTGACCTATGGGCACGACATACCAAGACCAGAAAGCGTGACCAAATCCTCATTCCATTGAACACTATGCAGAAAAGGAACTAAAGAACTCTTTCGATAAATATTATAAAAAATTTAAGTATTATTTGAATAGCGAAATTATTGCATATGGGAGATTCCGAATTAGTAATATGTTATCAAAAAGTATTTACCGACCGAAAAAATGTTTACCGACGGAAACGTTTACAATAATATCACAGTTGAACAAAATAGACCATTTTGCTGCACAGTCTGGTATCTATGCATAGGGCCTAAACATAGCAAAACCAGTTCAATATCTTACCATATTCAGCACTTCTACACCAAGGAATATTAATTTGGGTGTTCTTTTAGTATATTACTCCTTTTCTTTCGGTCGGACGACGCTTTTGTCCCACTGGAGTGAAACTTTGCATTGAAATGTACACTTTTTGATCATTCATTTTGTTTTGATCATGTTGATTAAAGGGATTGACTTGCTCTCTAGCAGAAATTGAGAATATCAAACTGGGTTATTTGTTACAAGTTGGAACCTTGTTATGAAAAGACGAGGCTGCTGTTTCCAGAAGTACGTTGCTTGAGTAGCATATCCTGATGTAGTTCACAAATACAATGCTACTAGGTCAAACCATTTAAACAAAAATCTTTCAGTGCTGACGTATCCTTACTCTTCGAGTGGAACAGATCATTACGTCGATAGTGCCTTCAAAATCGAGGCAGAAAGGCCAGTGAAAAAAACAAAATCACCAGTCATTATATTCGTCGTCCTAATCTTTCACCAGTTTTAACCAGTCAATATGACAATAACACCAACCTCTATTGTGCTACTGACTGGTAAATTAAAGATGAGGATAAACGACTATATGACCCGTAATTTTATTTATTTTTCACTTGTCGTATTAGGACAACTTTAATATGGTTTTTTTTAATGGTTTATTTTCAGAATCTTATCTCAAATTTAAAACTATGCATGTGTTTTATACACTGACACTGCTTATATCTGCGTTACATCTCCGTAATTTAACTCTCTCTCCCTCTAATTACACAATAGAGCATACACATGACTCTGCGCTCTGTTGTTTCTCATCTTCCAACCTGTGGTATTTATCCATTAATTCATTGTTTTCCTCCTCTAATCTCCTTATTTGTTCCTGCATCGTTTCTTCCTCTCGCATTTTTTCCTCTTCCCATTCCTTTCTCTCTTCCATCATTTCCTCCTCTTGTTGGCGTCTTACGTCTTCCCTTAGTTTCCTTTCCTTTTCCGCAGTCAGTCTCCTCGTTTCTTCCTTTTCCTCAGTCAGTCTCTTTATTTCTTCCTCATTGTTATTTCTCTCTGCTATCTCTCCCGCAAATCCAATTTCTTCCACTATTTTCCTATAAGTTTCGCCGTCCTTCCTCAACTGTTCTTTTAAAATTGCTTCCTTCCGAATCATTTCTGCCTGTAATTTGAAATGCTCTTCTTCCCGATTTCTACGTATCTCATTCTGTTTCACCAGTTCCTTCGCAAGATCATTTTCTATAACATTGATTGGCGCGAAAAAGTAGTTGTCAAGCCATGATTCTTTGACAGCCATGATCTTTTTGATGCGTCTGCTTTCTTTGCCAATGCGAATAGTGTCATCTAAATTCCTAAAGATTGCAATAGAGCGCAAGCCAATTTCGTAGAACTGGTTTCCTTCATCACCGCACAATGCGTCATTTTGGAAGAGACATTTTTCTAACAACACACGCGGATGGATTAATGAACTTGTTCTAGAAAGACCCGGCATATCTTCAAGAGATAGTAGGCGGTAATTTCGAAAATCGCGAAAACGTTGAACGTCATGTGCGTCTTCCATGTGAATGATGGAGCAAATGGTATCAATGTAATACATCAACTTGGCCAAAGGAGGCGCCTGAGGAGCATTGGGAATCCATGTCGAACTTTGGGCCTCTTTAGGAGAAGTTGCCATGATAATCTGAAAAAGAATTATAGTACATGTATTATTTATTTGAATGCAGTAAATGGACGTTGCAATTTTAGTTTCCTTAAATCAAAGTATTCTAGCCATGGCTAGAATACTTTGCTAAATATTATTAATAAGAAACATTTTTCGTAAATTAACGTTGAAAGAGTGGATTGCAAAGATCGCAAAGCTTCTCGGAATTTAAATTTTGCGCCGCAAAAATCGGGAGGCCTTGTGATGCCAATATCTACTCACTAACAGCAGTTCAGATTAAGGCATATACCAATCGCAGGGTGTTTTTCGCTGACTTGATCATTTCTAATTTCTTTCCATTTAATTACTGGTTGATTAACTTTTTTCGTGTGCAATTATCTGCACGAATGCATCTCGCTCGGTCATTACCTATAACTTCTTCAAGTACTTAAGAATTTGATATGTAGGCCGCCACTTGACTACTGATGGCTCTGAAAAGAGCCCCTTGTCAACAGACCTCTCCTATCTGCTAATTTAAAGGTTTTGCTAGAGAGTGCAGTGACACATACGACTGATGTCTTCGCCATCATTTCTATATGGATAATAGGCCTAAATAAATGAAGGCTTGAATGGTGTCCTTCAAAAATTAAGAAAAAAATATTATATTTCATACTTTTTTTTCATAACGAACGTGGCTCTACTCCATATTTAAAAAAAAAGTGGAATATTTGAGATTACAAAATATGAAATAAAATACAATATTTTCACGATAAATGGTGCAGAGTAAAACAATTTTGCTTTTGAAAGCCATATTACACAACCTTTAAATCAGGCGCGTATAGCGAATTTAAAGTTGAAATTGTTTAAATCTAATGATATGTAAAGTTTATGTGGCTGGGATGAATAGCCGTCCATCATATAAAAATGTTGACCATTCGTATCGAAAATAATTATAGATTTTGTTTAAGGGTGAGGTGGGGAAATGTATATCTTTAATTTTCATCCCAGCTACATACATTTTAAGTGCATATCATTAGACTTTATAAAGTTTGCAGAGGACTGTTAAATATCAAAAATATCACATTTTAATCATATGCTATAAAATGCGAATTTAAAACAAAAATCAAAATTATTTGATATCTTCTGATGTGCTCTCAGGTCCCACAAAAACACTATGCAAATGTTGCTATCTGATTCCTTAACAGAGTCCTCTTACCATACTGTACCCAATGCTTGGAGAATAGCCAACATATCTCCCATATACAAGAAAGGGACAGGAGTACAGCTTCTAACTACCGCCCTGTTTCAATCACGAGCATATGTAGCAAGCTAATTGAGCACATTATCTTCAGTCAGGTGATGGACCACTATGACACCTTCAACATCCTTACAACATCCTTACAGACGTCCAGCACGGGTTCCGCCCAGGCCGCTCCTGTGAGTCCCAGCTTCTGATAACCACACATGATCTAGCCAGTGCCCTTAACAATAAAGGCCAAGTTGACGCCATTGTGTTGGATTTTTCCAAGGCGTTCGATCGCGTTCCACACCAGCGTCTCTTCCTGAAACTACAACATTACGGAGTTCGAGGTTCATTACTCGCTTGGGTAGACAACTTCTTAACACAACGCACGCAACGAGTCGTCATCGATGGCCAGGCATCGGAATGGGTCCCCGTCACCTCAGGAGTGCCCCAGGGCACAGTGCTTGGTCCTCTGCTGTTCTTATCATTCATAAATGACCTTCCATCAGGCATTACTTCAAATATCCGGCTCTTCGCAGACGACTGCCTCTTGTACAGACCTATCAACAATTCAGAAGACATACTTGCATTGCAAAAAGATCTTGACATGCTCCACCAGTGGACATCTATTTGGTAAATGAAATTTAACACAGACAAAATGTCATTCTATGAGATTCACCCTACGTCGCAATATTATTGACGGCCGATATCATTTAGGGAATAGTGCTCTGACATCTGTTGACGACTATCCATATCTTGGCTTGACATTCACCTCCAATCTGTCATGGTCCAAACACATCAGCGGTGTGACAGCTCGTGCAAATAAAATCCTGGGGCTCATCCGCAGAAATCTGAGAGGATGCTCTCGCAAGTTGAAGGAACAAGCCTACATGTCGCTTGTTCGACCTCATCTTGAATACACGTGTCCAGTCTGGTCTCCATACCATCAAAAAGACATCAATACAATTGAAAACATACAGAGACAGGCTGCAAGATTCGTCCTCCACCGATACAGACGGCAAGACAGTGTTTCATCAATGCTTCAAGAATTACAGTGGGTCTCCCTTGAGCAAAGGCGAAAAACATCCAGCTTCATTCTCATGTACAAGATTTGTAACAACCTTGTGGCAGTCAACCCAGCTCTTTACATGACTCCAATGCTTCCATCCTCTACAAGAGCCTACCATCCTAGTAAATTCAATCCACTACCAGCCCGTATCCAGCTCTTCAAAGCTTCGTTTTTCCCGCGTACAGTCGCCTGGTGGAATTCTCTACCAGTGAGCACCTTGTCTTCTCCAACTTATGAGGTGTTCAGGGGAGCAGTTACTGGTTCAATGTAATTCCAGGTCCATTTTTACTCGCACTTTGTATATATCGGCACCTTCATTACCTGCACTGCACGGGAGCAACAAGTTTTCTTCCTTGGCACTACATCCTAACTTATGGACCTTGCCAAGACAGTATTTACGTAGAGGTAGAGGTAGAGAGAGAGGTACCAATAATTGCGTTTGGACACTTTTGTCAAATAGATAGGCAGGCAGACAGTGAACCGACAAACGATGAAGTCATGGAAAAAGGTGTAGAAAGATTGACCTGATTGCCAGAGGAAGGCTCGGAGAACACATGCATGACATGGGCAGTGGCGTAGGCTGCGTAGCTGGGATTTTTTCCTGTATGGGGCTGGGGCCCAAATCCACCAAACAAAAATTGCGGTAGGCATGGTATAGGTGCGGGTGGTGCGACGCACCCCCATCGAAAAGAAAGTGTACTTTCAGAGTAAAAATATCAAAGAAATATAAAAATTAAAAAAATTAAAATGGCGACTCTTTATCATGTTTGTAGTACGTACCTTTGCTTTTATAGAACGTCTTTGTTTCCAAACGATTGATTTCAAGATATGATATCTGTGCATTAATCATGAAGGATCAAGGTTGTTTAGTGCTGGTGATGGAGGATTCGTCCGTTAAAGTTCTCCGACTATTTTGTAATGTCAGAATGTAAAGGACGTTTTATAGATGATCATCTGGTAGGTCCTGTGACAGGGAAATTCAGGGGATTTCCCGGTATATAACCTGAATTCATTAAACGATGCGTTGATGATGAAAACAATCACGTGATTGATTTTTAGTTATACAGCTTTATATCACACGTAGTTTTACAAAGCTCAGGTAAACACATTCTACTATATTAAGCCAATGTTCGAAATCACATGATAAATGGCAAAATCTATTGTTGAATCGTTGAAAGTTAAGTATGTTTTACACCCTGCATATAAGATTGTTGACAGTACATTGTGAACAATCGTGATCGTTTGGATATGTTTCCTACGACTCTTTGTTATCATTTGCCGGATCTACCAACTGGGAGTACTCGTCAAATTACCTTCAGCTCTTTATCATGATTGGTTGATCGGTGGTTCCCATTCAACACACGGCCCCCAAGAGTGCGCCCAATTGTTGACGTCTGTAAACATTATGATTTAACTTATTTTACTTATTAACATTGTGTATTTAATTTTGTTTGAAGTGTGCACGCGATCTATACTGCGCCAAATAAGTATCCTTACACTTGGAAATATAATCATAATTTCAAAACTGAACCATATTGGGGTAAATTTGTTCTTTTTAATAGATGCGCTATCTATCTGCGCTGGATTCAATGTGGTGTCATAATGTGCAGCATTATAGAGTGTTATTAAAAACAAAACAAATTTACCCCAATATTGTTCAGTTTGAAAATTGTGATTATTTATCCAAAAAGTGTAAGGATACTTTATTGGCGCAGTATATTTAATAGCTAAAATAATGAAGCAGCTTTAAGCGATTCATCCGGTTTATAAAAACAGTTTTCATCTTACAAAGTCAAATTAATTTGGACACTGACCTGACACTCAGTTTTGTATATCATGGACGACACTTCTTTATAGAGTGATTGGTATCCCATCATCCTCTTTGCTGGTGGTAAACAGAGAAGGGGCGTGGAATAATGGAGAGGGACGTACATCATTCATGGGTGGGGGCACTAAATATGAAATGGATATAGGTGTAGGGCTGACACGTTCACAGCAGAGCTTTCACAGTAAGGGGAATTCGGTGAGAGCAAAATGTAAACAAGAATTTGTCTTTAAAAAAGACAAGTTCACGGATCAGGGATCAGATGTATAGTACATGTATGAGCTACTTTGATCTAACATTTAATATTTATATCTAACCTACTCTTCACTTATTCGACAATAAATAAGTGATATGAGGCTTAATAATGATACCTGCGCCTTGACTCTGGAAAACAATATTTTTTAAAAACCTCATTTTGCATTTAGTTTTTTAAGTCACCTCGGGAGCCACCTACAGGATCTCATTTTGCATTTAGGTCTTTATTGCGTTGCAAAGTAGGAAAACTTTCTTTATATATGGCCCAATTCGTGCCTGGAAAAGGCTATCCCCTGTTACAACCTATCAACAGGTTTGATTTCTATAATGAGGTGTCACCGGGTTTGCAAGAGATAATAATACCAAATATAGGCCTAAACACCATGAAATTCACCACATCACGACCAAGCTCACATTGGGTGCCCCATTCCTTTTTTAAAGGAATTTTTATTAACTCTTGCTAGCTTTTGTCAGGGTCAATATTATACAGGTTTATACACATGGGTTATTACAAGCGTCAATAAACATTCAATTAACTATAGATAATGGACTTAGTTTTGTGCAATGTCTGATGTAGTTATATGAAGTAAATCACATGCTACACAGTTTTCTATACCATACTATTTTAAATGATAACTATTTGAATATTTGCGGCAGTTTACGGAAACTTAAAACCAGTGTAATCAGTAATTCAAACTCGTGTCAGTTTCTCCAATCTCCATAGTATACTCCCGTTTTGTGTCCAAACGTGTCCAAAAATGCTATTTGGATACAAAATGCGGGTCTTTTTCACAGGGATCTCGGGTCAAATTTAGCAGCCAGTCATGCCAAACAATACAGAAATTATATTTCGCGGTCAACTGACGTAACAAATTGATATCCGGTCATGCGTCGTTTAGAGCTAGACAGTCGTGACTCGCAACGCCACTTATCGTATTAGTTGATCAATCGGATTAGATCATTGTTTCCATCAATAGGCGGATGCACACATTATTTATTTGATGTGGGCAGCGAGCGACCTCCTCTTTTATCATCTTCTCTGTCTATACAGAATGATATGTTTACTTTGTGATGAGGCCTGACCTTGACCTGCTAGTTTTGATTAACCAATCAGTTATGTGTATTGTCAGCATGTGATGGCTATAGAGGCCCTGCATGAAATTATCGATTGGCTCCAAACAAAGGATTTGAGCCTTCACCGTAGTTATGGCGAAGTGCAGTCCATTCAATCAAATGTTGTCATCAACCTATTTGATCGTAGTGCAGGGTTATGTGTGTGAGACGAACTGTCACGGTAGATTGCAATCATGCTTTTGTTGAATGCATTTGAGTAGTCCGCCATATTTACGGGATGATACGTCACATGCAAGGCCTCTATAAGCCAATTGCAAACATGTTTCTAAAAAAGGCTAAAAATTCCTACGCTGGACAGACTCTTGGCCAGGTTAAGTGCTAAATAGTAAGTTGTCATGTCGGGTAAGATTAGATAAAGGCATACAAACTAGGGTATGAGATATTAGGAATTATTTCCTAGCCTCTTAAGCACGTGGTTGGTGGGCTATATAGCTATTCAAGATACAGGGTACGTAAGGGATAAACTGTGCATATGAGATGTGGGTGCAAGTGGCATCATTTCACTGCCGTGAAAAAGTATGGGGTCATTGGGTGAGAACATGACCTTTTTTAAATGTCTTTCTAGAAACTGATTTCAGCATAAGAGCAAAGCTCATAGTTTTCTCATAACCCCAGTCAAATTTTGACATGATATATAGGGTGATATGCCCTGTATCTATTTTAGAAAATACCCAATCAGGCAAGAGAATAACCCCATAAGCGCCTTGAGGTCTGTTTACAATAACGTGGTCGAACTCAACATGCTTAAGTTGAACTGACAGCCGTGGTGTGTATCAAATAATGCTCCAATCTCTTAGGGAGGTGTAATGAGCGTGAACCCGGTTTGGATTCCAGAGGGGGTGTGTCTGTAAAGAGTCACAGCCATCAGAAAAGGACCAGCTCAGATCGTGCGCCAAATAAGTTTGCATTTCAGAAATAGCTTTTTTTTTCAGCCTTGAAAAAAAAAACAGGCAGAGCTGGGAATCGAACACGGGACCTCCCGTTTGTAAAACTCAGTGCATACCACTGAGCCAAGTAACTATACTGCGCCAATAAAGTATCCTTACACTTGTAAAAATATTCACAATTTCCAAACTGAACAATATTGGGGTAAATTGATCCTGTACATTATGACACCACAATGAATCCAATGTGACTTCAAGAAGTAAAGTTACAAGCATTTGATCAGACGAAGGTCCAGTTTTAAAAGTGACAAACTGGCCTATTCAAAACTCCACAGACTAGACATCTGATTTGAGAGTGGTGAATGGCTAATTTATGCATTTGGCTTTAATTTAAAACAAAAGGAACAAAAGAAAACTGAAACAAAAGAACTGACAAATAAAAAGAAAGTTATGAAAAGTAAAAAGAAGTAAAAACTGAAATAAAAACTGCTTTAAATAACGCTTCATTGAAGAAACTGTGTTGTCTCTTTGTTTCGCTTGTTGGAATCTTTTTGCGCCTTGTATAGGCCAGTTTGTTACTTTTAAAACGGATCTTCGTCTATTCAATTGCTTGTAACTTTACTTCTTGAGGTCACATTGATTCAATGTGGTGTCATAATGTGCAGGATTAGATAGTGCATCTATTAAAAAACAAATTTACCTCAATATTGTTCAGTTTTGAAATTGTGATTATTTTTCCAAGTGTAAGGATACTTTATTGGCGCAGTATATTAGCTGCCAGAAGTTTGATAGTAATCCTTGATATTGCTGAATAGAATAAATCAATACTTATAGCCCTATTTATCTAATGTACAATGCAATTCAAAATTAAAAGGGCCTATAAAACTAGGAATGTGTACGTGTGAAATGGCTATCAATCAATCAAGTTTTCAAGTTATCAACAATCAATAATAAACCGATGGATCATGGAATATTATTAATTACCAAACTAGTCAGTAAATAAACAAATTTTAATATCTGTGCCTAATCAATAATGGGTCTTTCACTATGTTCACTCAATAGTTAAACTATACTATATCCCTCTAGGATTATCTTCTGACCAGGTACTAAAGTCGATGCTTTAACAGTACCCAAACAAGTGTACATGTCAAGGTCATAGCAGGGCATTATACAAAGAATGGCCAAAGGTCAACGTTTCCAAAGAAGTAGAGTATAGAATTAGACGCAAGCTTTCGTGCGGGAAACATAAATACATACTCGCCAGTCGTGGCCTTTTTATGAGATTTGATACGGCGCCGAAGACTAGAGCTCTTCCATAATTTAGTCCGAAACCCGCTTTCCAGACGGACATTTGTATGTTGTTACAAGGAATTCAAAGTAATTTTATCATCAAGTGACCCACAAATACACATCTATCGTGAGCCAATCTGCATTCTGTTGCCTGCAAAAGCCGACGATCAGGTAAAAATTATAAAAGAAGCATGAGCAGATATTTTTCTTAATTTCATGATAAGCTTAAATTGCATTGAAAACGCCAAATTGCAGTCACAAAATATGTAATATTCGTAAATCACTAAAGCGAATGGTAACGTAGGTATGTGGAAAAGAAGTGCAATAACAAAGTATGTGCCCAAAGAGTTGTCTTTGACATGTTGCTTTTTTGAAATATCACTAAAAATATCAAATTTTTGAAAAACGCCCCAAAATTTAAAACAAACACGAACCTTCCAAAATAGATACATATTTGCACTCAGCGGCCCAGTCACTACCTGTCGCTGTGATTTGGGGTAACTCGTTGCTTCCCTCTCCAGATACCTGTACTTCAAGTTCGCCCATACCCCACGCCAGGCGGCGGATGACATGATCGAGCCGGCAACTCGTGAAACCGCCTGGCCGTATGGCATTTTCCATATACTCGGTTAGTTTTGTGGGGTTCATTATCGAACCCCAACGGTTTTAGCTTGTATTTATATTATTTATCAACATAAGCCTATTTGTTTGTGATATTTCAAGCGTTTTAAAATTTCAAAATAATCCCATTCAATTACACGGTTGACGATGAAAATTTACTGAATTTAGGGACTGCACGTCATACACCACCTGCCCCACGCCTTAGAAATAACATTAAATTCACAACTGGGGGAAACAAAAAGCTGACTATATCATTATTTACAAGGTTAACTTTTATTTTATTATATTCTCTAATCAGTGAATAATTTACAATGTTTACAGTTGGTTGAAATCTAAAATGATAATTACTCTTAATATAATTATCAAGAAAAACCTTCTATGTACTTGCGGTCCTTGAATATGTTTTACAACAAAACTGACAAGAGGTTATATGGCATGTTTTGCTTTAAACATGTTCAGGGCCAATGACACATAGGAGGTTTCTCGTGCCCAACAATGTTGGTTGAAACCTAAAATGATAATTATTCTGAATATAATATCATCATCGTTGGGCAAGAAAAAACCTCCTATGTACTTGTGGCCCTTGAATATATACATGTATACAAAAACACTGCCAAGAGGTAGATGTTATGTTGGAGGTTTTGCTTTAAACATGTTCAGGGGGTAATGACACATAAGAGGTTTTCCTGCAAAGAACGTAAATTAATATATTTAATGAATGATTCCATTTTTGTCAAACTTTTTAATCCATCAGTGGCACTTACTTTGAACTGTGGCTCCCCCTGGCTACGCCCCTAGAGGCCAATAAATATTTGGGTATTATACATCCAATTTTACAATCATGATCATGTTGTGGATCTAATAATTTCACCCACTTGGATTCATCAAAATATAATAATGGTAGCAATAGGATTTTAACTGTTCATATGAGACCAAATTTAACCAAAAGTCTTATACATCAAATGACCCAGGTTTGGTTGAAGTACAGGTTGCATGAAAATGATTGGTACCCATCAGTTTCTTGTGATTTTGGACAAGACTGCCACATCAAAATGCAACATACATGTATGATCCACCTAGTTTGTGGATAAATGTTATAAACTATAAATGGTGGCCATTTCAATATGATCCAATCCAATGTTACATTTGAAGAAGCAGACTTTCAATGAATTGTTAATATGAAACAAAAACATTAACCAAAAACCTTACATAATTGCTGACGGACTGATTGACGGATGGATACACAGACACAAGACTTGTGATGCCATAAGGTCTTTTCCTTCAGGAAAAATGACCTGCCAAAACCTGCCAAAATTAGCCTATTTTTTTATATAGAGATGCTGTTTTGAAAGGTGCCCTTTTGGCCTAATCAACTCTCAAGTAGCATCCCAAATGTAATCTACAGTAGGTTTGGCCTACTGCATTGTTTAAGAGTTGAATAAACCAAAGTGCAACTTTCAAAACTGTATCTTTTTTACAAAAACCTCCATATAAGTAATTGTTATGCATTACAGATGTTTGAACTGACCCATTGGGCTATTCCATTTACAGGGATGAAAACAAGCACTGATATAACTGCTTTAACATTTTCTGAAAATGTCTATTTGACTATACTATGTACAGGGATTCCAAGCATCCAAGCAAAATTTCCTGAAATCAGGAAATTTCCTGAAGATTTACATCCCTGCATTTGAAATCCATACATCTCCTATCGAAGATATGACCTTGTCTTCCGCACAGGCAGTGTAACTTCAAATAGGATTACCTGAATTGGTGACTCCATTTGAAGCCTATACACTCCTTTTATAGATGTGGGAGATTAAAGTAATGTCTCCCATAAAAGGTGTTTGGATATCAGCTGGAAAAGTCTACATAACATGGCAACGTCTTTCATATGAGGTGTATGGATTTTAGAATAGAATAGCCCAATTAGATTCCAATTGATACACTTTAATTTCATGGGTACAATAAGCTTTCCATATTATACTACATAATTTTAACCTATTCCGTTATAGCTAATTGTCTTAAGTACTCAAAACATTCAAATGAGTAAATGATACCCTACAAGGGGTAAACTGAAGTAACGATACCCTACAAGGGGTAAACTGAAGTAGTTATATGTGACACAATCTGGTCCATGGGGGCCAAAAGAGGCACTTTGGAAAATTGAGTATTATTACATTATACATACAATAGGCTATCATTTACTGAAAACACCAAAGGTCTAGCATACTTGTTTCTAAAGTTCTGATGTTTTTGGATGTCTATTTTCTTATGTATTTTATTGTTTTTTACTCCCATATTTTTACCTTTATCTCAGTTTCAAATTTGCCGTCTTTGGCCCCATGGACCAGATCATGTCACATATAGTGAGCTTTCCATATTACATCGAAAACAAACCTGTAAATACAGTGGGCTATTCCAGTTGAAATCCATACACCCTCTATGGAAGACATGATCTTAATCTCCCCCCACAGGGGGTAAAGATTTCAAATTGAGTCACTCATTCAAGTAAGTAACCCCGTTTTAAATTCACACTCACTGTGTGGAAGATTAAGGTCATGTTTTCATACGGGGTGTATGGACTTCAACAGGACTAGCACATTTTCAAATCAGTCTCTACTTGCAAATTTCTTCCTCTCATGCTGGTTTCATACTTTCTGCCACTTGCCGCGTGACGCTTCATCATGCCCCTTGCACTTGTCTGCAAGCGGAGCAGCACACCGCTGAGCGGCATGACTCTGAAAGCCACTGTTGCCGCTAAGCACCACTCTAAAATCGTATTTTGTTCTCATACGTCAGTTGGCACCACTCCAAGTTGACTTGGATTCAACTCCCAGCGATGCTGCCGCTTGGGCAAAGCGGTGGAGTGATCAATATATCGAGCGGATAAGCGGCAGGAAAGGATGAAACCAGCATATCTGTCTTTACAAGTTACATACTTTTACAATATGAAGATGATTGAAAACAGATGATCAACGCTATGGCAAAAGGTAGTATCATGTTAGGGAAGTGAATAGAAGATATACCATTTTATTATTAGGGTAGAATTTTCAATGGCAGCATTATGGATGAAAAAGATAACAGACCAATCGCAACCAGTCAAAGTCTCAGCATCATCCGATAATGAGGCCGACTGATACATGAAATGCGACAGGCGAAACTGCTACGCACGTACCGCACATTTTTACTGTCTTTTGAAGATACGCAAAGACACGTATCGCTGGCGCGATTGTTAGACACGGCAAAAAACGAACAATCGGCCCTCATGAATATGCGAGAATTCACAGCATACAAAACACATGGACTTTGACTGGTTGCAATAGAGGCCGTCAGCCTTTCACAATCTTGTGGGTACAAATGGTACACATGTTCATGCGTCGGACACTACACGCAGGGCGCAGCTTGCCACGCAGCTGTTATCACGCATTATCCCGTATCATCACGCATGGAGATCGAACGACCATCGCAGTGTGTACCCACAAGATGGCGGCATATGACATCACGCTGACGGCCTCTATTGGTCTGTAGTAGTCTGTGGGCGGCATATTTTCAACTGTTTTAGTAGCGGTTTAAACCCTTTCAGTGCTGAGACCATTGAATGCTCTTGATGTCTATCCCTTCCTGTGCCATCTCCCATAGTGGGCTGAAACAAAATAGAAAAGAAAACAAGAAATACATAAATAGAAAGCAAAATTATAGTTCAACGCTACTCAAATTTGGTACACTCACCGGAATACGTATAGTTAACATTTTTGCATTAACATGGATATACATTTGCCTTATCAGTGGTGCAGCCAGGACTTTTTCAGGTGGGGTAAAGGAGGGCATGGCAACTTTCAAGGGGGAAAACTTTGATGAAAATTATAAATATCAGGGTGGCCAGCATCCTACAGGAGGCAAGACTTCTTACAGGGGACTGTTACCTCCTCACTTACTATCCTCTTGGGTTCATCACTGTGCCTTATGAAACAAAACATTGTCATGTAGAGTGTTTCCGTACACACTTGTGTTTTTCTGTGAAAACCAGGGGGAGATTCTCATAACAATATGTGACAAGATCAAGGGAAATGAGTCGGATGGCGCTAATTTTGATTGAGAGCTATTGGCAAAGAAAGTGTTAAAATTCTTTTGTTTATATTGTTTTCAGTGATTGATAAATTGACGTAACTTCACAAAGAAAAGTTGTATCAACATGGGGTTTTCAGTTTCTGAAAGCTCCTGTTTAGAAACATGTGTGAAACTCATTTTCGACTAGGGCCGACATGTGACTCATTCCCCTTGATCATGTCACATATTGTAAGCTATATTTTGGAGTGTGTGTATAGATATGGAGGCAGGTATGTTTTCCTGAAGATATTGTGTGAATGGTGAAAGTAACATCATTTTAGTATCATTATATTGCCCACGGATATTATTGCTATGGGATAGTTACAAAGTTGGAACTGGACATTACTGGAGCAGCTAGAACATTGTAATCATCAACAAGAAGAGGATCCGATATGCCAAAATATTGTCTAATCACATTATACGTTTCATTAAAGATTCAGATTTTGTTAACTTAATCAAACAGTGTGTTTTGTTGTGGATTATGAAGTGAATTTGGGTAAAAGGTGTTTTTGGCCTTGAGTTATTTTAAAACAACTAATATAGCCAATAATCAGTGGCATAGCTAGGGGTTGTGGTGCCCAGGGCTAATAATACATAATGCCCCCCCCCCCCTCCATTTCGGAAACAATTGCGCACTAAAATTTGGACAAATAGGGCCGCCACTAATTAATTTTGGTTATAATGAAGTTGAATATCGGTCTTAAATTGACCTTTCAAATTATTTTGTGCTGAAATGCATGCAAATGACTTTCATTGCTTGGAGGGAGTGCAGAATTGATGCTGAATTGGTTAATTTGGTGCCCCTAAGCCCCCCTCGCTACGCCACTGCCCATTATAGTATTCAACTTCCTTTGTATGTTATTGTTCTGAGCAATACTAAAATAGCCATATGTCTGGAACTGTAAGTCTAATTATGATGGGGTTTTCAGTACAATAAACATCAGAGAATAGATCATGTAATGAAATTGAAAACTGAATTTTGATGATCAACATCAGACTCATTTAGCTTGATCGCATTACATAGAAGCACTGATACGACAATGCATCCCTAAGCAGGTATGACAAGTACCAATTCTGTAAACAGGTATTGACACTTTCATATACCCTAGATTCCCAGTATCTAGTATCGATTTCCTGGGTTCTATTTTATTTGAAAAACAAATCATGACTATACACCTGGAAAAACACTTACAACTCAATAAGGTCAGAAAATTTCCATTATATCTTTTCTCAAAAGACCCTTCTTAGGTATGATATACAGGGTGAGTCAAAAAAAGTGCAATAGAGAAAATAATTTATTTTTACTTAAGAACCGAGTTGAACCTTTTAGGTTTTAAAACATTTTATAAATAACATATTCATTAGTGATCTTGTGTGAAAAATTCAAGGAATTAGCATTTACCGTTTTGTTTTTATGACACATTTTATAGCGATATCCAATTTCAATGTTTGTCCAAGAGACACCTAAAATTTGAATGTCAGCCCACTCTGTGTAATGTAGATCTGGAACAACTGCTAGTTTGTTAACCTCATTGGCATTGAGCACCCAAAGTGTTATTGCCCTTGGTCTTGTTTAAGGAGAAGAAACAGTATTTGTTGTTATTTTCATTTTCCCTTTATTTTAAAGATGTTTATTCTCTATCCAAACCATATAAATTTGTAGGTGGGTTTTCCAAATGTCGAAATGAAATGCGCGCATTAGAGTGGAGTGAATTACAAAACATCCAGTAAGTTGGACATATTAAAAACTGGAGTTGGAGTCGAGTGAGGTATGAAGGACTTAAAGTAATGTTAGAAAGTTTGTTTGAACAGAAAAAAAGAATGAAAATAACACAAAAATCAACCTTATTTAAGTTAAAGTCAGTTTCAGAGCTGGTGCATTTATCATGCATTGTGTGCTCCCATTTAAAATACATGTTATCTCGTGGACAAATAATGAAATTGGGTATCACAGTAAAATGACTCATAAAAATCAAACGGTAGAAGCGAGTCACTTCATTTTTTCACAGAAGGTGACTACTGAGTGTGGCATTTATAGAAACTTTCAATAATGAGAAAGTTAAACTTGGTTCTTACATAAATATCGATTCTTTGCTCTATTGCACTTTTTTTACTCACCCTGTATTATACAAGAATATCCCATTAGGTTCCACTGCCTGAACAGAACTGATCATGTCTCACCTCCTTTTTCAACCAAATCAATGGTAATAATTCTTATAGTGAACATTTAACCTCAGATTGACTCTGACAAAACTCACTTCCTCGGAACTGCCTTAGCTATAATGAGAGCTGATGATCTGGTCACCTCATTGACAGATTCTACCCCCCGAGGGAATTCAAGTTGTGATCAATTCTGTTTAGGCAGTGGAACCTAATGCCCTTTTTTTCTCATATGTGACCATCCAGCACAACTGAGCCCTGAAGTCGCCAATCATCATTTTTGAGATATTCAACCAAAATATTCTGCTTGAAATTAGCTTTAAAATGATGTATATATCATGTCTATAGTACTTGACTTTTAAGTAGTGAAAAATCAATAAAACAGTCAATAAATCCTTTGTTTCCTATTGTTTATTGTTAAGTTCAATGGAGCATATCTCAATAGTGGCACTGGCGACATCCGGGCTCAGTTGTGGAGGATGGTCACATATTTGCTTGTTTAGATCCAGGGTTTAGATTCATGTTACGTGTGTACAGTGATTTCATCTTGAAAATGACCCTTTATATAAATTATGCATTTTTTGTTGATGGATGAAACCTGCTGTCAATGACCCTGGGATTAAAAATACATAGATAATTGTTTCCTTATCCAATAACACTCACCTAAATGTAGTGGATTGTTATTCCACTCTTAATATTAACCATTTTAAGTATTTTAAAGTATTTTTAACCATGGAAATAAAGTGGTTTTTACAATATTCAGTCTACTTATAATATACTAATGACAAAGGCACATGCTTAAATTGTTAAATTGTCAAAATGTTACTTTTGGATTCAGATCATCAAGTGTGACCTATTGCAGATAAACAAAATAAATTGTCAAGAAACAAGACACTTTATCCTAATCTTGTCAAGGTGGTTACAAATATCATTACTTCAAGGCAAGTGGGATGGCAGGAACCATAATTTCCCAGTTTTAGCCATTTAACTCAGGGTCTATGTTTCTACTTTCAACTGGCCCTCCGGGCCAGTGAAGGCTACTGACACCATATATTGGGTTCAAATATCTGTGCTGGCACAGCAAATAACAGCTGGCCCAATTTTCCATTTCAAAATCAAGCAAGCTGACAACTCCCATTTTGGGAGATATGCCAGCAATCACAACGTGCTTGGCCACGTTGTTCTTCGCTGATTGTCTACTTTTTAGCCAATTTTATATATTTGTATCGAGTCCCTCGGTATAGTCAACAGGGTGCACAACTTCTAAGTTCCCCCTAAATACTTTATAAAATAAATCGAAAAATATTTGATGAAATGCAAACTTCAAAAAAGAGATGTGTAACCTTATTTGTTTCACATCTATGGACCAAATTATAGCATCACATATCATTGCGTTCAGTCACAATGGTTTATTATGTAAAAAAGAGACCGTTTTAAACAGTGTGAAAAGCTGCATAGGAATCAATTATCAAACAATACAGAAGGCCAGGCCTATTTATGTGTTTGTTAAAGAAAACCTGACTACTATGCACTCAGGTACAACATTTAAAACGGCCTCTTTTCTTACATAATTAACCATTGTGGCTGAACGCAGTAATGTGTGATGCTACAAATTTGTCCATAGGGGTAAAACAAATAGGGCTATACATATAATTTTACATTTTTACATTTGGTAAAACATTTTTCGACTTATTTTTTAAAAACATATCAGGGGGAAGGAACTTAGAAGTTGTGCACCCTGTATATAGGTGCAGCCATGAATTGTCCAGTGTGGCGTGTTCGCAAATCCCGTCTATACACACATGTCCAAAATTACACCGAAATGGAATCGGTACCAAAGAACTCCCGCACACTAAATGCGACCAAAATAGCCAATGTGATTTCTTTCACTTTACCTCCTTATTTTGGATTGAAATGGACAGAAACCATTCCCTGACAGTTACTATTTCAGCATTTTGTGTAAAGAAAAACCAAATTAAAATTTGACAGGAATCTTACATTATAGCTTCAAAATTTGATGTGAACAAACCATAACCCCGCTTCTGGAAATCGTTTGAAGTCAAATGATATATCATTTTAAAGCTTATGATATATATTTTCTAAACACAAAATAAAACAAAATTGACCAGGGGCCGACTTTACGGCTGGTTTGTGATGGACAGTCACAAATGAGTAAAATCAAGATCAGAATTCAGTTTTCAATTTCATTACATGAGCCATTCTGAGAGCTTCATTTTGCTGAAAACCCACATCATATGAAATTAAACTTACAATTTCAGAGATGACTTGCTCATAGTATTGGCTATATCTTAAAATAACGGAAAGTATAGCAATTTATTAACATGGATGTTTGGATCAAAAAAGTTAGTCAATCAAATCATTTTTCTGTAGATGGTTTTTGACCTATGGATCTCTTGAAATTCATAAGTAGGCATAAATGCACCTTTTTAGAGATTTTGGGCACTTTGGCCTAAAATGGACCATTTTTCACCACATAGAATTTCTTGCATTACAAAAGTTCCATACACTCTTAGATAGCGAGAACCAATCAGAGCAAGCGTTAGAAAAATTGTTAGAAAAATTATTGTTGCAATTGCTGCTGATAACTCAATAAGCTTATGACCCTGATGATCAAGTAGGCCACATGTTGCGCAAACAGGGACTTTGCAGTTGGCTTCTGTAAGTACATAGCCACATCTTGCTTTGGACGTTTTGTACAATGCTGCTGTCGAGTCATGGGATTGCACTTCTTCTCTTGGAGCTCTGCCATACTTGAAAGCTTATGGTGTCTTAGAAGTCCAAATTTGGCGATTTGTCACATCATTATACACACAAGGATATTCTGAGTCTGGACTATAATCTGGTTAGTCTAGTATTACTTTGGCAAAATACATTAAGTTTCATGTATTCTCAATATATTTTTTTCCATTTGTCCTTTCATTAAGGGATTATCAGAGTTTCCTGCAAAAAACTTTGTCTAACTGCACCACCAGACGATCACCAATTACATATAACCCAATTTGATCATTAAACATGTCTATTTCTTAAGGGGGTACTACACCCATTGATTTGTTTTTGCATTTTTTTGCATTTTGTGAAGAAATTACAAAAAAAAAATTGGACAAATGAAGGGGCAAATCTTCTCGTTTTATTAGGGGTATCGGTATCAATGTAGCTTACATGCTTTTAAAGATAGAAGCCAAAAGGAGGTACATCACTGATGATTTAAATTCACTTCATTTTGGAAAGCTTACTATCAACGGATTTTGTTAAAATTTTGGATATGTGTTGCTAACACATTAGGGAAATAAAGTTGATATGTAAAATGGGAATAAGTGGTTCCTGATTTCTTTTATGACTTCATGAACTTGGTGCTCCACAACTATCAAAAAAGGAATTGGTTAAAATGCTTCTATTTTCAATGTTGAGCTATAATTTGTATTTTTAACTTGCGACATTATTTCACTGAAACTTAATTAAGCCATAGGTAACAGGTTACCACAACCATACTACAGCAATGTTGAAAAAAATTGTATTTCTTGTCACCTATACCACTATATTGGGTAGTTTTCCGTAAGCTTAACTTTTGTGATTTTGGTAACTATTTTATATTTATTTGTGAAATCCATCTCAAGCAGGCATTCTAAATTGTACTCACCATTTACATCCCACCTTGCACTTCTCGATATATATCCAGTTAAAGACAGAATATCAAAATTATGCCTCATTATGATATCACAGACTCTCACATGTGTATTCAAAATTGATGCTTAAATTTGACCTGAACCAATTGACCTATAACCTGACATACGGTGACCTAATAGCCTTTTCTTCTCCTAACAACACATTATAGTATTAAATTGACTAATGACTATGCATCCATTGTATAAGTGTTTATTTAATTTATTCAGTGTTATATTTTGCATGCACCACTATAGATTTTCTATAGAGAGTATAACAAAGGATTTAATGTATTCTATTCATGTACCCTACTTGAACATGTTGAATAGAATAAATTATAGTTTGTTATGAAACACAGATCTGAGTTACTAGGATACAGTAAACAAAAAAATATATAGGGCTAAAATGACTTACTAAAATGGTTTAAATGCACTTTGTATGTAGATATATTTTATAAGTTCAGGACATGAGGTGATGAACATATTTATGTACTTAATAAATTTGCAAGAAAAAAAAGAAGAGGGGTACTGATGAAAATCAGGGTATTATTCCCCCTTAAACATTTCAAATCACTCTCTCTGTATAAAGTGTAAATTACTATCCATATAGTGTCGTCTGCTAGCATTTGTATGTAAACCATGGTTTATGAATTTGACAGCCTCACTCGAGCTGAGTGGGAGAACTGAAGCAATAAAAGTATCATCCGTTAATCAGACAAAATCTGTCCTAGTTCCGCAAATCACTGATATTCCCCTTAACTTTTGTGTAAGTTCAAAAATTTGTTTTGGTAAAAATTACTCTGTTTACAGGCAAGTTTTACCATGTCCATTTTCCACATGCAGAAATTCCCATGATTAAGGACAATCCTGTTTCCTTTCTTTTCAATGTTCATTTGGGTCTCAATTTTCTTTGAAAATCATATCTTTTTTTAAATAAAGCCATATTATAACATTTGCTGTGGAGAACACCCTCAAAAAAAATTTTAATTCAGATTTTTACACGATTGTAATGTTCTTTAGTAAACAAAGATTCTATGTAAAAATCAAGACTTTAGGTACCGTAGTTTTATCTAAATCCGAGATTTTGAATAAACTGCTGGAACCGGCATTTTATTATTACGATAGAAATATTAGTCGAACGCGTATGCGTGTTCATAACACATAACGCATTACCTGCACGGCGTATGGGACACACACACACGCAAGAGGATCGTACCGTATTACAACCGCCGGAGTAACATATAATAGCGCTAGTAGTAAATTCCAATTTTCATTGCTTTACCTCACTTGTTCGGCTCAAAATTAAAAGAGGATATATATCTGACAGTAAAAGTTAACATTTTATGGAAAATAAATACAAATCTATTTTTAGAGAAATGTTATAATATGGCTTTAAATGGTAAATATTGATCAATGTGTTATCATACTTTTCCCAAAGGTTAAATGTTAAAATGGACTTCCTATCATTTCAGTCCCATTTATTTTTACATGTAGTGAGCCCCCATATGGATCATAGATAATTGTATATGTGCCATTATTGTTGTCCTGTATATTCGGTGAGTACCTATCTTGTGTAGCTTCTACCTTGGCATTGCCAGTGGTCATATCATGGCCATTGGCATCTACAGTTTGAACAATGGCTGAAGAATATTCTGCGTCAAATATAATAATACATTGCAGTGGGTCAACCTGTGGCAGGGTATTAAATGGACTTCCTTTCATTTCAGTCCCATTTATCTTTACATACAGTGATGACGAGCCCTCATATGAGCCATAGTCAAATGTATATGTGCCATCATTGTTGTCCTGTACATGCAGCGAATCACCTCCTTGTGTAGCCTCTACCTTGGTGCCACCAATTGTCATCCTCTGTCCATTGCTATCTACACTTTCAACAATGGCTCTTTGTTTCTGCTTGGCTCTTCGCTTATTCTTAGAACCACCTGCTAGTCCTAACTGAATGGTGCATCGCTGTGGATCAACCAGTGGTTTCCATCTGATATCACACAAATCCTGCAGCGATTCTTGAATCTGTGCCATAGCTGAATAGTACTTCTCAGTGAAATCAAAGTCAGTCTTATCTGATGCAGTCTTGGGGAGCTCTGCGATTACTAGTTCGTTCAGTCTATCCATAATTTGTTTTTGTGTGGTCAGGAGCTGCGTAGGATGGCTTGTATCACATGATTGGTTGGCAAACTCACAGGCACTGGTCATTTGGGCTGAAAAAGAGTCTATGGATTCATTAATTGCAGTCAAATTGTTCATCTCTATTTCATACAAGTTTTTCAAGTGGGTGAGTGCTTTATTATGGGTTGTGTCAATTTGTTGATGCAATTTCTGAACCGATTCTTTCATTTCTTTCTCTTTCTTTTTGAAGTTGGTGGTGACAATTGCTTGCAGGTCTATTACTGTCAATCGCTTGTGCTGTAATTCCTTCTTTGTCTCATCTAATTTGGTTGTAGCTTTGTGCATATCATCAATTATTGTTGCGATTGCTGCTGATAACTCAATAAGCTTATGACCCTGATGATCAAGTAGGCCACATGTTGCGCAAACAGGGACTTTGCAGTTGGCTTCTATACAGTACATAGTCACATCTTGCTTTGGGTGTTTTGTACAATGCTGCTGTCGTTGTGTCATGGGATTGCATTTCTTCTCTTGGAGCTCTGCCATAGTTGAAAGCTTATGATGTCTTAAAATGCCTAATTGCGAATGGGCATCCACACATTTCTGGCACAAAAATGCCCCACAATCAAGACAAAACTGACTGCTTGACCACCGCCACAACTACCGCATGAAATGGACGAGCTGAAAATATCTTGGTACGCCTTCAGGTTCTCCACGATGAAGTTATTTGGCAGACTATCGACAGTTCCTCCTGGTAACATGATCAGTTTGCGACATTTTGGGCAGTCAAACTTTGATCTCTTACCGGCAATGCTTTGTAAACAAGATTTGCAGTAGGTATGTAGACAGGGCAGACATTTGGCTTTACGTTCATCATTGTCATATGGCTCAGCACAAATGGAACAAGTTAAAAACTCATCTTTGAATTCCTCCTTTCTCTGGACTGGTGAAAGTGACGCAGCCATGTTTTACAGTGGCAAAAGTCTGAAAGCATAGGTTGATAGCTGAGATGAAATGACTAGGAATATTCAACTTGAATACTGTGCTGCATGACATCACAAGACATGCAACACTTTGTACTTAGTCCTTAGTCCAAAAGATGTGTAATGTATAGTTATATATATCCAGCACCACAATCAATGGTATCTATACAGCATTTCCAATATTTCCAAAAACAAGCAATTGCTTCTGGTAATTCATGCAACCATTTCCGTATTCAACCAAAGCACTGAACAAGTTTGATGTTAGCTGTCCTTGACCCTTATTTGACCCAGACAGCTCAACCATACAGAATTCAATCTGAGCATGATCATGTAATATTTTCACTTGTAAAATGTTGGCTTTTAGACATTCTAAAGTCAAATTCATGAATTAAAAAAACAAATATTAAATGAATAAGATTAGTTTGAGGTATGTACAAGACAATCAATTGCCTTGATACTTTACTACTAGAATTTATTAAACTTAAAGCAGAAAAATAGTTTTAGGCAAAAATGACACCCATCAAAATTTTTACTTTTAAAGTTTTCATTCAAGTGTAACACAAACAGATAAAGGATTGCTTTAAAGCCATAATGTACGGTCTTTTAAAAGGAGAAATTCTGTCTTTTTTTTTTCAAACCTAGATATTTTGGCATATTTGAATTGTTTACACATGTCCCAAGTTACACCTATTTGATTTGAATTACAGTCATGACTTTAAATCCCCATAGAACACCACAGTTAAGCCATAGGTTAAGCAGCTAAAATAGCAAGTGAGTTTTTTTAAAGGGGTATTTCGTGAGCCACAGCCTCATCCCCTCACTTTTCAGAAAAAAAGTTGAGATTTTTATACCACTGGAAACCTCTGGTTACATAAATGTTTATGAACATGTCTTGGTTCATAAGTTGCAAGTTATCAAAGGGTACAAAGTGACACAAATTGAATTTTGTCCTATACTAATTTCTTATGTATTGTATTGCTTTCAAGGGGCAATATTTAAGGAATATCCAGATAAAAATTAATTTCTGAATATACTTATTGCATAATAAGGGTGCTAATAATAAGTATAAATGTTATTATCCAGGGGATCATGCATTATTTTTTTTTTTGGTGGGGAGGGTGGGGGAAAGAATGTTTTTGCAAGCCAATTTTTTGGGGGGGTTGGCCATTTTTGCAGGTCAAGGGATTTTGAGAGATAAGAATGTTTTTGCAAGTCAAAAAAGTGTGGGAGGCAATTTTTGGCACACATTTATGGGGACCTTTAATATGCTCTATTAAAAAAGATTTATAACTTAAGAAAGCAGTTATGAAATGTTCAATTATGCACAATTTCCTACTCACATTATTATAGGCCATTAAGGTTAGCCAACTTTTTTTTAGCAGGCTGAGAGGTGTGACAAGCAAATTTTGGCAGGCCAAAAAGGGGGGTGGCAAGCCATTTGGAAATTTTTCTCTCCCTGGGGCTCATAATTATTGTACAGCCTACTCATAATAGGAGGAAAATTAAGGTGTTATTGGGCTATTCCAGATAAATCCTGCCCACCCCCCATAGAGGAACTTGGATTTCCAGTTTTTTTTTACATGATTATGGACTGGAATTCCAGTTTTTTTCCCCTACTGTACACAGGATTTCCAGGTAATTTTAAGTCATTACACAATTTACCAACCGTGGGACCCATAGAGGATATTGGATTTCCAGGTTTTTTTTACAAAATTATGGACAGGAATTCCAGTCTTTTCCCCTACTGAACCAGGATTTCCAGCTAATTTTAAGTCAACACACAATAAACAAATGTGGGACCCATAGAGGATATTGGAAATCCGGTTTTTTTACATATTTATGGACTGGAATTCCAGTTTTTTCCCCTACTGTACAACATGCTTTTCAAGTATTTCTAAGGGGCTCTACAAATCACACTCCTGTGATGCTGTTAAGGATAGCTGTTGGAGCTCTGGAGCAATTGAGCTCCTTAAAAACGAGACCCATAGAGGAGTAGGAAATCCAGCACCCCCCCCCCCCCGGACAGGACTTCCAGCTTTGACCTTTGACGTCATGAAATTCAGATTTTTACACAATACCTTTTTCAGTACTAAAACATCAATTTTCTTAGAGTTCACTCCGAACTTTTTTTTGTAGGTTAATGTCGTTGACATTTTATTCTTTCAAAAACTGAATCTGATGTTACCAATATAGGATTCTTTGACTCATTTAATTTTCAAAATACTTTTATGTACTTTGGATTACTAGCAGCTGGCCAAGGCACGAAACGCTAAGGTGGAGGGTGCGGAGGGCGTGAAGGTTTTGAAATCGGCATGTACTTCATATGATGAATTTTACTGAATTATATATTTTACCTTAAATTGTGAAATTTACCCTAAAATTAATTTACCTTAAATTAGGGCCTATTTGGGCCCTATGGTAGGTTACTTGAGGGCTGAGACAATTCGTCTCAGCTTGGGGCCTACCAAAATTCTTCCGGTTCCATCCCGAGCCACTGGCTAAACATGTTTTAAAAAAAAGTCTATCATTATTTATAGCCCAGATTTCATGCGTAAATCGATAGGCCTATGTTCATTCATCGTAGTCCCTATGCCAAGAAAAGTTTTAGAAAAGAGTTGTAGGCCTACTGGATTTTATCGTTTGGTTCAAAGGGGGTTGCTAAACCCTCGCTTCAATAGCAGCCCAATTGGACGAAATTTGGAGATTTTCATTGCATTGTCAGTTTCCACATTTTCCTGAACATTCCATAAGGGAGAAAGGGACGACTTTTCAACATTGGTGCACACGATCTCCAGTAGGTATAGTATCCCACTGAAACTAATAGCTAAGGAAATAATTAGGTGACTTTTTGATGATACGACTCGCGATTGGGGCTGATATTTTTTTGGCAAGCTGGGGGGGGGGGGGCTATTCCAGATAAAACATGCACCCTAGAGGGCCAATCAAATGTATTCTAAAATTCTAGAATTCCAAAACATACTTGAGGAAGAAACATTTTTCAATTGATTAACAAAAAAAAATCTGGAATTCCACAGAGGGGTATTATAAAAATACCCAAATAAAAAGTTGGAATAGCAATAAAAGTCTGGAATTACATGGATGGGTATAGAGGGTTTCTAAAATTACACCAATAAAAAAGATGGAATTGTTAAATTGACTACCAAAAAAGTCTGGAATTCCATAGAGGGTATAGAGGGTTTCTAAAATTACACAAATAAAAATAAAATAAAATAAAAAAGTTGGAATTTTTCAGTTGACTACCAAAAAATCTGGAACTCCATAGAGGGTTTCTAAAATTACCAAAATAAAAATAAAATAAAATAAAAGTTGGAATTTTATCAGTTGACCACCAAAAAAGTTGGAAATTCCATGTTATTTTCTAAGGTCTTTTCTGCTTCAAATTGCCATGACTGTTTCCCATTGTTCTGATAACTTATATTAAACCATATTCATTTAGGAAAACTGGTCACAATTTATTAAAATAATTTTGTCACAACAATTTTATGTCGATGTTTATTTTACGGCCCCATTTTGCAATAGTTACTTAGGCCTAAAAAATTGTTTGATTGGTGTAACCTGACCGACCTTAAAAATAGGCCCAACCCTGGACTTTTTTTCTTATATTTTTAAAAAAATTGAAAATTAAAAAAAAATGTTTAAAAGTTCCAATTTACGCAATTTACAGCTTTAAATGTATGTAATTTTTTTTAAATTGCCGACCGACCTAACCTATTTTTTTCATGTTACGCCAATCAAACAATTTTTTAGGCCTTACATGAAGGGAACGAGGTAATCATGTTGCTTTCTCAATGTATAGCAATAATAAACCGAGTTTTAGGTCCATGAACTGAACCACGCAAAGTGAAGCATACTCTGTCGACAGCACACATTTCGAACACGATTGGATAGTGAAACTCAGATTCTTGCTTCAGTTTTTGCTAAAAATTCATTAGGGCAAAGTTCTATCTTTATGTCCTTAATTATTCTTTAGTTAATCCTGTTCTTTCTTTCTTGAGGCCTAGATCTGTTTTTTCTACCTTTCAACTCGAATATTGTTGATTTGTTGCAGCCTATTGTCAATGGATGTACATAAGAATTCAAATTTTCTTACAACTTTCTTACTTTGGTTTGAGCGGAGACTAAAATACCTAAAGCCTCAAATGTCGTTTTTATATTAAATATACCTGTATTGGAATGAAATAAATATATTATATACAGGCTACATGATAAATACATGAAGCCACATCAAGTAGAACGAGTCCGATCATGTCACGCCGATGGTGCTTACCTTAGTACTACGCAGGTGCTCCTTTGTTAAAAGGGAATTCCCTGATTGGGGACTGTCAAAAAGTTAATTATATAAATTCTTTGGGGACTGTTACTTTTAAAAGTTTTTTTTGGAGTGGGATCATGTCACACCGATGGTGCTTACCTTGGTACTACGCAGGTGCTCCTTTGTTAAAAGGGAATTCCCTAATTGGGGACTGTCAAAAAGCTTATTATATAAATTCTTTGGGGACTGTTTCAACGCCCGTATACATGCCACATATATGATTTGATTTGATTTGATTTGATTTTATTCGGTATCTCCATATTGCACATACAACAATACAAGGTAAATATATATAAATTGCATTAAGATAAATAACTTATGATACACAAAAACCAAAGCAAGGAGATATCACAGGATAGCCCTTTAAGCCCAAAGGCTTATTTCTGAAGGGGTCCTTTATACATAGAAGGGCAAAAGGCATACATACATATAAAAACATACAAAGAAATATATATATACAAGTGAATATTAAAAGTAAAATAAAATCTTTAAACATGATTAAAATCATTAGAAACTAAATTTGGTTAAAAAGATGAGTTTTTACAGACTTTTTGTAACTTGGTTTACTAGAAATTGATTTGATTGCACTTGGTAAGTTGGCCCAATCCTGAATGGCATTATAATAAAAAGAGCCAGACGTGATGGTAGTGGATTTTGGAACACGAACATTTTGAGCACTGTTTCTAGTACTGTATTGGTGCACGCTTTGAAACTCTGGTAAAACTTAAACTAAGATAGTCTGGGCCAACTTCATTAAAAATATCAAAAACATGGTTCAACCTGAGTTGTTTAGCCCTATTTTGTATGTTAAGGAAATTAAGATCTTTAAAATCATCTTCTGTAATATGATACATGCAATTCTTATTTGACATAAATCTGATAACTTTGTTTTGAGTAATTTGTAGGCTTTTACTCATCTGCTTATGTGTGCCAGCATGCCAAGAAGAAATAGAGTAATCAAACAAACAAAGTACAAGAGCAGAGCATAACATTTTCTTGATATTTTGATCAAGAAACTTTGCCTGTCTGTAAAGAAATTTGAGTCTAGAATTTACTTTTTTTATGACACCAAGACCCATTTCGTCACCATTCAAGCACTGGTCCATAGTATTCAAAGGCCTAAGTATTTGACTGAGGGAGTAGCATGAATTGTTTGCCCTTCACACTCAATGGTATAATTTTGCCAATTCTTCAATTTACGTTTTGTTCCAAAAAGAATGAGTTCTGTTTTACCCATGTGGAGAGAAAGTTTATTATCTATGAGCCATTTGTTACAGCTTTCGAGATTTTTGCTAAGCTGCTGCCCAATTTTCAACGGATCTTTATCAGACACCAAAAGAGCGCTATCGCTGCATACTGAAGGAGCATACAATCAACACAGTTGGGCATGTCGTTCACGTAACAAAGGAACAAAATGGGACCCAAGATACTCCCCTGTGGAACTCCACATGTTAAAGCCATAGAGTTGGAGTCTGAGCCATTAACATTAACAATCTGAGATCTGCAAATCAGATATGACTCAATCCATTTAGTGGAGTTCATTCCCAGAGCAGTAAGCTTTTGACATAAAATAGAGTGATTAACACTGTCGAATGCTTTCTGGATGTCAAGAAGCACCATTCCAGTAAACAGACCAGCACTGATTTGGTTTCTGATATGATCTTGAAGATAGATAAGACCTCCAGTCTTGAATTACTAGTTCCAAATTGATCCAAATGGCGAAGTTTGTTATTTTCCAAGTTTTTTTTATAAAAGCAGTGTCATAGGCTTAGGAACCGGGGGCTGGGGGTCTCTGGAATACCTTTCAGCCCCCCAAAAATAATCCTTGGTGAAATTTAAAAATTGTGACAAAATAGAGTGAAAATGGGTGTTTGTGACCTATATTTGGCAAAATTTTCTGACTCCAAGGGGGGGGGGGGGAGAACCCCACTCGGGCACCCCCAGAATGCCCCATAAAATATTTTTTAAATTGTCAGTCCCACCCCCATGTTAAAAATCTTCCAAAGCCAATGAGTGTTTGTCATAATTTATACATTTAGTGATCCATATGAGCCCCACTGCAGTAGACATTAGGACTTTCTGTGAAATTTTGTTGCAAATTGAGACTGTCTTTTACGCATTTTAATGTATGACTTTTTTTGAATTGTTATTTTTATTGACACAAGTATATATTTCCCTTTTCATACATATGCATATTGTGAAAGTGTCAAAGTTTTTTTTTTTTTATGAAATGGCACTTTATAGGTCAATAACATATCAATTTTTTTTTCAAATCGAGGCACTGAAATCATGCTTTTAGAATTTAATAAAAAACATGGCCGACATGGCACAAGATCAGCAGTCCAGGTATTTTTTTTTGCAACAAAATTTAAATGTTATTGGGTTAATATGCATCAAATAGTAAACTGAACTGAAAAGTTTTGTGGTTTTTTCTGCAGTCATGTGTGCAGAATTCTGAAATTATTAGGACAAAATCGCCAAAATCCATACAAGCTGAAACTTAATCAATAATTATATAAATATTATTTTGTGTATATGTGTCAGGCTCCATAATATTTTTCACAAGTAACAGCATAAAAATATCCCGTAATTAATCTTAATTCAGCAACCTTGTCAGCAAAAATCACCATTTCCCCAACCCATCATATTGTTGGGTTTCAGTAATACACAAAATAACTGAATCACAAAAAATGCATTTTTCAACTCAAGTATGAGAATCTCAGCCTACGCCACTTTTCAGAAATGTCAGCCGGGTAAAATGAAAAGATCATGAACGTGATTTTGGTCAAAAACATAGTTTTTGGTCTAAATTGTGATTTATTTTGTTCTTGTATACATGTTTTTTTTTTTTTCTAAAACATAACTTGTTTTGAAATTGGGAAACAAATGGTAGTGATGTGGATATTTATTTGTTTCATATGATACATTAGGGAGGAGAACAGGTTATTGGCGAGTTAAAAAATAGGCGAGTTAGAAAAAGGCGAGTTAAAAAGGCGAGTTACCCCCTGCAGTGTTTTCCGGAAAGTCCACGCGGCGAGTTGTGAATTTCCGGAAAGTCCATGCGGCGAGTTGTAAATTTTTGGAAAGTCCACACGGCGAGTTGTGAATTTCCGGAAAGTCCACGTGGCGAGTTGGCCGGAAAGTCCATGTGGCGAGTTGTGAATTTCCGGAAAGGTCATGTGGCGAGTTGTGAATTTTCGGAAAGTCCAAAATGCAGTTTTGGTCAAAATGCAAAAAATGATTATTTAAAATTTTTTATACCATTAATGTATTCTTTGACTCATGTCCGTTCCATATTATACTTTATCATATAAATAGATATCAGCCTTGATTTTAAATACTGCAATCAATAGTTATTACAAATACCATTAATACTGTACAAATTTGCCTAGGCATTATGTGTTTTGACTTTGGCACATAAAATTTTATTTTTTATTTCAAGAGTAGTGAGATATGATTAGGTTTCTTTAATATTAGTGGTTGCTTGTTTATCACATTTTTATATTTTTCATGGTACATAAAATAGTTGAGTAATCACTCAATTGACTGATTATGTGTTGTGCCCCTTTGTGTTGTGTTTTTAAATTAAAAAAAAAATTAAAAAAGTTTTTAAAAAAGTGTTTAAAAAAGTTTTATGACTTTTATTTGTATAACTTTTTGGGATTTTATTTGAAGAGGGCAGCCTATGCACAGGCGACAGTAGCACTGCCTCTATATATTAATTCCCAAGATTGCAAGCCCGAGAGAAATATATAATAAACGAGGACTCAAGCAAATTGGAAACTGATTTTGCTGATTTTGGACTAGCAGCTTAAAAAAAACAGTACTAAAAATATACTGTGACATTTTTAACTCACTGTTGGGACTTCATCATAATGTTACTGTAACTCGCCACCAGTACTTCATAGTGTTAGTGTAACTCGCCACCGGGACTTCATAGTGTTGCTGTAACTCGCCACCGGGACTTCATAGTGTTACTGTAACTCGCCACTGGGACTTCATAGTGTTACTGTAACTCGCCACCGGGACTTCATAGTGTTACTGTAACTCGCCACTGGGACTTCCTAGTGTTAACCCATGGGAATATCTAAAAATAGCCTGACTCTGTGGGGGGTAACTCGCCTTTTTAACTCGCCTTTACCTAACTCGCCCATATTGTAACTCGCCTAAAACATGCTCTCATTAGGGAGTGGGGGGTTGGAAAAGTTGGAACCTCGGACGTCAACAATTTTTGATCCCCCCTAAAAAAGGGTGGATTTTTTTTTATCCCCCCCTTTTATGGTCTAAAATTTTTTGATCCCCCCTTCATGTCCTAAAAAAGAAGCCAAAAATATACATCATTAACAGTGGCATAGATTTTTTTTTTTGACATATGGGTTGGTGAAAATTTCCAGTGAATTCAGCACCTTTTGCTGACAAAATAAGTTTATGGTACAAATGCGTATAAAGCGCATAAAAAAAAATTGCCATATTGAAGCTAAACTGGTAAAATATAGTACAAAACTGTATTTTAAAATAACCAAATATGGGGTTAATTTTGGTTAGAAACCCATATACAGGCGTCAACATTGGGGGGATGATTGTATGGACCATTGCCCCTAACAAAATATTGGGGAGATTTATCCCCCACCCCCGGGATCTACCCCTATGGTCATTAACTCATTAGCTAAAAATTACCGTTTGGAGTTATTACTCATTGGAGTCATAGTGTTACACCCAAATTGTAAAGTGCGCACATTTGGTTGATTTGTAGCTTGAGATTACAAAACCCCCCACCAAAGTATTTATGAACACTCCTTACCAACCTAAAAATTCGGACAGGTCTATATTTCGATTGAACATCTGCATTTTGTACCATTCAAAGAATAGTAGTTTTACTTTTAGCTAGTAGGCCTATACAGTTAATATTGATGAGAATTTTAATATGATATTGGATTCATAGTCCCTTTTTTAAATGCTATATGAAAGAGACGGATTTGTCTGACATTTGGTTTGTAATGTGGCATTGTACAGATACAAAACATGTAAAAAAAAACCAAAATCAATGTCCGGATTTTTCATTTAATATAAATTAATTTTAATATGCACTTCTTGATTTTTAAATGTATATTAAATTTTAGAGTCTCTCTTTCAAATGTTATATAGTTATGTGTAATCTTTGTATTTCATCGCTATATGAATTTGCTGATACTTGGTCAAAATTTACATTAAAATGATCAGAAAAAAACTATTATTGTGAAAATTTCAGTTTTTTGTGTCATGTTATTTATTAATCTAAAAGTATTTTAGGCGACGAAAAAACCACACCATGTTGTACGGGCGGATGGAAGTTCAAGTAGGGTCGGGTGGTTTGTTTTGTGTGCTTTTTTTAGGGAGGGGAGGCTAAAATTACCCCGGTCCCCGCACTCCGTGCATCCGCGGGTATTCATGCTCGTCGAAAATTTCGCGAAATAAGGGGTGTTTTCAGATGAAGAAACGCGATTCGAAAAAAAAAAAAAAAAGGGTGTTTTTTCAAACCACGTGTTCGCGAAATTGAAAAAAAGGGTATTTTCATCGAGCAGCCTACGCGTTTCTGCCAGAAAAGGGTATATTAGAAATATCGTTCGCGTTTTAGCGAAAATAGGGGTATTGTCGAATGGCAAATAATTCGAAATCGCTAAAAAAGGGTGTTTTTCCCTAAAAACTTCAAAATGAGATGCAAAAGGGGTGTTTTTAAAGTTCACCGACAAGCATGAATACCCGCGGATGCACGGAGTGCGGGGACCGGGAAATTACCCTAAAATATCATCAAAATCTGAAGCCACATCCCCCCACTTTTTTCAAAACTGGAAACCTCTGGCTACATAATGTTTATGTACCAAAATTGCTGATTAATTCGTTTTTAGCAAAAATATCGTCAAATTTACAACACTGATCTTATGGAGCATTGTAATGCATCATGCATATCTCGCAAACGCAAAATCGGAATCAACTAACATTTTGGGAATAAGCTTTTGACGTGGATATCCACTGAAAAATGTCATAAAATGAGGATGCTAGGATCACGAAATCCTCATTTAACTGTTTTAAGGGGTACTACACCCTGTGCTAAATTTGTGACTATTTTGCATTTTCTCAAAAATAATAACACACTGGTAACAAAAGTTATGTATATTATTGGGGCAAGGAATCCAATTACTACACTGAAGTTTCAGTGACTCAAGACATGCGGTTTAGTATATATGATAGGAAATGAGGTACATCCTAGCGGTACCTTATTTTTTATCATAAATAACAAACCGCTTGTCTTGGGTCGCTGAAATTCCAGTGTAGTAATTGGATTCCTTGCCCCTATCATATACATAACTTTTGTTACCACTGTGTTATCAGTTTTTGAGAAAATTGCAAAAATAGACACAAATTTATCGAGGGGTGTTAGTACCCCCTTAAAAAAATTCTCAAAAACACAAATTCAGGGTCACGACCTGTCACTGTTGGGCCCGTATAGAAGGGTTTTTTCGTAGCCTTTAATACTATTATTATTATTTTATATTTTTTTGTAACATTTTATAAAACTAAATAACAAAGCTGATGCTAAACTTAAAATTTGTATCCATCATTGAAAACCAATCAACTCCGGAAATCAAGCCTGTTATTAAAACCCCAAGCCACGATAGGTAGATTTGTATTTTTTTTTAAATATTCTAAAAGCGCACCAGTAAATTTTAAAACAGATGAGATGATAGGAAACATAAACAGGGCTACTGCAGGAGGCAAGGTTTATGACCAAGAAATACAATATTGATTTTCCCTTTGTGTGTGTGTGTGTGCCATGTACCATGAACAATTACGTAATAGTATTGACTTTTGTTGAACTTGTTAAATGTAGGCCCTAAAAGGTCAGTGAACCCCAATAGGTATTGCAACTCATCACTCCTACATGTACCAGAGATCTTCTCTCTGCTCATAACAAGTGAACTTGTTTTCATTTACAAGAAGGGGGGAGGCATTTCAGACTTTGCTCAAAATTGGGAATATTGGCTCAATTTTTATAGGCTAATAAAAACTTGGAACATTTTTTGATACCAAATAAGCTAAATTTTAGTCCAAAATTGCTTAAAAATCCAGGAAATTCATATATTTTGGTGGCTGTTTCGTTAATTTGTTTTATTTTTGGGTCACTTTATAGACGATCGGATACACATTCATACACAAACTGAAATCAGGACTGTTTTTAACAGTTTTTCAGCTATGCCCTATAGGAATTACAGGTTCCTCCCCCCATTTTATAATGCTTTCCATTTATTTTTTTTGTCATCTTAAACATAATTCCTCTATGGCTAATTGGAATTTCAATTTTTTTTTGCATTTTGCAACACTTTTATAAGTTTTTTGTCACAATCCGGAATTCCAGATTTTTTTGCTCCCCACTCCTGGATTTCCAGAAATTTTTGGGTGTGGCTAATGGAAATCCAGGTTTTTTTTTCGATCAAAATCTTATTCCTCAACCCCCTGAACACAATATTGTTAACTGGATTTCCAGAGTTTTTTGCTCCTCACTGCTGGAATTCCAGAATTTTTTTGGGATGGCTAATGGAAATCCAGTTTTTTCCTGATCAAAATCTTTTTCCTAAACCCCTTGAACACACTTGCTATCTGGATTTCCAGACTTTTTTTGCTCTTAGTGTGAGGATTTCCAGATTTGTAGAGCATCAAGTTTCCATATCCTCTATGGGGGGTGTGCATACTTTATCTGGAATAGCCCATTAATAGGTGTCAATTTACACAGTAACATATGGGCGAATGCATTTGTAGTGCGGATCCTTATATAAATACTAAAGTACAGGCAAAATAATAATAATAATAATAAAACACTTTTATAAAGCGCATTGTATAAATGATACCATTGATGCAAAGTTAAGGGCTTAAAGAATCTATTTTGCAAACTATTAATTTTTCTTGCTATAAATTTGTTGAAATTGTTTTACAAATTGCAAACATAAATAATTACATTAATAATACCAAAGATTATTACGAATATAGTTTGGCTTTAGTTTGAACAAGTTTATTGCCAACAGGGGAAGGTTTTTCCATTTCACCAACTGACCTTTCCAAAAAAACACAACAAGATTTTGCCCTCCCCCCCCCCCACTGGTATCAATATCTCTCTTGGCCCATAAATAATTTTAACAGAAACAGTAACAACGAAAAATCAGCTGATTGACCAACATTTTGTAAGCGCTCTGAGCCTTATGGAAATGGCGCAAATGCTCTTTGTATTGTATCTCCACTCTGAAGACAGTCATCGTCCATGATGGCTGAATCCATCAGTTCAGTGTTGGTCTTTCAGTCTTGTACCAAAGCCACTGAGCCAAGTGGGCAAAATTTTCAAATCGCCTCGCTGACCCGCTACTAAAAAGTGCAGTCATTTTAATTTTTTAACGCTAAACTAGGTCAATATTAGGACAAATATGGCCACATTACAATGTTTGACTCAGAAAAGGTAACTTTCAGTGCTTGAAATATGGTGGGCCCTGTGGCTAAAAGCCAGTGAAAATCATTGCTGATTGCCCGTGGAATGTTGTCACCACTGTCAACAAGATGGATTCAATGCTGACTTCATCATCAATCCAAGGCTTTACTTGTTAATTTGCAAGTCCTACAAAGTGTCACAAAACCTGGACCAGTTTAACATTTAAATTTTAAATGTCAAATTTGGGCCCGTGAAAATTGATGTGAGCCCATTTCAAACCCTAGTTCCAGAATGGCCCTTGAAGATTTGGCTATTTCAAGCACTGGTAACTTATGTAAGCTAATCTCACAATGACCCTGTCCAATATCTGTCTCCATGCTACCAAGATGAAATCTAAAAAAATATGATTTCTACAAACTTGATGAACCTGTTCAAAAACAAAAAAATAACAGCCTGGGTTTTCTTGAACCACAAGACTTGCTGCTTCCATGGCTTGATTTGCATTGTATGAGAGCTGTTGAGAAAACTAGCTAGCCAACATTAAGTTATTACTTTCTTTAAATCAATAGATGGTAAAAACTCGTTATCAAGCACTTTTAAAACATGGAAACATGAAGAGCCCCATCCACAGAAGTGTAAAGGTTTTTGAGCAAATCATCGATACACACAGTTATATACATACAAGTAAACCTGCAAAAGTGTGTCTCAACCCCATTAGCTCAGTTGGTAAACCCTGGACTTTGGTACAATTTCATGTTTTAACTAGAATTTTGCGGTTCTCGACATGCGCGGTTCTCGACGCAAAGCGTCGGCCGCAATGCCTCCACCTTGACGCCCATCATTTTAACCGGTGCGATTTCACTTGACCCCAAAATGACCTTCACATTCTTTGCCTTACTAAGCAGCATTCTTTAGCAATTTGACCCCAGATGACCCCAAAATGACCTTGACATTTTAGCCTTGTTGCAGTGGTTGTCCCCACAAAATTTCATGAATCTGCGACAATCTATGGCAATTTGACCTCGGATGACCTTGGATGACCCCAAAATGACTTTGACATTTTTCTTCCTTCAGTAGTGTCGTTCCTACCAAATTTCATGCACCTGCAACAATATATGACAATTTGATTACGCAAATCGGGTCAAGAACCTCTGGCTGTGCTATACTCCATGCTAAGTTTCATCACTGTAACTCTTACAGATCTCCAGATAATCTGTGCACAAGGTTATTTTGCTTGATATGCATAAATTATGCAAATTAGGTACTTAATAACCATATTTTGTGACGAAAACCTGCTAAAATTTGGAGACCGCCAATTGCCACCCATCCACCAAATTGCATCACTATACGCCAGGGTTTACTTTAACACACAAAACACACGTATTTACGTGTTCAGGCACTTTTCTGACTCCTTCAAATCCATAGTCCCAAAGTCCAATGCGTACAAAATCTTGAAAACGTACGCGTTCAGATATTGCAAGATTTCAATAGAAAACACCCGATATTGTGCATTTATTCTCAGCTTTTGGCATTTAGGACCTACTCCCGATATGTAGGGCCCATCACATTTTGTCAGCATCGATCCATGTATGTTTTAGTGATTGCGAGTCTCTAAAATTGTGTAGTGTCAGTTTGAAATCTTGCAAATTGGGTTCGGGTCCTTTTTTCTGTTTAAATGATGCACCAAATATGTCTTCAATTGGCATGATTGGACTTTAATTTTGCAAAATTTTCCCTCTCAGGGGGGAACACCCCCCTCAGACACCCCCATGCGTAGTGGATAAACAAGTGACTATTTTCGCTTCTGCTTTGGACATTTGCCAATAAATTTAGGCCCTATGTTTAACACAATTTATAGGTCTATGGGGAAAACGTGACAACGAAAGGCTTTATGGACCTTTATTTCACACAAAAAAATGTCTTGAAGTATAGTGAATCCAGCTCCTTTTGGAGAAAGAATAAGTTTATGGTACAAAAATTTTTGCCATTTTGAAGCTAAACTGTTGAAATATGGTGCAATAGTGGAATACATTCAGGCGAAGCGTGCAAAAATTTGCACTTATGGGGCTAAAATTACCAAATATGAAGTTAATTTGGTCAGAAACCCACATACAGGCGTCAACACTGGGGGATGATTGTATGGACCATCCCCCTGGCAAAATATTGGGGGAGAATTTCCCCCACACCCCTCCGGATCTACACTCTAAAAACACACATATTGTTAAAAATGTCTTCAAAAATAATATTTGCCTTTGATAAAGATCTGCTAGGATCGAAAGCTCAGGCCCCTAAAACTTTGAAACAAAAAGCTCAGGCCCCTAAAACTTTGAAACAAAAATAATATTATAAAAATACCCTTTGGGCAATGTTTTTGACTCCTTCAGAGGAAAAATTCACAATTGAAAGGGTCAAAAAAATTTGAAAATACCCCTTCAGCAAAATGCTTAAAGAAAACCCTGCTATACGCCTGGGAAACATAAGTGAGGGCATCTGATGTTGAGTGGCCAGCTCTGAAACCAAACTGCTGTTTGGATATCAGCTTCTGATCGTTGAGATGTTTCCACATAGCCTTGTTGACCAACTTCTCCATGATCTTGGAGAGAACAGGGAGGAGAGAGATGGGCTGGTAGTTGCTTGGAGAGTGTTTGTCCCCTTTCTTGAAACATGGGACCACATCAGCCACTTTCCATTGGGCTGGCATGTGTCCTCTGTTGAAACAGAGCTGGAAGAGCCGTGCAAGAGGAGTGGCTAGTTCAGCAGCTGCAGTTCTCAGAACTAGAGCGGGAATCCCATCAGGCCCAGACGCTTTGTTGATATCCAGTTTGGTAAGCTGTTTCCTTACTTTCTTAGGCCAGAAAGTCACACTGGAGCATTTGGTGGTCGTCCTCGGAGGAAGGTGAGGGAATTGCTTGCTGTTTTCAGTTTCAGATCAGTAATGGTTGACTTGTCACTGAAGAAGGAGGCGAAGCACTCTGCCTTTTCCTGGGCAGTGAGAAAAGTCTGGCTGTCAGATTTCAGGACTGGGATTTCCAATTTTCCACCTTTATCCATCAACCGGCGTGCTGTCCACCACCAAGATTTCGAACCAGTTTGGAGCTCGTCTGTCATCTTTCCTCTGACCCTAGCTTTGTGAAGCTTTGTGAAGAGAGCATGCCTTCCTGGATATTGTGGTATACTCATTCCTTGCTCTGTTATAATCAAGGCGAGCTTCAGGAGACTGCAGGGCTTTCCATCTTCTCCATGTTTTGTTCTTTCTCTCAGAGCCTTTTCACAGCACTCATTCCACCACGCAGGATGGTCGACAAATGAGGGTGCAGATTTCTGTGGTATGAATCGGTGCATGGCATCAGTGATTGTGTTGGTGACATTACTGCAAGCCCCTTCAGGGTCATCTTTTGTGAGAAGACGGTCCCAGGGTGCACCAGCTAGCTCATTTCTCAAGGCATCCCAGTTAGCTTTCTTGTAGAGCCAGACACGTCGTGGAGGAGGATTTTCAGAGAGTGGAGAAGCTTTCAACATGGTCTGGACAAGGTAATGGTCTGAAGAGCCAATGTCGTGGTCGATAGTAATTGGAGAGAACATGTTTGGAGCATCAGTGATTATGAGATCCAGGCGGTTTCCATGAAGTTTGTGGGTTGGCTTGTCAACAATTTGGGTGAGGTCGTGAGCGCAGCATAGATTGAAGGCTGCTTTCCCTTCTGCATCAGTGGGAGACCTACTGACCAGCCATCCGCGATGATGACAGTTAAAGTCTCCAGCTAGAACACAGATGTTAGCTTTGGTCTTGGAGATGAGGCTATCCAGATGTTTGTCATCCCAGTCTATGGGTCCGATAGCCTTCTCTGGAGGACAGTTATGTAAACAAGCGAAAGAAGCAGGGTGCCACTCTTGGTAAGGATAGTGAAGACCACCAGCTCATGCTTCTTGGGCTCTAGGTGGGTTTCCCTGACTATAGGGAGACCATTTCGATGGTATATTAGGCAGCCACCCCAACCACTGTCATCAGTTCTGTCTTTTCGCATACAGCAGTACCCATTTAGTGAGATGTGAGTGACTATCATCAGGCACTGAAGAATCCAGCTTGGTTTCATCATTGAGAATAATGTCCGGTTTAGAGTCTGATGGAGTATTCTGGATCCTCACTTCCAGTTGTCCTTTGTTAGTTCTCAAGCCTCTAATATTAACCAGTTCCGAGAAATTGCACTGGCAAGCTCGGACGGACGAACAGAGGGACGGACGGACGGACGGACAGATGGATGGACGGACGGACGGACAGATGGACGGACAGATGACGGACGGACGGACGGACAGATGGACGGACGGACGGACAGATGGACGGACGGACGGACGATGACGGACGGACAGATGGACGGACGGACGGACAGACAACCAAGAAACATAATACCTCCGGTGGAGACATAAAAAGCGCTCGATAGTAAGCACATAATATGCTAACTATTAAGTTTTTACGGTAGTATGTAATTATAATAAATTAAGAAAACTTTTCCTCCCCTCTAATTATCTATCATGCACAAATGTAACCCATATCAGCCATGCAGCAGTAAACTTACCCATTGAATTGTACATGAGTATGGTCATATTGAAATTACTCTCATGGAGATTCTGGTGCAAATAAATTGATTTCTGGGGAGATTTCACATTGTGCCTATACACAGGGTTTTCTTTAACGCACAAAACACACGTATTTACCCGTTCAGGCACTTTTCTGACTCCTTCAAATCCCTAGTTCCAAAGTCCAATGCGTACAAAATCTTGAAAACGTACGCGTTCAGATATTGCAAAAATTGAATAGAGAAACACCTGATATTGTGTATTTATTCTCGGCTTTTGGCATTTAGGACCTATACTCCCGATATGTAGGACAACGAAAGGCTTTATGGACCGGCATTTCACAATTTTCAGCTTTTCAACTGTTCAAATTTAAATTTTACACAGTAACAGTGCCAAAATGGTCCACCAAATCGCTTCAATTAGGTCTTCATTTTGCAAAATTTTCCAAGTTCTAAGGGGGAAACATCACCCTGCGTAGTTGATAAACAAATGGCCACTTTCACTTCTACTTTCGACATTTGCCAATTTATGCTTAACACAATTTATAGGCCTAGTATAGGGACAACTTGCAGAGAATTTCAGAGATTCCGACCTGAGAACACAGGTTGATCTCCTTTACCTTTTTTTATTGGGAGTCAAGATTCCAATTATAGCTCTCCATAATGTACACTCTAACTGTGAATTGTTTTCACCTACCTCATTTCTCTCAGTGCTGTTACTTTTTCTATACATTTCTCAGCTGTATAATCTACCTCCTCTTCTGTTGTGAAGCGACCAATCCCAAACCTGAATAAAAACAAAATAATATTGTTTGCCATAAATGCACAAAGGATGCATGCAGGATAGCATTTGGCGTTTTACTACAACTTTTAGAGTAAACAAAGAAAAGTATTCAAAATTTTCATTTTTTTTCTCCAAATTTCCAAGATATAGTTGCATTCCTTTCATCACTTCTTTACCAAACATTTAATTTTCAGATACTTGTCATTGTTACTCCCTAAGTTATAGTGAAAATCAAAATACAAACTTCCTGTCAAAATGATCTTCCATGCATGCACCCTTTAAGCAAAATTATCCGATCGAAATGGAGAAATCATGCACCTTAACCAGCATTTAACTACACATGTGGAGAGTACTGTTTAAGGTCATTCAACCAAGTTGGAAATAGCTTGTAATTAAATCATCATCATCATCAGTCGGCTAGCTAGGCTGCAGAGCTGACTTGCACCCGTACAGAAAGACAGTAACACAAGTTGTCTCAAACAGCTTGATTTTTGTTTCGATTGGCAGGGATGGGCTTCTCCAAAGGTGTTCCAGTTTCAGACCATCTGAAATCAGACCATCCTTTTAACTGCTGATGACCACAAGACTTTCAATTATGACCTTCAAGCTCTGAACCAGGCCTCACAAAATTAAAAAAATTCACACTTTCCCAACAGCCAAATCTTCATAGATATCCACTTACTCGACTTGATATGTTACATTACTGAGAATGTGCTTTTAAAAGTTTGCACACCTAAACCTTACAATATATATGAGTCAAACATTTTGCTTGGCAAATCCATTGAAAAAGTAACTCACTATTTTCTCACTTAGCCGACAGCTTAATCACAAGTGTCAAACTTGGTCCACTACTTTTCCCACGACTGCTTGTTGACATTTCCCCTAAGTGATGATGTGTTTTGTTTTGAGCAGTGGTTCATATACATGATCGAGACAGACAATACCTTTGCCGTGGTTGTTCACGTACATATGACCCACGGCTCAAAACAAAAACATCATTACTTTTGGGAAATAGCATGGTTTTGAGATCACCTTGGGCCTATAATTTTAACCATGCCCCTCATAACAGTCAATATTTGTATACTATTTACCAATGATGCACAACTCTTTTCTGAGCCAACTGACACCATCTGGTTTCATTGGCTCAGAATAGCTCAACAGCCCTGCCACTTGTCAGACATTGGGAGCTGACGATGACCAAGAGTAAACTGGATGAAACCTTCCTCTTGCATAATCTGTTTTAATTGCAAATTTTCAAATCCTACCAAATTTCATTCAATCTTCTTCAATATCTTGGATATTCTGATTTGTGTTTAATCAAGTCTAGTTTCATCCTACACATAAAAACTCTCTGCACTTTCATATCAAATGTATTGCTTTTAAATGAGTATTACTAGCATTTTCAGTAGATATCCATAAAAAAATATTTTGTAATAAACATTATGTAGCTAGGTTTCCTGTGGTATAAAAATCTTGTGTTTTTTTTTTGTGGGGGGGAGTGGGGGGGGGATGAGAATGTGGATTGCAAAATGCCCCTTTAACTAATTGTGCACTAAGCTACAACCCCTCAAACAAGTAGCATTTTACATTGCTTTCATACCTTATAGATGAGTGTGCCAAATCTTCATCAGCTCCGATAGCTCTCAAAACATATGACGGCTCCAAAGACGCAGAGGTGCATGCACTCCCGGACGACAACGCCACGTCTTTAAGCGCCATCAAGAGACTCTCGCCTTCAACGTACGCGAAAGATAGGTTGACGCATCCAGGATACGTTTCTTCTGGGTCGCCATTGCGAATCACGTTAGGAATACGGTCGGTGATCTTTTTGATCAATCTATCTGCGAGGGTTGCGATACGTTTACTATCATACTGCGAAAAGAATACAAGAGGAAATACATGAATTATCAAATAAAGTTGATTGATTGATTGTCTGTCTAATTACAAGTATAGGAGACTTCTCTGGCTTAATGTTGCATTGGGAGGATGGGTTGTAGTGGTCTCCTCACTTGCTTCTCACCACTAATGTACTACATATGTTTTTACATAAATAAGCATGTAAAGTAAGCATTAAGTCACAAGTTCACAGTTTCAAGACATCCTAGCTGACTTGATGCTCTTTGTTTGCCACCCACCTGTACAAGTCATTTCATTTCATTTTTACATGTGAGCGTACTAACCACCGACAGGGTGCGAACCCATAACCTCTCACACCATAGTTGAACGCCTTATCGATTGAGCTAACTTCACATTTTAGAGTTTATCAAGGGCTTAAATATCAGTGTTTGGTAGGCTGAAAACACCTGGATCAGAGGATGTTAACATTTTGTCTTCAGCCATTGTGATATTCCAGTTGAAATCCATATACCCCTTAGGAAAGACATGGCTTTAATCTCCCACACAGGGGTAGATTCTAAGTGGAGTCACAAATTCAGGTAACCCCATTTGAAATTCATACTCCCTGTGTGGAAGATTAAGGTTATGTCTTTCATAGAGGGTGTATTGATTTTAACTGGAATAGCCCATTTTATCATCAGCCATTATGCTATTCCAGTTGAAATCCATACACCCCCTTTGGATGATATGGCTACACAGGGGGTGTAGATTTCAAGTGGAGTCACCCAATTCAGGTAGCCCCATTTGGAATTCACACAACCTGTGTGGAAGATTAAGGCCATGTCTTCAATAGTGGGTGTATGGATCCCTTTATATTGCTTACCTCCATTTCTTGCATAGCTACATCACAAGCTGCACCCAAACCTACAACTAATGGAGCTGGTAGCGTACCACTCCTCATTCCTCTCTCTTGGCCACCACCACTCTGTAGGGCTTCCACTCTCACGCGTGGTCTTCTGCGCACATACAATGCACCAATACCTGTAATATAAGCAGCCAATTAAAGCAATTTTGTGTTTAAGATTTGGATATTTTCTTCTCTCATAATTAACACTTCCAAACATTTTCACTCCTCATTCGCGTCTCTTGGCCACCACCGCTCTGTTGGGCTTCCACTCTTTCATGTACGCATGGTCTTCTGCGCACATGCAACGCAAATGCAACGCACCAATACCAGTAATGCAAGCAAAGCACTTCATTGTGTGAGAGCTTCAAATGTTTTAATCCTCATTTCTTGTTTCTTCATTGATGTAGGGCTTCCACTCTCACACAAGCCTGCACCAGTCCAGTGATAACAGAATAATGAGATACGCTATTCTGTACAAACAGCTTGGACTAGAATCCTTCAGTCGTCTTCACTGCGTATGTATTTGCATTATGCTTGTCGTTGCCGCTCAGGTCTTACTACGATCATGTAAATAAGAGACCATAAAACCCTATATAGGGCTCTGTGGAAGAGTTCCATATTTTGAAGCCATGGATAATTTATTATAATTTAATAAACAGTCACATTTTTGTACCACTTATGGAACCGAGTACATTGTAACTCCACATTCAATTTAACACAATATGTGACACGATCTGGTCCATGGGAGCCAAAGGAGGCATTTTTGAAAATTGAGTTACTGTAATTATTACATAATACATACAATAGGCTATCATTTACTGAAAACACCAAAGGTCTAGCATACTTGGTTCTAAAGTTTTTTGATGTCTATTTTCTTATGTATTCCCATGGACCAGATCGTGTCCCATATAAATCGACATAAAATTAATATGGATATAAAATAATAACAGAATGTAATATTATCAAGTACAGTACATTTAGAAGCATATTTTATTGAAAAGATATTTCATCTACTTATGCTTGATAATTTCTTAAGAGTCACAAAATGGCATCCTGCATGTATTATTAATGATGTCCTCCAACTAGCCCTGGAGTCTCAAGGGCCTGCGTGCACATACAATGTACCAATACCTGTAACAGGCAAAGTGGTTCATTGTGAATGAGTTGGACATTTCCTAGTCCTCATTCCCCCCATTTTGGCATCTTCAATTTTGTAGAATTTTCACTTTCACATAAGATCTTCTGCACACATACAGAGCACCATTAACAACAGGAGGGATTAAGTGAAGAGAAAGATGATCTTGTGTAAGAGTGGAAACCCTCTAGAGCTGTGCTGGATGCAAGAGATGAATTGCAAGTAGAAAATGTCCAATTCTATCCAGAACACCTTGCTCTGCCTATTTACAGAAATTGGTGAATTGTATGCACTTGTTTATTTTCTTGGAAACTTTTCACTCCTTATACCATTCTCTTGACTCCACATTTTGCAGAGCTGCCACTGATAATTATGTCTCCTACTCACAATTAGCCTACTTCGATTAGGCCCTTTTAAAATTAGTATCCTATTCTATCAGTTCCAGTAACTGCCCTCCCCTGTGACCACAAAATCCCAGAAAAAATGGCCTACTAACTTTGGATTTTGACCTTTCAACCTCACCATATCGCCTCACAGGTATTCACATATTATATCCATCTAGGATTCTTGATGAATGTGTAATTAGATTAATCATTGTGGGTGGTCAAGTACTAACCAATGGTGAATGATAAAATCAGCCCACACAATGAGTATGTTTTTGCTACAAGGGATCCACTATCAGATTCAGATCCTTTCGGAAGCACTCAAATAAATAGGCACATATCACATTAGTTTCAGTAAATAACAACATGTGCATCATGTTGTAGGTCATGCCATATTTTCTCATGAAATTTGGGTCATGGCAAAAAGGTGTGGGAAGCCCTGTACTGAATGGAAAAATATCTTAAAGGTGTGTACTCAATTTTAATGATTTTTCTGGATAAAGGAAGCTCTCTTGAAGAAAATCCCTTGAAGAAAAACCAACTGCCAACTCTAACTGGAACTACTTCTAGTGTCAGTTGCCAATATCAGTCCCTACCCATAAGTGTTGATAAAGGCAACAGATGTTGCTGAAACATAAACAAGTAAATGCAATTTCTGGATCTGATACTAAGAACCTTGTCTACTGAATGTGTTTTCTATCTTACATGATGACCTATCACAAAAACAAGTTATGAGCTAAATTGTTCAAGAGGTTCGGATATTATACATGTAGAAGCAAAAGTGTGTACCTCAATGGGTGCATAATATACCACCAGAGACTAAATTTTGGTGAGAATCTTAGAATCGATTCTCGAAAGATTCTCATAAACATATTTTATAGTTTACACAGAAGTTGATTGGTAAGAATCGAATGATTCCAACAAATTTACTCCGCAAGAATCAAGATTGATCCTGTACCACCATGGGGGACTAGACTATTACTTTCTTTTCATACCATAAAAAGGAAACAAATCTCAGGCCTAACAACCAGGCTGAGTATGAAAAAAACATGAGGCTGTATTGGGACTTGTTTTATTAACCCTAACCATCCTTAATCCACCAAAATACAACAGCACACAGCCACTGCGCATGCGTGCACCACAGGTGAGTGAAATGACGCAATCACAGCAAGTCATATATAGGCATGCTTTAGTTGGCCAGGCCAGCGAAAGACCTGTGGTTACCTTACGCCCATTGAGTGGTTGGCAAGCGGGGGTTTGGGTTTTAATCCTGAGGGGAAAAAACAAGTTCTTTGTTCATCTTCTCTCTTTATTCCTTCCTTCCTAAAGGGACCCCATACGGCTATTATTATAAGTGAAGAGATTTCATACTTCTAGTCCAATAAAAATCTAGTCCTATTATTATAATTGGGGACGTCCCCATTTGGGGTGAAGTCCCCGGATTTTAGTAAAAAATTGCCAAAAAGTCCCCGATTATAGGGTTTTATCTAGTCACCTCTACACATTTTCAAATATGGACCCTATGAGCCTCCTATGTACATTAACAGTATAACTGTGGACCTCTATGCACTGACATTTTGTGATAAGATATATTATAATATTTAACCACTAAATCGTAAACCTGGTACTACACCTTAGATGGGGGACCTATACCCCATATGCATTATTATGAGTGAAATGTCACAGGTCAGTCAATGTTTGTCAGTGAAAATTATACAATATTCAAAACAAACTTGGTGTTTTTTTGGCCTAAATATCTCAAATAGCACTGCTTTCTTCCTCCCTCCTTCCCAAGAGTAACAAAATCCCCATTAATTATGGCAGATTTAGCTCAGCCAGTATACGTACTACTATAATATTGGAATGGACTTCCTTTTATGTCAGTCTCATTTACAGAAACACAGAGTGAATGGTATTGGCTATATGAATAGAGACGGTTATAGTCAAATATGTATGTGCCATCACCTTTATCTTGTACTCTCAATGCAGCTTCTTTTTGAGTAACCTTTACCATGGCACCACCTGTGGTCATCTGAAGCCCATTCCTATCTACAAGTCGTACAATTGCTTTCTTCCACTGATCAGAATGTCCTTTTTTATGCTCATATTCAGCTGGCAGTCCAAATTGAATGGTACACTGCTGCGGGTCAATCTGTGGTTTACATGCATCAAGGTTGAATGGACTGCCTTTTATATCAGACCCATTTATCTTGACATAGAGCAGTGGGGTGAGGTATACGCTATAGTGACACATGTATGTGCCATTATTATTGTCTATTACCCCAAGTGTACATCCGCCTTGGATAGCCTCCACCATGGCTCCACCAGTAGTCAATTTTTGTCCACTAGAATCTACAGTTTCAATGATGACTCTGTTCCAGAATCTTCCTATATCAGCTAACTGAATGGTGCATTGCTGTGGATCAACCTGTGGTTTCTCTTCATCAGGTACTGTTGATGTCGCTTTATCTTCCACTTGTGCTGATTGGCTTGAATCAATAGCTACTTGTTGAGTCTGTATTTTTTGCATCCACTCAATATCGCACAAATCCTGCAGTGATTCTTGAATCTGTGTCATAGCTGAATGATGCTTCTCAGTGAAATCAAAGTCAGTCTTATATGATGTAAATGTAGTCTCAGGTAACTCTGCTGTTTGGAGTTCTTTCAGTCTATCCAAGACTTGGTTTTGTGAGGTCAGAAGCTGTGTATGGTTCAAGTCACATGACTGGCCAGCAAAGTCACAGGCACTGCTGATATGAGCTGCAAGAGAGTCTATCGATCCAATTGTTGCAGTCAAACTTTTCTTCTCTGTTTCATACAAATTTTTCAAGAGGGAATGAGCTTTGTTGTAGTTTTTGTCAATTTGTTGATGCAATTTTTGATTGATGCAATCTCTTGCATTTCTTCATCTTTCTTTTTGAAGTTTGTGGTCAAATTTTCTTGCAGACTTTCCACTACTAATCGTTTACATGACAATTCTTTATTTCTCAAATTTAGTATCTTGGCGGATTGGCGCATATCATCAGTAATCTTATCAATGGCTCACGGCCCTGCACTTCTTAGATCGCCTTGATAAGAGTTCGAAGCCCTGTCGTCAACAGAGGGCAGTAAACTCGAAGTAAAGAATATCCCATATCGCGCTAATGAGCTGGGCAGTAACTGTAGAAAAAGCTTGTTTCTGGCGAAAATTGACAAGTAACTTGCACAAATTTCTAGATACAGTTACTATAAGGTCGTATGCGATGTATTCAAACCATTTGTTAACCCTTTCTTTTTTAGGGAGCAATAATTATTTATCATGAATATTATTGTCATGTTGATGACATCATAGTTACTCGCATTTTGTTCATTTTTAAATTTTGAAACATTTAACGCTCAAAAGTCACACAAAATAAATCACATATATTTTTATTTATTTCACCAAAGTGTCCTTGCCAAGATTCTAGCATCAGACCATGCGCGTTCTCAAGATACAGCCTTCATAAGTGTTAGGTCACTTCTGTACAATTCTTATAATTTGTTTCATGCATACAAATAGCGATGCACGTTTTTGTTGTGTTTTGATAGGTTTTCATGTCCGATTTTAACGATAAAACATTATTCCCTATAGAAAAACAATATGGCAAAAGATACAACAGTTTGTAACATTCTCCATGAACTTAACCATCTATGTTTGGATTGTGATGTAATTAACGTGTGTAATAAGATTTTCTCTTTCTGAATCCGACCGTAAAATATTATTTTTCATCACAATTTCTCATCAAATTCATACATTTCTGGGTCAAAAGTCAGGTAAAACACTTTGTGGTTTTGAAATATGGTTTAGAAATAACGCTAATAAAATCATTTGGGTTGATCAAGCAGTTGCTTTTTATGATTTTCAAGGCAATATGCATAAATGATGAATCTGCATGTACATAATTTTTCACTTCAGTAAGCTCGTCTTTTGACCAACGTTCATTATTGATCACGGGTTATATTGTATGCGATTGACATCAAAGAACCACATGTGTATGAGCTTATGCATTGAATTGAATTACACAATGGTTATTCAGGTTATTGATCGCTAGATGGAAGCGAACATGGTATACATATTAGGTAGGATTCCATGCCTGTGCGGGGATTTGAACCCTAGCGACCAGAACTATGAACACTTTGAAGCGTTAGCACCTTGCAGGGCCGTGGGCTGTTGATAATTCAACGAGGTCATGACCTCGATGATCAAGATGGCTGCATATTGAACAAACAGCTATTTTGCAGCTAATTTCTTTACAGTACATGCTCACATCTTGCTTTGGGTGTTTTGTACAACACTGCCCCAGTTTTGTTGTGGGGTTGCATTTCTGCTCTTTGAGATCAGCTATTGTTGAAAGCTTATGGTGCCTTAAAATGCCTAATTGTGAATGAGCATCCACACATTTTTGGCACAGAAAAGTCCCACAATCATGACAAAAACTGCCTGCTTGCTGACTATCACAACTGCCACATGAAATGGATGAGTTGAAAATATCCTGGTACGCCTTAAGATTTTCCACGATGAAGTTATTAGGCAGGCTGTCCACAGTTCCTCCTGGTAATGTGATCAGTTTGCAACATTTTGGACAGTCAAACTTTGATTGCTTATCAGCAATACTTTGTAGACAAGATTTACAAAAGGTATGTAGACAAGGCAGACATTTGGCTTTATGTTCATCATTGGCATACGGCTTAGCACAGATGGAACAAGTTAACATCTCTTTGAGATTTTCTTTTGCTTGGCCTTGTGAGCATTTAGCAGCCATGATGTTTGATATTCCTACACAATCAGAAGTGTGAGTATGAGAGTCGATATTGGATTGAGCAGGGTTGTTCATCAGCCCCCAAAGTCACCCAAATTTTCTCTTAATCATTGGTTACAATGGGAAAGGACAATACTAAAATCAATGTCAAAAAGTCACCCAATTATTTTCTTTACCATTAGTTTCTATGGGACAGGGACCAGCCAAAACTAGCAAGGTAAATCTTAAAAAGTCACCCAACTGGGCTACCAAATCACAGGTTTGGTAACCTGTTTAGAACCCACTTATCATACTGCATGGCATGACCTGTAAGAATTGCAATACTTTGTACTTTGCCCAAAATTCCAAATTAAAACAACACTTTAGTTTTCAGATAGATAAAAAAATGCAACAATAAATTCACTTTAAACAAAATCCTTTGAATGGCCCCTTCATCAGGTATGTAAGGCAATAGAAACAAATTAGTTCGATCTTTCGATCGACCATCGATGCTTGGTCGATCCTTATTATTTATGAAATCAATTAATTTACTATTATTAATTGTGATAAAATAGTAATTTTGCCTGTATAGTGATATTGTCCAATACAAATGTATCGTTAATTCTGATTAATTAGTTGATAGTTCATTAATAACATGCATCGAAGCAGCATCGACGGTCGATCCAAAGATCGAACCAATTTGTTTCTGGTGCCTAAGTGAAAAAAAATGATGTAGTGTCAAATAACTGTGGTGTCAAATGATGTACATCTTGACCATCTCAAAAGTATCACTCTACAGTATTGATTGACACCTTGATTGTATGTGCTACTACATGTAGCTGGATTTAGATTGATACTTCTGCAAAGATTAGTCACTAAAATTCAGAAATTATCCCTCTTCATCTCAATTCACTTGGTGATTTTGATCAGAATCACTATATGTGCCTAGTCATGTCAAAAGGAGACACTTTTGGGCAGGTCATCAATTTTGAGGTTTTAATATAGGCCTATTCTTAAATTAAAAGATATTTTGCTCCACAACACCGCTTTCTCCAATTAAATCGGACATTCCTAAGCGAAGATATTGAGTTCGTAAGTTATGGTATTATAAAATTGGAAATTGAGATATCGGTCTTTAAAAATATTATTGACAATGTTGAGAGTAGGAATTACCTTGAAAAATGTCTCCAAAAATACAAGATGCCAGTTATATTCTGGTCTGAAACTATCAGACAATATTTAAAACATTGATAACATCACAAATTTGCAACAAACCCAAATTGTGAAAAAATCACCCGTGGGCAGATTTATGGCTATTTCTCCATTTACGATCCTGCCCAAAAGTGTCTCCTTTTGACATGAAACATCACATATGCTCTGTACATTTTGTGTGACTTTATAATGTATATTAATAGTTCCAAATTAAAGGTAGTGCACTGTAATTATTATCAATTACATACTTGCCAAGTTTCTGATTATTTTAAATAATATTATTACATTCAGAACAAATGCACAAGCCAGCACATGTGATTACCCAGTTTTGGAAATAAACTGTTCATTTAAGTACAGGCCCTATCAAAACCCATCATACACTGATAACACACCTGTATATGGTTTTATATTATTGTCAATACCAAATTTGTATCTAGTATTTATAAAATGCTCACAATATGATTATCATTTCAAGTTTTTGTACAAATATCACTTATCTATATGTTATCAGACAGTGGTAAACTTTTCAACCAGTTTTATTCTAATGTAGGTCAATGATATTACAGTGAAAATGGTTAATCAAGCTTCCGATGGGGAACCCGCTACAAAACTAGCTAATTAGTTAATCAAGGGTAGTGTAACATTTAGTCAGGGATTTTTTTATGCCAATGACAATTTTTTTTTCTTTTTATTATTGAAGTCTGCTCTGATTTTATCAGCCAGTGGTGCACTTTTCAACCGGTTATCTTCCATGGTCGGCCTATATATTATGTTGAAAGAGATTAACCAAGAAGAGTGAAATGTATTCTCCCTTTGGTGAACGTTTCTGCTTTAGGTTCATATTCATGATCAATGATTAAACATCACTAAAGCACTCATGAGTGACAACAAAAAACAGGACCAGGCAACACTTCTACTTGGACTATAATTGGCAGCAGAAATTAACTTGGAATGTTATGCGTATGCATGCCTCAAATCAGTAAAACAGCCAATCAAATTATTTTTCTGCTTCAAGTGACAGGTGATGCCAGATGCAAATCTCTGCCTGGGATTATAGTGACCAATTGATATATACTATGATCAGCTCGTAATAGGCGATAATTATTCGGTTTTTGTTACTGCGAGAGTCAATAAAGTTCCAACTTACGCCCACGTAAATTCACAAAAGCATGTGTCAGTCACGCAATACGCAGTTCGCGTAGGTACTGCGCCAAGCTGTGTGTACGCCGTTCTATATCAATCCACAATGTTACAAGTCCTGCCTATTATGAGCTGATCTGAGTATATAAGAATCCAATCACTGGTACTCACCTTTAGGCCCATATACCTTATATCAACTAATAGACATTAAGTCAATATTCATAGCATTCACATCCAATGGAATCATGACTACCGCTTGGGCTGCTCTCTGTAACTTAACTCATATCTTAATGAATTCAGTCACTGGTACTCACCTTTAGGCCCATATATCTTATGTCCACTAATAGACATTAAGTCAATATTCATAGCATTCACATCCAATGGAATCATGACTACCGCTTGTGCTGCTCTCTGTAACTTAGCTCATATCTTAATGAATTCAGTCACTGCTACTCACCTTTAGGCCCATATATCTTATGTCCACTAATAGACATCAAGTCAATATTCATAGCATTCACATCCAATGGAATCTTGCCTACAGCTTGGGCTGCATCCGTGTGGAAGAAGATCTTCTTAGCACGACACATTTTACCTGATGATGTAAAAGACACAAAAAAGGTGAAACTGCATGGAGATTGAAGGTACAACACAAATAAGTATGGCAAAATTCCCTCTTCTTAACCTTTAATCTTTCCCCAACTTTAACCCCCTAAGCACTGCCTGCTGATCTAACATTGCCACTGATTGGTCAATTACATGATATCTTCACTTTAATCACCAATCAGAATGGAGCTTTGCAAATAATTCACCCCAATTTTTGTGTAGTGAACTTATTCTAACAATGTTGCTGATTGGTGCAATGAAAACTTCTTTTTGGCCAATCGGCAGGTAGTTCTCATGGGGTTGAATGTCTTTCCACTGTCTTTGTCTGCCACTTTTACTTTTTAATGCCATTATTACTTCTTTGCCCTTTTGTTCTGCCTTGTATCTCTTTCTATCACCCCTTTGTATACAACACATGCACACACTACCCGCCCTACACCCATGCACAAACATTGTATTATCTGAGCAAATTTGGACTAATGTACAGGATTATGCAAATGCAGACAGGGTGTGTCCATCATACAATAGATGTTTTCTGCTGTTTGTGTATAACTTGTTTTCATAAATATAGTACATTCTTGGGGTGACTTGATTTTGAAATAGATGTTTGGCAAGTACAAAAAAACATTGATAATCCACTTTTTGGATGCAGGTTAGAACTGAGACTCTGTATACACCCCCTGTGCAATAAACCAACCGGAACGGCATAACAATTGAAATGGCAGCCATGTTGGGGGACAGGTCTAGTTCAATTCCACAACCATTCATACCTAACACCTGTTTCATTGTATTATCATGTGAATTGCCCCATGGTACCTTACCGAGGCTTCAAATTTATTTAAATAAGGATGACTCTGTCATGAGTGAAGTCATACTGCATACCCTCTATATACTACTAGTCTAAGGGTGAGAAAGCATGTTGAGAAATTTTCTCATTTGAAGCTAAAGAAGTTGCAGCAAGTGACCAAAAAATTACTACTGATTTTACAACAGAAGCGATTGTACAATGCTACTGATGTTCAGTCTTAATTGCCAGCTTCTTTTGCCAGAAACTTGCCTTGAAGTTGACACTTGGACATGCTGCAAACTTTTTGCTTGATGTATCCTTATTATCAGCAATTAGTTTCGGTTAAAGCGACAGATGTAGACATGAAAATGTCAAAATGCTATGGTAATCATTGTGACTCCTTACACTCGATTTCAGAGAACAACAGTCCCTTGCTCAGATTGACACAAGCGTCCTGTTAATGAGAGACAAACATGGAGCTTTGTATGCGCTGACCTGTTCTGACTTGTAATTGACCAATCAGATAATTAGTCTGTTGTTATGATTGTCAGATGATTGAATCAGCCAATCAGAACACCACTTCTGTGTTTACGCTGTACACACTCTCAAAACTGCCATTCTTCTCTGCCAGAAACTGTAGTATGATGCAGACATAATGCACACTCCCACAGATATACCGTAAAATTCCGTCTACAAGCATATATATGCCTCTAAACGAGGTTTTTTTGACACAAGAGACAGACACTCTCAACAAAAACGTTATTTGGAGTTTGAACAACTATATTACTGATAAAGGCGGCTGTACAAACATGTATATTTGTAAGACCAATCTATTGCAATGTTTTTGAGAAGGGTATTGGCCTTTCATATCTTTCGTTAAAAAACCCTCGCTTAGAGGCATATATGCTTCTAGACGGAATTCTACGGTAGCTTACCTATTTCTTCTACAGGTTGTCTGACACCAATTTCATTATTCACAGTCATCACAGATACTAACACAGTATCTGGCCTCATTGCTTCCTCCAACACCTGTACAAAGATGAAATCCATAAATAGCTTTTTATATATGTGACATGATCAAGGGGAATGAGTCACATGTCGGCAATTTTCACTTAGAATTGTTTTACATCATTTTCTTGCAGGTTATGAATGCTACATTTTGATGCAAACCCCATCAAAATCGGACATCTGGTTAATGAGTTATGAGCAATTGATCAATGGCTGAAAACAATATAAAACAAAAGAATTTGAACACTGCTTTTGCCAATATCTCAAAAACAATATCAGCCACATCCGACTCCATTCCCCTTGATCATGTCACATATGAATCAAGAAGAGCAATATGTGGAACAAGCACTGTAGTCTTTAGAGTGTTAATACATAAAAACATATTCATAACCTCATTAATATACGCGAAACCTGTGATCCAATCAAAAGAAATTGATTGCCTGACCGCGCACTAATTGCGAGGCCATTAATAACTCACAATGACTCCTGACGCGCTACAATGACTTCTGCGCTCGGCGATGCGTGTATAAAGCTAAGCGTTATTGCAACGCGCGTGCCTCTGCGATGCCGCCGCATTTCTGTGATTGGTAGCTCTTGTTGTCGGCGCGAATGTTTAAATTCGCCTGGTCGATTTTTTGTAGGGTAGGTTACAACAATAATTAAAACTGGTTATATTTTAACAACGTTTTATGGCATAAAATAACATAAAATGCTATTTTGATTTGTTCAAATTATTAAATACGACGGTAATGAATGACAATAATAACTTTGCACCATCTATTTTGAGTTCATTGTGTGAAATTGTCTGGTTTTGTCTTGGGCCTCTGTATTTTAAATACCTCAGCCCAAAACAAAACCCTCCGATTTCACACAATGACCTCAAAATAGATGGTGCGCAGTTATTATTGTCTAATCGAGGGCTTAGAGCCTGAAGCAGCTATGTCCATTTGTTTTCTCAATTACATGTTACTCATTTCGGCAACAAATGTAGGGTTAATTATGCCCTCCATAATAAATGCAAGTGACTTTGGGGTATGCATGGTCACTTGAACAGTTAGATAGATGCAAGTGACCATGCATATACCCCAAAGTCACTTACATTTTCTTATGGAGAACAGAATTAACCGTCCATTTGTTACCGAAATGAGTAACATGTAATTGAGAAAACAAATGGACATAGCTGCTTCTGGCTCTAAGCCCTCGATATATAAATTGCGATTACTCACTTGTTAACCAATTATTACCAATAGTGTTTCATCACTTTCAATGAGGTGGGACATATGATACAATTTGTCGGGGTTACAGGTACTTTGACTTTCCAATATGGTGAAAAAATAATTGGGAATGCCAGTAGATTATAAGCTCTTCTACAAGAGCTTAAAATCCACAATGTTATTCATTGTCTATGCTGGTAGATTGTAATATAAAATCCTTCAACACTCCATGCCCTACTAACTCCCAAGATTTGCTATAAGTACCATTAAATCTGTAACATGTACTACCAGTCTTTCACCCCAAGCCCTTCTAGGCCCAAGATCACCAGTAACTACTCCTATAGACTTACTTTAAGATCTACTATGCCATGTACTGGTAGGTATGTTACATCAAATCCCCCGCCTTCCAATGCTCTACATGAATCTACACACTTGTGTTCCTGGAACCAGGACCTACTAGACCCCAAGATTACTAGTAACTTATCCTATAGACTTACTTTAAGATCTACAATACCATTAGTTTGTACTGGTAGGTATGTTACATCAAATCCCTCGCCCTCCAATGCTCTGCATGAATCCAATACACATTTGTGTTCCTGGAATAAAACAAAATATGTACAAATGTGTATTTCAAGTTTAAGTTTTGTTTCCCACAACCCTAGGATTCAAAATAAAAGTGTATGCAGTCATCTTAAAATTCAAGTGCTGAATAAATATACTTAAAACGACAGTTATGGTGAAATGTAAAACTTTTCAAAACATTGTCCACATTTTCCAGGTCTCAAATTACCGTATTCGTCCGAGTATAGTCCCATGTTCGAGTATAGTCCCACCCCCCCATTTTTGAAAAATTCCAGAAATAAAAGGTGTTTTTTTTTCGTTTTGGAGTGTCCTGGACCTGATTTAGATGCTAGGATCATTCATGGTTGACCTAAAAAAAAAAAAAAAAAAATTCAAGATGTTTTGTATTTTAATATGAAAATTGATATTTTGTATTCATGTCATACTCTATTTTAAAGGATATCAAAATGCATTCAAATTCAATGCATTTTGATATCATTAATAGAGTATGACATGAATACAAATTATCAATTTTCATCTTAAAAATACAAAACATCTTGAAATTTTTTTTTTTTTTTTAGGTCAACCATGAATGATCCTAGCATCTAGGTCTTGAGATTCAAGAAAATGTTCACCTAAAAAGGGTGGGACTATACTCGGACTAATCTGGTACTAGTATCCATAACATGTTAGAATCCTAGGCAGGTGGAAAGTGGTGATACCAGGGGGAAAATGGACCTCTGCCCCCGTGAGAAGTCTTTCCCCCTCCTCTTTCCTCTTGTGGGATGCTGGCCACCATGATATTTAATATTTACAGGCCTTTACTGTTTTGGACCATTTTCATCAGTTCCCCGAAAGTTGCCTTCCCCTCCTTAAATAGTCCTAGCTATGCCACTGCCTGTGAATACAGATTTCAGAGTGAAGAAAAGTAAATCCTTTGTACTCAAATACTCACTGTTTGGGTGGTAATGACATGTTTCTTTTTGCTCTTGTAAAATCTGGCAACACCCTGGAAGTAATGAAACAACAAAGCAATTATAGACAAGAATTACAGTGACATTATCAAAGTTGATGTTTTGATCCATTTTCACATTACAATAGGCCAGTACTACAATGGATTGGATATTTCACAAACACAAAATAAGAATATAAAGACAGGAGTTCTCTATGAAATTGGATATTTCATATTTTGATTCTCAAATTTATTTTATCAAACACTGTACACATTCAACCTAGTGTACCATACAATGTATGTGACATGATCTGCACAATGAGGACCAAAGGAGGCATTTTTTCTAGGTATAAAAAAGTAATAATTGAGCACAAGATGACAATGGTGGTGGATTAATAGACTTCATTTTGTAGTGGCAAGTTACCTATTTGATTACAAATGTATGTGTAGTTGACGATAATATTTTGATGTAAAATACACCATGCATAATGAGGACTTTGAACTTTATATTTGGACTTTATTGATGTATTGCTTTGTCGACAACCTACCGACGTTGGATCTTGAGATTTGATGATTGTCGACAAAGAAAGTTCTGCTCGACAACAGCCCTGATAAGAACACCAGTCAGGTTTGCAGTTATTGACTTACCTTAACCGATATATTATTAGATTCTGTGGCTCCACTGGTGAAAATAATCTCTTTGGGGTCAGCTCCAATAACTTTGGCCACTTGCTGCAAAATTAATGAAATAAACAACCTGTCAACTATAAACAAATCAATCTGCCTTTTTAAAGGGATTTTTAATTTCCCACATCTCTGGTGTGAGCTACTTAAATGTAGGTAGTCAGATTTGTCATATTGTGTTTTGTACCTCACATTGAGGCCTGTCCCAAAATAATCCGATTCCCAAGTTTGCACTAGCCGTTTTGATATTTCATAACGTCCCATAGAACAGTGTATGGTATATCACAATTGGGATGAGGCTAGCACCTTTTCATTCATAACATGTCAACAGAACATATTTAAGTCTTAAAATTCCACCGGGATTATGAGAAAAATGTGAGATTTCTTCTGATGCCAAGATTGCCATTTTGATAGGAAAAAGTGGAGGGATGAGACTGTCGATCAGGTCACCCATCTTTAAATAGTACATACTCCCCTCTATCTTAAAATGCTAAAAATGGCATTATTCCAACCAGGGACACCATGGGGGCAGTATTGATGAATCAATATGTCGGAAGAAATCTCAAAAATCTGCTATTTTAAGTCCCCAATCAGTCTGAAAAATATTGTGTAGGGGTGTGACCGTGTGCGTGTTTGTGTCTCTCCTTGGCACAAAAAAACAAACAGGGGATATGTGTATATGTGTACACAGGTGTTTGCCGGCAAATGCATTTGAGAGCAGCCAGTGTACGCCCCTAGGTTAAAATCCAAAAAAATTATTTATAATTTGTGTAAAACGGTCAACATCCCGGCGAATATATAGTACATGTACATGTGTGTATAGAGGGTATGCAATACGACATCACTCATAACAAAGTCATCCTCATATTTAAATAAAATTCTGTCCTCCATAAGATACCAAAGAAAAACTCGCATGATATTGATAATACAATAAAACGTGTGATAGGTATGAATGGTTGTGGAATCGATCTAGAGACCTGTCCCTCTGTCATCTTAAGTTATCTTCGAACTGTCCTCCAGCATGGCTGCCATTTCAATTGTTACACCGTTCCGGTTGGTTTATTGCATACACTCTTTACGCTGGCGAAGTTAACTATAGGTTAAAACAATTTTTGAATATATATACCGCGCTGCACTGATACGTTCACACGGTACCTAGAGCTGCATTGAATCATATCATGCTAATCACTTGCACCTGTAAGATTAGTATCTTTAAAGGGACCATTGAAAGAAAATATGATTTGGTATCAAAATAAAGCCCATAAAATATAGAATTAATATCTAAAACAATTGAAGAACTAACTATTTTAGAAATAAAAATACAATGAAAACAACGTACTCGATTTACCCCCTTCCGACGCTACATCGCGTGTCATTTATCAAAAGTAGAAAATTGGGCGCTTTCCGGATTACGTCATTGTGGTTACGCGTTTTTGTGTTGCGTTGACATTTTTGCCGGGATAATTTGACAACAGCGATCGCGATCTAAATATCAGATGCAATAATCATGGTAATACAACCACTTATAATTATTTAAAGGTCAAGTAAAAACAAAATTCCAGTTGATTGTCTACATGTTATCAAAAAGAGGAAGTGGAGGGCCTTTTTATTTATCATTTATAAGTTATTTTTTACAATACAAATGGATCTTTTAGGCCTATGTATTATTCCCGGACATTATAACTAGTTGTGTAATTTGTAGAGGAGGATGATATGATCGAGGCTCTTGTTATTTGATGGTTCTCTGAGAGGATGATTAAAACAAAGTCTCTAAATTGAAACGCTAACAATATTATTAACTTTTGAAACATTTAAAAAAAGAAGTTTTCCCTTATAAAGAAAATAGCATTAAACATTTCAGACTCCCTCAATTGCAATGCCATGCGAAAGGAAGCGGGCGGGGACGATCAATTGTTTTTTTTATCATTATCAAGCATATGCAGCTTCCTATTTTACTTATTCATAAATTCAACCCCCCGGTCAACATGACCATGATTCTGATGACTTTATGTAGGCCCTACATGGCATATAAAACCATAAAACTAATTATGAGTATGCCTATAGGCCTATGATATAGTGACGATGTTGAGGGGAATATCGCCAAGATTTGTCGCAACACATAAATTGCAGATGATGTGCCGGCACGAGCACCTCCAATGGGTATTATTATTATAGGCCTATGTATTTTTTCCGTAGGACCTACCTTAAAAAATATTCAAGAGATGATTATTTTTTCCAAAACCTGACAATTGGTATAAAAAAGCTTTTTCTTCCATAAGTTAACTTTCAAAAGTGCTTATTTTCATACCCCAAACAATGCAAAGTAGGCCTAGGCCCTTTTATTTTGCAAATGTATTCCCCTATAGGCCTACCATGTGTTATACGGGAGACTTGCCAATATTATTTGAGCCGTTGGCACTGGGGCAGTAGCTGAACGGCAGATGAAGAAGTTGGTTCAGAAGAACATGACATGCAAGCTGTTCTTGAAATAAATTACGAGGAGCGCCTATAAACATATATAAGCCTTCAAAAAGCCTATATGCTACAAACATCAAATGGGAAATATTATAGGCCTACACTTATTTTAATCCATGGATGGTTAGGACCGGGGTAGGCCTAGCCTATGCGAAAAAAACCCGAAATATCCAGCCAGGCGCGCTGTATTTTACAACATTTACCCAATCAACATAAACTTTGTAACTGTAGGCCTACCTTTGATAAAACGCTCGGACACTTTGCACTTTCAAGTATCGGTGGGAGTTGAGATTGGATTAGGCTTATAAGCATTTCCATAACGTAAACTAAAGGCTGACAGTAAATATTGTTCATATGATTGTTTGGAGTGGCCTTTATAATGTTCCTCTCGTGGTTCTTTATCTTCAAATTTGTTTCTCATTTTTCATAGGCTTTTAAAAATAAATAAAAATAAATTTCGGCTTTTATATAATAACGCCTTTTTCCAGATCTCGGAGGGTTCAAAGCGCTGTAATTTCGCTGCCATGGTACTTATCACAATCAGATCGCATCATCTAGGCTGGATGCTGCCGAACCTGTCGCAAATCTAGCCGCACTTGGATTGTAACATCCACAATTATCTTTTCAGCTCCCCAAATTTCATTGGGTGAAGGAAGTTTTGATAACCAAACAACTAATCACCGATTTTTGAGAAGCAGGAGGAAACTGGAGATCCCGAAGAAAACCTGCGGGATCGAGATAAACCAAGATCGCATGAGTCTTTGGGCCGCGCGCTAGGGGCTTGAAGTTGAACCCGGGACCTCAGTAGTGGTGCAAGGCGAGGAAACAACCGCGGCAACTCCCTCTCCCGAGCCTGACTTTTGTTTTGAACCTGGTCCCATCAGTGTGTCTCAAGCAACACACTTTAATCACTCGCAATTCAGCTTCCAAACTTCGGAGTCAGGATCGGCTTGCGTTTTAGGCCCGGCGGTTAAGGTCGTATAAAATTAATGTTTTGGTTCTCGTCCCCTCTCTCCTCAATTTCTGGGATTTTTCAGATTTTTTTTTTTTTTTTTTAGATTTTTCAATTATTTTAAACTTTGGAATGATTTATGATTTTTTCGTACATAGGCCTATAAATGAGTTTATTAGAGAACAAGGACCACTTCCAAGTCTTTTTGTGGTAGGGCCTACTTTAGGGGGTTTATCCCTCAGAATCTCACATTTGAAAAAAAAAAAAAAAGAGCGTCATCGTTTAAATTCCTCGAACACTGTTGGAAAAGACTGAAAACTGCAGACAATGCTGATTTTACACTGAAAAAAAACCACCTCCCTCCCTCCCTCATCAATTCATGAAAATCTTCTGGACGAGAACCAAAATATTAATTTTATACGGCCTAACCGGAACCTAGGCCGCACGCCCGGGAGGTAGGCTAATTAGGCCTAAAGAAATTAAGTCGCATGTCATGGGCTAACCCGAAGCATCATTGCCTTCTCTTTCCTATCCTCACCAGATATTTCAGAGGAAATATAAGTAGAGTTGCTATATCAGAATGCCTCAGTCAAAACAAATGATACTCTCTTACAAACGCCGAGCAACTAGTACGGACAGCTTTGACTTTGTCAATATGAAGGCCTAGGCCTAACTTACTTAAGTTTCCCCGTTGTTGGCCAATTTAGTAGGCCTAGCTAGAATTTATATATAGGCCTATCATAGAAGTCATTGTAGCTTTGTAATTTATATTATAATATCCTTTTTAATATACTTGTTAGGCCTAGAAGGCACATAAAAGTTCATTGCTGTAAACACGTTAATGCGTTGGTTAGGACCAAGTCTGGACTATGCAGTGTTGCCATGCAGCGGAAAGGATAACCACTTTGACGTCACAGGGGTTGCCACGTGTCTCTGCACATATGAATTAGGCGAACGACGCGACATTGGCGCTTTGTCTTTATTTGCTGATTTGGGGGTAAAATAAAGGAAAATTGTGTTTATCATTTTAGAAATGGATTCTATATGTTATTAGCTTTATTTTGATACCAAATATGTTTTTCTTTCAATGGTCCCTTTAAGGGTACATGCTCTTGGGTCATGACCTTGACATAGGGAAATTTTTTTAAATATTTTTGACAAGAAGACATACATACCCTTCATATAAAATAACATGAATCCTGAAAAAAAGTGCCAATGTGTAATTTCCCCTATTTTGTCTCCGTTGCTAATGAAAACAAACTCCGATTGTATTGCGTGTGGTCCATTTATTAAAAGCTCCATGGTATGCACCAATTACTCTCTTAGTTTCGAGTCCAGACTGCATATTGTAAGGACGAACGACGTGTGTTTAGAACGACGTAAACCACAGCATAAACCGATTGTGAAGGAGACTAACTCTCAAGTTGAAGCGTTTCCGATTAGAACGTCAGTCCCGCAAACTCGTCAAATTGGGCATATAATATCAAAACGGGATGTACGAACGGGAATCGGGATATCGCTGTGCTTGAAACCGTCGCCCAGCAGGGCCAAGCGCCGTAACTTTTGCACTACAGCCGGGCATGCAAGAAGTGCTGTGAAAACATATTTATATGGAAGATATGGGCCTATATTAGATTTACTGAAACCCGGGGCTCACAAAAATGATTATTATAAATGATCAACCAAATATTGTTGAAGGTCTATTGATCATTATTCAATGACAATGGACATGCCTATTGCCTCCGGCAAAGGGGAGGGGGGGGTAATCCCATACTGCCAAATGCATACGGGGATTGCGCTTTTGCAAACAATCCTTACAGACATGGGTCCCTATTTTTGCTGAAAATCCTTATGGGTCCGTTAAACCCCCGTCCCGTGAATCTCGATCTTTTCGGGGGAAATGGGTCTAGGCCTATAGGAAAGAAAACTTTAGACATGGGTCTATATTTTGGAGAAAATCCTTAGAAATGGGTAGGCCCTCCCTACCTGTCCACGGTCAAATGGCAATGGGTAGGCCTCACGGGTTTCAAGTCTGGAGCCTCCACCCCGTCTAATAAATATCAACTTGTTCCCCCCGCATGCCTAGGGCGGTTTTAGGTGTCACTTCGCCTAAACCATAATTATACGCCTAACGACCATTTGAGCGTGCAAAAATTTGCACTTTGGGGGCTAGCTAAAATGGCCAATGAGGTTAATTTGGTCAGAAACCCCTGGCAGAAACCCACATACAGGCGTCAACATTGGGAGGGTGATTGTATGGAACATCTACCCTGGCAATATTAGTGGGATTTATCCTCCATCCCACCAGGATCTCACGCCTACAAAGGGATCCGAAAATCTAAACTTGAAAATAGTCCAATAGGCCTTCTGATTAAAATACAAAATAACAAAAACACAAAATAACTTCCCATGACAATATGTCGGTTCATAAAATACAAATTTTGTATTAGATCCAACACAAAGGTTTTTTACTGCTTTTGGAAGGAGGGTGGTCCGAAATTTAAAAAAAGTCGGCGGCACTTGAAATTACGACCCCTTTTTCAGCAACCAAAAATTATGACCCCTCCGCTGATTGGCCTACACCTTAGGGGCTGTGCAATAATTATGACCCTGGGGAGGGTAAAATTAGCGGGGGAGAAATATTTGGCGAGCGAAGGGGGGCAAGCAATTCCCCCAAGCGATTTTTGCACGCATTCATGGGGCGCCTTTTAATAAAACACTCTAAAATGGCTTGGGAAAACAGTACGGAAACGCTTAAATATGCAAATATTTTTGGCGTACACAAGGGGGGGCGCAAAGAATTTTGGCGGGCCGACGGGGAGCGATTTTTGGCGGGCGAGAGGCGATATTTGGCGAGTCATTTGGAAGTTTTACCCCCGGGGTAAATTGCACAGCCCCTTAGGCCTACCGTACCCCATAAACAGGCTAAAATTGTATTGAAATCATTCAAATCAGTGTTTTTGAATGAAATAACCACACTATCTGTCATCTTGTGATTCCCTACATTTTGGTCATCGAAAATGTTATGACCCCCCCCCCCATATTTTTTATCCTTAAAATTTTTGAACCCTTCTGTATATTTGAGACAACCTTCCGAAGAAAATGATAGCGCCCCCAGGCCTAATCATTATTTTGTTCTTGAGCAAAGATTGGTGTATCATATGATTTACAAATGCATCGTTAAACCATATAGGCCTATTTTGTACTTTTGTTCTCAAAATTACAAAAAAAAAAAAGTAAGTCAATTATCGTAGTGGGCTGACGATATCCATTCTTGTTCTAAAATTGTCAATTTTGCACTGGCCCTGTTCTGACCACAGCTTCTAACATCATTAACATCGTTGGTCAATCATGTTCCAAACGGGATATACAACCGCGACAGTCTTCTCCAAGTGTGTACATCTCGATTTGCCGGATTGACCCATGACCTCATGAGTCATGAAACGTAAACACATGGCGTGAAATATAAATTTCTCCGTGTCTTCTTGCCAGGAAAATCAGGAATTTAGCCAGTTGCAGTCATTTGATTGTGAGTAGCAAAGTACACAAGCAACCGGGCCTTGTCGTGGCTTATGAGGGCGAATTTCGCTTTGACACTTTGTCAAATTAGTAACATAGAATTGAAAAAAGAAATATTACGCGATTGACCGTATCTCTGAATCGTGTAAAAGCTTAAAAGTGTTGACCATACCGTCTAAAAAATTGATATTTCAAATTGGCTGATCGTAATCCCCAAATTCGAGTATGCACATGTAGCGAAGATATGCACCATATCTTGCAAAGTTAATTTTTTGAAAATAATTAAACAAGCTATGAAAGCTAGACTCATTAAGAAATTTTTGAAAAATACAAATTTCAGTCGTAAATTTTAGGTTTTCTACAACTTGTAATTTTATTTCTGAAGTAGAGATATCAAAACTGAATAGCAAGAATGTTACTATGGGATGTTTTATAGATGACTACAATTTGGTTTAGAAATCGGAATGAGGAAAATTGATGAAATGACTGGTCAAATAAAAAATAGCGAGTGCTATAATCAATGACCCAGTTCATTCACTCCCAGTCCCAATCAGAGTCTGAAAATTAAAATAGCAATGGAAAAATAATAATATATAAACCTTTACCTTTAAGATGAGGTATAACTTTTATTTTTCCGATGATTATTTCTGGGCCAAATTTGATACTTAATGTGGCAAAATCATCCCATTTTTTTGCTCAAAACCTCAGAAGAGGCAGTAACCTTAAAAAGACCAGTATTGTATTCAATCTATGATTGCAGACATACACAGGTGATTAGTTCAACCTGCTTGTAGTGCAGTGCAATATGTTCAAAATTGTTTTGATCTATTGCTATGGTAGTTAATCCGATTAATTACGTAACTTCGCCAGCGTATTGCCTGTTTATGCAAAATCATTAACTTACAGCTCTAGCATTCTCCACGGCATCCTCCGATTCCCATCCATAAGAGTGTGTCCTTGAATGAGGATTACCATAATAAGTAACAGAATATGGCATCATAGCATCTAATACACGAGGGTCCTGAAATAGATCATGGGCAAAATAAACATGAGTACATTTTGTGTACGAATTACCTGTTTAAATACAGAAAAAAAATAAGACAGCGATCTTCCTTCAATTAGCTGTGTTCACATTGTCGGATGTACGCCCGGCGGAACTTGATCAGCGCAAGTTGCTAGGAGAGCTAGCGGTGGCGCTACCAGGAGTAGTGGCACTGTGAACGATGGTCAGTGTAAGTGCCGCCAGGCATATATCCAACAATTTACTCCTAACAAAAGTCAGGAGTAGCGAGCTAGGTGTAATCGAGGACGTCTTCGGTTTGTTACTATGACCAGGACAATGTAAATGATGCAAATATGCATATATAAGATATAGGTGGGTATAGGACGGGTCACAGTTGGATAGTACATGTAAGTTGTCTGGTGTGTTTGTGTGAGTCCTCAGTTAGATCCTTGTTAAGTCGAGGTCCTCGTTTGGACGTATTTACAAACAGGTGTAGAAAAAAAAGGTATAAAAAAGGTGTAAAAAAGGTGCAGTAGCCTGAACATCAAGGTACAGCGATCTCCCTTTAATGGAGTCTGTATTGGTTTGTGTTGAGGGGGTGGGGAGGTATTTGTGGGGGTATGTGTCTGTATTAGTTTGAGCTGAATATGGGGGTGGGGAGGTATATCGGAGGTATGTGTGGGGTGTGTGGGGTATGTGTGCTCTTACCATAGGTGTAGTGGCCTGTGCATCAAGGTATAGTGATCTCCCTTCCATGGGGTCGGTACTGGTTTGGGCTGCATCTCTTCCTATATTTCAATACAGAGAAAAACAGAAACATGGAGACTATAATTATCATCATAGAAAGGGAGTAAAAGGTGAAGGATCATCATCATCATAGCTCATGTCAGATAACTCGAGTCCCGACGTGGTATTTTAGGCAACACAGAAGAATCAAAATGATGCAAGTACTGAATCAACTGATGGATGGACTCTAAATGTTGACTGTACCCACCAAGATTCATGCCCATACAACAGTTTTTAGTAATTTGACCTCAGATGACCACTGGATGACCTCGGACGACCCTGAAATAACCTTCCAAAAATTTGACTCCAAATGTTGACAACAGTTTTTAGTAATTTGACATCAGATACCCCTGGGTGACCCCAAAATGACCTTCCAAAAATTTGGCTCTAAATGTTGACTGTACCCACCAAGTTTCATGCCCATATGACATTGACAGTTTTTAGTAATTTGACCTCAGATAACCCCTAAGTGACCTCAGATGACTCTGAAATGATCGCTGATCACCAGCGCGTACCTGGAACACAGATAAATAAAAAATGAGAGGGCGAGATAGCAGAGCGGTTAAGGCATTGCGCTGCCGGCTGGGAGAATACGATCGGCGAGAGTTCAAGCCTTGGGCTTGCCTTACATGTAGGTAGGTATAATACAAAAAAAATTGAACTTTTTTTTTATTCTCATCAAAATAATCTCATATAAAGAGCTAAATGAAAGAAAACTGATGAGGCATAAATGAATATCATACGACATGTGGTTGCGGAGATATGCTAATTTGAATGTCTCAATTTTTCAGCCAATTTCCTGTACAAACTTTTTGTGCATGCACATAATTTTTATTAAAATGCTTATAAGCCTATATACTGTGCATTGTGAGTACGGTACACAATTTTAAGAAACAAGCACTACTGGCACTTGCCATTTACCGTGAACTGTAAATGTGATCCTATATTGATTGAATTTGTATTGATGTGAACATAAAGGCCTATCATTTTCTTTGGAAGGGGGGTCCCAAATATACAGGGGGGTCATAATTTTTTGGAAAGAAAAATAGGGGGGGTCATAAAATTTTTGATGATAGTGTGTTTATCTTATTCAAAAAGACTGACAATTTTAGCCTTGTCATAAAATGTTGTTGCCGAAATGGGGGGGTCGCAATTTTATTGATGCCGACTTTTTGTAAATTTGGTTTATAGGGTCAAAATTTCAAACCACTTAAATATGTTTCTGTTTACTGTAATCATGCATAGAAGCAACTTAAATTCCAGTAAAATAATGCAGGGTTCAGTTTTTGCCTGGTTTAAACCGGCAAAAATGGCAAAAAATGGCAAAAACTCACATATAGTCACTCAAATATTAAGCTCATAAACAGTATCACAAAACTTTTAGTGAATCATTAAATAGTTTTTGTCTTATCAAGTCCTTAAAAGGAACAAGTTTTAAATTTGATTTTTGCCACATATCGGTTAAATGCACTTGAGCAATGAAAACCCATGTATACCTTTAATTTCTTAATATGTTATTTATAATTACAAAATCTGACCTTGTTACACTCAGGAAATAATTTTTGTAACTTAATAATTTGTTTTGAGATGAAAAAAAATGAACTATAGATCACTTTTTTAGTTTTTGCCATTTTGCTGGCAAAAACTGTTTTTGCCAAAAAATTAAATTATCATAGCAAGTCATTTATTTGTTTCGGAGGCTTCATGTTAACAATGGTTAAACATTGCAGAAGTAGTTTTTTTGAAAACAACACTGTTGGGATCATCTAAGCTGTTATTTTCTTGTGTGTATTGAATCGATGATTCTATGCGGCAGATATTGTAGATTTATAACATGGTAATTTTTCACCCATTTGTTAAGTATGGTGTTATTTGCATGTGAAGCCTCCGCAACGGGCTTTCTTGGGTATCAGTATATTTTTCAAACATTAACCATAATATCAATTTTTTTTTAAACTTATGACATTCTGCACATATCATGCAACAATTACAATGCAGATATCAATATGGAACACACCAATTTAGATATGCATAGATGATTATTAACCTTATTGTTGTTTCGGAGGCTTCATTTGTTTCGGAGGCTTCAATTGTTAACGGAAAGTTTGTATTGGGTCCCATTTTCAAACGGTGATATATATCTCCACGATTTAAAAACAAGTGACTTGAGGATCTACTTTGCTACATTTTGATAAATAGATTGGATGAGCTCTTTTATTTATATTTGCCCAAGCTTGCTGAACAGTTTGTTTCGGAGGCTTCAAAAAAGTTAACGGAAAATCGGCTCTTTAAAGTCAAGATTTTATAAAAAATTTTAAAGCTTGCAAATCGACTAATTTTTGTTACCCATTTTAAGTTAAGATATCAACTATTATGAATCAAGAAGAAGTGAAGAAATAACCAAGAATTATGAACCAAAGCTATACCCACTGTGATGTGCCCTGAGTAATTTGACTTAATTTAATTATTTAACTTTGTTTACAAGCTGAAAGTATTTCATGAGATGGGAAACCCCCTTGTATTTTGGAATTCCCCCAAATTATTGTAAACAAAGTCAGAGCTATGTTTGGAACTTGGAAAGCCCTAGTTCATTATTGCACCATCAGGAAAACCCCCCAGGAAGTGATGTAATGTGAATGTGTATAATTAATCTTGGGAAATCCCAAGATTGCAGCAATGTTGTGAAAATGTGATTGAAGTAATGGTTTATTAATAGATGATGGGTTTTTTGCATGAGTACTGATATAAAAAGCTGGAGACTTTTGTTGGGACTTTACAGAATGCCATGGGAGATTGAAAACTCCACATGTGTGTGATGGTCTTCGTGCTTCAAAAAAGAAGTACATTTTAACCAGTTTATATAGCCAATAATTGAGCTAATTTTAATACAGCAACGAAGAAGACAGCGAGCAGCACACAAAAGTGCTCTTCCTCATCAAAGGATTAAAAGTTCTTCTGTCAAATTGCTGGAGTTTGCTGGGTTTGTGAAGGCCACGCATCTGTCAAGAAACAGTGGAGCTGTGTTAAAGAAACCGGTTCCCTGGAAAAAGAGTGATTGGTGAAAGAAACACCATTTTTTGGAGAAAGCAGCGCAAGGAGATATATTTGAGGAGAAAGCAGCGCAAGGAGATATATTTGTGGAGATAACAGCGCAAAGGAGATTGGAGAAAGCATCATCATGTTCGTATGAGGATTTTATACGCAAGGATTTATAAGCGCAAGTGTACACTGGACTTCGTGGGACAAGCGAATAAGGATATATTACATCAGTCGTCCAGAACATTGCAAGAACTCTAGGATCACCAACAAGAAGACAGCTGGTTAAGTAGTCATAGAGTAAAACTGTCATTGTGTGATTTTATTGTATATGCGATATTGTTAATATATGTACCAATCATACTCTGTTTTCAATTAAAGACTTAGATTTTGTTAGCTTAAATAAACAGTGTATTTGTGTTGTGCATTCGTGTGAGTTCGGGTGAAAGGTGATTTTGGCCTTGAGTCAAGTACGACTCGTAACACCACAAAGTTTGTTAACAATTGTTAACGGAAAATGAAGCCTCTGAAACGACAAATCTCGAAGTCCGGTTCTCAAAAAATACAGGTCTGTTCACAATGAAATCTAATGTGGCAGTGTTTACTGAACATATGACCGTACTTTCAGGATAAGAAAAATTATCCATGAACTAACTGAAGAAAACACAGGGTTTTACAAAATGTTACTGTTTTTATAGTTTTTCAAAATGGCAATATTAGGTACATTTAAGCCTGTTAAAACTGAACGCAGTAACTCCCGAAGATGATTATGCTACCCAAGGTAGCTGCTAACTAGATGACTTATGTGGCCAAAAATCATGGAATTCTGTGGCTTTATTAGAACACTACGGATTAAAATGTTAAAAATCCAAAGTTACACCCTTTACCGTGAAAATGACCATATACAAATGAACATGTATGAGTAACATTTTGTTTCATTTCTGTTTTCTGATGCAGATTCCAGCTTTGACAGAGGATGGAAACCAGGGACTGTCTTTTTGGAATTTGCAGGAGAGCATTAAATTAAAGAGCAGTAGAGAGCGATTGCTCTCGCTCTCCTCAAAAGGCAGTCCCTGGGAAACCACAGTGAGGGCCAACATCAAATGCAAAAATAAAGAAAAACTTATTCAAAAAGATGAAATTTGTGTTCAAGTGTCTTATTATTTTCTGTCATTGAAAAACTCACGGTTTTGATACTACCCACCAGAGTACATGTACACCTTTTCACTAATACAAAGGGGGGGGGTAATTTGTTTAAGGGGGCACCCTTTAAAATGTTTAATTATCATAAGCACTAGCATTCAACCCCCTCCCCCAGGAAAATGTTTTTGAGCAGGCACCCTTTGGAGCACTGGCTGGCGCATGCTCCTTATTCTGAAGATCATTGCGGAAACTCGAGGGCCAGTTCACTTGATCATCAGAATGGGGTCACTCCTGCTCAAGTATGAAAAAAAAAAAAAAAAAAAAAAAAAAAAAAAAAAGCGCAGTGATTTATAGTGCGCTACGCACAGGCACAATGCCTAGACATTGATCCACAAGCCTCAGCACACTTTACCCCCTGCCCCCTTCCCCCAGCTTAAGTTTTGTCTTTGAGTAGGTACCCTTTGGAGCACTGGCTGGTGCATGCTCCCTATTCCGAAGATCATTGCGGAAACTCGAGGGCCAGTTCACTTGATCATCAGAATGGGGTCACTCCTGCTCAAGTATGAACCCCCCTGCCCCCTTCCCCCAGCTTAAGTTTTGTCTTTGAGCAGGCACCCTTTGGAGCACTGGCTGGTGCATGCTCCCTATTCTGAACTTGAGATCATTGCGGAAACTCGAGGGCCAGTTCCCTTGATCATCAGAATGGCGTCACTCCTGCTCAAGTATGACCCCCCTGCCCCCTTCCCCCAGCTTAAGTTTTGTCTTTGAGTAGGTACCCTTTGGAGCACTGGCTGGTGCATGCTCCCTATTCTGAAGATCATTATGAAACTCGAGGGCCAGTTCCTTGATCATCAGAATGGCGTCACTCCTGCTCAAGTATGAACCCCCTGCCCCTTCCCCCAGCGTAAGTTTTGTCTTTGAGCAGGCACCCTTTGGAGCACTGGCTGGCGCATGCTCCCTATTCCAAAGATCATTGCGGAACCCCGCGCGCCAGTTCACTTGAGCATCAAAATGGGGTCACTCCTGCTCAAGTTACCCCCCCATGTCATCGCCCCCATCAATTTGAACATTTAGAAAATCAAATAGGACTAGAGCGGTTCTCGACTTATGCTGGTTCTCGACGCATAGCGCCGGCCACAATGCCTCCACCTTGACGCCAGTATCATTTTAACTGGTGCAATTTCACTAGGAACTGGCCATCTCTAGATGACAGTGTAGGTTTTAGAAAAAGTGTAACGAATGAAAGATCCTTGACCCATTTTGTCTTCATCAAAATGGTTTGATTTTGATTTTTACCTGAAGCAAGGAAGTATTTTGACTATTATCCGAGTGGAATGTAAGGCCAAAAATGACCTTCCAAAAAATGTAACTTTATATGTTGACTGTACCCACCAAGTTTCATGCCCATACAACAGTTTTAAGTTATTTGACCTCAGATGACCCCTGGGTGACCCCAAAATGACCGTCCAAAAATTTGACTCAAAATGTTGATTGTATCCACCCAGTTCCATGCCCATACAACAGTTTTAAGTTATTTAACCTCAGATGACCCTGGGTGACCCCTGATGACCCAAAAAAGCCTGTCCAAAAATTTGTCTCTAAATGTTGACTGTACCCACCAAGTTTCATGCCCATATGACAGTTTTAAGTTATTTGACCTCAGATGACCCCTGATGACCCCCAAAAGACTGTCCAAAATTTGACTCTAAATGTTGACTGTACCCACCAAGTTTCATGCCCATACGACAGTTTTAAGTTATTTGACCTCAGATGACCCCTGGGTGACCCCGGATGACCCCAAAATGACCCTCAAAAAATTTGGTTCTAAATGTTTACAGTACCCACCAAGGTTCATGCCCATACAACGTTTTTGCTAATTTGACCTCAGATGACCCTAGATGACCTTGGGTGACCTTGACCCACTAACCAAACCTACTGGAATTTGAAGACCGCCAATGACCATCCCTCCACCAAATTGCATCACTGTACATCCTATCAGTTCCGAGATATTGCACCCGCAAGCTCGGACGGACGGACAGATGGACGGACAACCAGGAAACATAATACCTCCGGTGGAGGCATAAAATGGCCAAAAACGGCCTGTGCCCCGCCATCATACCTGATGTGCCCACCCCAGTCATTCAGCATCTATCATAGCAAAAATCGTGCTAGCGCTATGCATGATGGGATAGGAATAGGACAGGTCCAAATTTGCTTCTTCCCCCGACTCATAGTCGGCACAGAATGAGAATCTATCCCAGCATCCACAGTATGAGCCCATTCAATACGCAAACCATGCCGGGTTAAACATGTTCACTCACTGGCAAAAGTCGCCGAATTCGTACTACACTAAGTCCCCAGTTCACTCACTTTTTGCGCAAGGCATCCATCCATTCATCAAACCCAACATTTTTATGTACAAAAAACTACCTTTATTTTAATACCGCGTGCTCCATTTAACTTACCGCTCAACTCCATTATTTAGATATTTGGAGAGTAATTTCCGAAAAAAATTAGATCGAAATTGTTACTTTCAAACCCACTAGAAAGTCGCCAAAATTTGCCGCGACCACGTGCGAATCATCTGACCTCTTCCGGGTTATGATCAAGTTTAACCTTTTGACTTGACCTAGTAAGCTTCGGAACTGTTTCTAACTCAATCTAATACCCCCAAAAAAAATTTTTCAAAAACATCGCCGAAATATTTACTACCGATAATGAATTTCCAAAATGGCGCCGGGTGCGCGATTTCCCTATGCTGAGAGAGGCTGAATATTGCGCATGCTCAGGTAAGGAATGCTCACATACAGGGGTAGCGCTAGAACTAAACCCTCCAGTGTCCGCAGGGACCCCCGAACTTGCAGAAAATTAAAAAGTAGGGGGTCCGGAGTAGAGTTTGTGAGTCCGAGTTGCACTAATGCAGCTTAAATAGCATGCCCTGATGTCTGCAATAGCCCTAGATTGAAAAACTTGAGGGTCTGCAGGGACTCCTGAATTTGCAGAAAATTTCAAAATAGGGGGTCCGAACTCTATTTTGGTGGGTCCGGGACCCCAAAAAGCAACCTAGCGCTACCCCAGCTCACATACCTAATGTAGGTGAAAATTCTCTTCCCTCCCTAAAAGTTCCTAGGCTATATGGTACATGGATCGAATCCATGGGTTCCTACAGTCACCCATGGAAAACATGGTACTGAAAACCAGTACACAATGTTCATATGGCCATGAGTTAGTTTGTTTACATTGCAGTAATTCCTTCAGAATTGTCAATACAGATTCCAAACAGATAAAACTTACCTCACATCAGTTTTAGTTGCCCTTAAGGGGGTACTACACCCCTGCCAAAATGTATGCCTATTTTTGCATTTTTCTTAAAAATTATAGCGCATTAGGGACAAGTAAGATATGTAGGCCTATATTATAGGGGCAATGACTACAACTACTGCACTATAAATTTTATTTCAGCACAGACAACAGTTGTGGGGTTACAGTCAAAAATGAGGGAAAACCAATATTTGATCAATAAATCAATAACTACTTGCTTTGAGTTGCTGAATTTTCAGTACAGTAGTTGTAGTCCTTGCCCTATAAGGCCAAGTAAAAAATAAAACATGTTTCACGTCCAGGTTTTCAAAAAAAATGAGGAAGAGGGGGCTTTTTATTTTCTATTTTTTTATCGCAAAATTGATGTAAATACCCATAATTAGAGCTGTTTTAGCGTACATACAATAATGCCTGGAAAAAGGAGGAGGCCCTTTTTTATTTATTGTTCTGAGCAGCCCTCGAATTAACCCACGGCACCGACGGCATATACTGCCCACCCCCATTGCCGCAATGCCCTCAAAATATGTCCTTTACCGACGGCAGTCACTTGCCGTGCCCCTAAATGAAGTTGCCGTGAGTGCCCTAGCCGGCCAGCCCTATCCCTTCATTATAAAATCATTAACAAGTACTGGTTAAATCCCCGCAAAATTGTGGAAAATTAAATCGAAAATCTTGAACACGATCGCTATTTTGAGCATCGTAACCCAGCTATCAATCACAGTTACAGTATACACAATAGTTTGTTGTGAATTAATATTCATTACCCGTACGTAAGCTTACATATTCAGCCAATCACATCGGCTTTTATACATTATCTGGTTGCTAAAAATCTGACATTCTGATTTCATTTTCTCGATTGGTCAGAGAAATACCTCCAACGTACTATCGACCAATCAGAAACGCTGTTAGTAACTAAGACTCCTCGACCTCGTGTTGTGAACAAAATCTGAGCGCTGGGCAAATCAATTGTTCTCTCGATTATCAAACATTGACTTCCCATTGCAAACCGATGGCGTTACTCTTCCGGTCTCGTCTTATCTTGTACATGTGAGCCCATCTCTAGATATGTTTTGCACGAAATAGTTTTTATCCCTGCAAATTTTATCAATATTATTACCAAAGTTACAACTGTTTCATCGCTGTTTCGAGTCAGTTTTTTTAAGCAATCAGGTTAGTTTTAGTGTAAAGTTGAGAGTCGAATTTTACTTTGGTGTCGAATTCAGCTGACGGTAATGCATCTATTCGCTTTTGAAAAATTGCCTTGGTGCCCTTCTCAAATTTTCAACAGTTGCCTTGATGCCCTTTTGAAATATTACAAATTGCCGTGCTGCCTTGCCTTTTCAGTGAAAATCCACGGCAATTATCAACTTGCCCTAAAAAAGTTGCCGTGCCCCTTCAGATCCTTAATTCGAGGGCTGGTTCTGAGAATTACACCCCCTCTAATGATCACAAAACCTTCCTAAAATGTTTCTTGTATCTTAACAAGGCTACAGAAAGCATCCCAACTTCCTAGACATATTTTTTGAAAAGTTATAAGTGAATTTCAAAAAATAAAAATATATTTCAGGAAACCTCGAAAAAGGAAGCGGGAGGGGACGTGAAACATGTTTATTTTTTTATTTGGCCTAATATACATATCTTACTTGTTACCAATGTGCTATAATTTTGGAGAAAAATGCAAAAATAGGCATAAAATTGGCCAGGGGTGTAGTACCCCCTTAATAACTCCTAATTGACATGACATTGAATTCTATTTGCTCAATTTCATACCAAAATCAAGGAAAACATGCCGGGTTTTGTTATTGCAAAATAACATGGAAATCATGCAGGGTTATATCTGGTCACTCCACTAGGCCACTTGAAGTAATCAATATTGGCACTTAAGTGGCGTGACTCAGTAACTTTCTGCCCATTGTAAGACTGATGTGTTGTAAACTCCATTGCATAACATTAAGATTGCCAATTGATGTCCTTTGTATTTGAGTTTTCAATTATGGGAGTACTTCTGTCATTTGATGTAAACATTGACAAAAAATGTCAACAAAACATGCTACTGCACAACTCTATGCCTGTGTGTCTGAGGGCCGATCTGAGGGCTGATGACACACATTC